>NC_041386.1:562801125-562851001 GCF_002162155.2 Triticum dicoccoides
CCCACACACTAATCAACCCCCTAGGCCACTGACAGCGGGCCCCACCCCTGGTCAAACCCCAGTCAGCGCTGGGTTTGACCGGGATTAGCTCCTGTGTCACTGATGTGTGGCCCCCACACGTCAGATTTGACCTGGGGCGCCCAGTTGACCCTGCTGACGTCACTGTGACATGGGGCTGACGCAATAAGTATTTTCTGGATTTTTATTATTATTCAGGAAATTTCAGAAAATTGTATAAACTTCAATAAATCATAGAAAATCAACCGTAACTCCAAATTAAATAATTTATATATGAAAAATTATCAGAAAAATTCAAGGAATCCATCTGTACCATTTTCATGCATGTTAGAGCAACTTACCACTACTGTTTAGGACAAATGAAGTGAAGGGCATTTAAATAATCACATATGGAGTTTGAATTTGAATCTTGTATTCAAACCAACTTCATTTAATCTGTTGTTAGTTGCATTAGCCCAAAACACATTCATTTTGCCATGTCATGATCATGCATCATATTGTGCATTGCATTGATTGTGTTCCCTTCTGTGTTGCCGGTATTTGTCCCCTCTCGATAGACGTGATACCGATGATGTGATCGTTGACACTGATGAAGACTCAATGTTATCTTCAGAAGTGCCAGGCAAGCAAAACCCCCTTGTTCATTTCGATACAATCCTACTCTCTCGCTCCTGCTCTCTTTTACTGCATTAGGACAACACCGATTCATCTGTTACTTGCTGCGGTAGCTGAACCCCTTTATCCTTTGCATGACCTGTCATTGCCACAGTAAATAGATGAAACCCACTAGCATGAGTAGGAGTTGTTTGAGCCCTGTTGTGCCTACTCATTCATGCTTGTTTTTCATGCCTGCTACTGCTTAGAGTTGTGTCAGGTCTGATTCATCGGGGATGAATCAGAGGTGTGTGAACATGTCCTACTGTGTGTGTGAGCTAAGTGTGTGAACACGATTTGGTAAAAGGTGTCGGTGAGAGGCCATGTAGGAGTACATGGTGGGTTGTCTCATTGAAGCCGTCCTTAGGAACTGAGTTCTGTGTTTGTGATCCATGACTCAGCTACTACCATACATTGGGCCCTGAAATATGACCCCGCTCGACTTCTTATTCACCCTCGTCCTCTGTCCAGGAGTTGCAAGTAGTTTCTGGTGTTTGTAGTATGCTGGAGGCCGTGGACAGCGCTGACCGTAGGGGTGGGCTGTGATGCGGTAGGCACGTGGCCGGGTAAACCGGGCGCCCGTTTGGTGTCACGGAACCCTGTTCACATCGTTTGGGGCTGTGAGCGAAACTCCGGCCGGATCTCCTCATGGATGGAACCCGAATAGGCGATAAACCTGGACTAGAGACTTGAGTGATTAGGTAGGTCGTGGCCGACACCCACGTTGGGCTTCCGCTTGAAGGTTGCCGAGTACATGTCGTGTAAACGGCGGTAAGTGGTGAGAGCGTGTGTGAAGAAGTACACCCCTGCAGGGTTAACCTAATCTATTCGAATAGCCGTGTCCGCGGAAAAGGACTTCTGGGTTGCTTATATCAGTTCATAGACAAGTGAAAGTGGATACTCTAAAATACGCAAGATAAGCGTGAGTGCTATGGATGGCGTTCTCGTAGGGAGACGGGAGCGGATTCATAGTGGTGTATTGATATGGTGAATATGTGGACTCGTGTGCGCCACCTCAAAAAAGTTACTCGCAGTCGTAGTTCAGGATAGCCACCGAGTCAAAGCTGGCTTGCTGCAGTTAAACCCCACCATCCCTTTGTTGATAATGATGCATATGTAGATAGTTCTGATGTAAGTCTTGCTGGGTACATTTGTACTCACGTTTGCCTATTTTATGTTTTTGCAGAGAGACTTCAGTCTCACTAGTATTTCCGCGTGGTCTTCGACGTTTAGCTTGTTACCTCAGCTACGATCTTGTGCCTCGGCAGGATTTGGTAGATAGTCAGGCTTCTCAGCCTTTTTCATTTATAGATGTCTGTACTCAGACATGATAGCTTCCGCTTGTGCTTGATTTGTATGCTCTGAATGTTGGGTCATGAGACCCATGTTTGTAATATCTCGCTCCTCGGAGCCTATTGAATAGATTACTTGTGTCGTAGAGTCATGTTGTGATGCTTCGTTGTATTTGCACATATCGAGCATATTGTGTGTATGATTGAAATGCTTGGTATGTGTGGGATCTGACTATCTAGTTGTTTATCTTTAGTAGCCTCTCTTACCGGGAAATGTCTCCTAGTGTTACCGCTGAGCCATGGTAGCTTGCTACTGCTCTGGAACACTTAGGCTGGCCGGCATGTGTCCTTCTTCGTTCCTGTGTCTGTCCCTTCGGGGAAATGTCACGCTTTGAGTACCGGAGTCCTGTTAGCCCGCTACAGCCCGGTTTACCGGAGTCCTGCTAGCCCAGTGCTACAGCCCGGACCCACTTGCTGATGACCGACACGTTCGAAGCTGGGTCATGGATGCCTGTCCCTGTAAGTCTGTGCCACTTTGGGTTTACGACTAGTCATGTCAGCCCGGGCTCTTTATCATATGGATGCTAGCGACACTATCATATACGTGAGCCAAAAGGCGCAAACGGTCCCGGGAAAAGGTAAGACGACACCCGTGGGGATACCGTGCGTGAGGCCGCAGAGTGATATAAGGTGTTACCAGCTAGATCGATGTGACATCGAGTCGGGGACCTGACACAAACCAACTTCATTTAATCTGTGGCTAGTTGCATTAGCCCAAAACACATTCATTTTGCCATGTCATGATCATGCATCATATTGTGCATTGCATTGATTATGTTTCCTTCTGTGTTACCGGTATTTGTCCCCTCTCGATAGACGTGATACCGATGATGTGATCGTTGACACTGATGAAGACTCAATGTTATCTTCAGAAGTGCCAGGCAAGCAAAACCCCCTTGTTCATTCCGATACAATCCTACTCTCTCGCTCCTGCTCTCTTTTACTGCATTAGGACAACATCGATTCATCTGTTACTTGCTGCGGTAGCTGAACCCCTTTATCCTTTGCATGACCTGTCATTGCCACAGTAAATAGATGAAACCCACTAGCATGAGTAGGAGTTGTTTGAGCCCTGTTGTGCCTACTCATTCATGCTTGTTTGTCATGCCTGCTACTGCTTAGAGTTGTGTCAGGTCTGATTCATCCGGGATGAATCAGAGGTGTGTGAACATGTCCTACTGTGTGTGAGCTAAGTGTGTGAACACGATTTGGTAAAAGGTATCGGTGAGAGGCCATGTAGGAGTACATGGTGGGTTGTCTCATTGAAGCCGTCCTCAGGAACTGAGTTCTGTGTTTGTGATCCATGATTCAGCTACTACCATACATTGGGCCCTGAAATATGACCCCGCTCGACTTCTTATTCACCCTTGTCCTCTGTCCAGGAGTTGCAAGTAGTTTCTGGTGTTTGTAGTATGCTGGAGGCCGTGGACAGCGCTGACCGTAGGGGTGGGCTGTGATGCGGTAGGCACGTGGCCGGGTATACCGGGCGCCCGCTTGGTGTCACGGAACCCTGTTCACATCGTTTGGGGCTGTGAGCGAAACTCCGGCCGGATCTCCTCATGGATGGAACCCGAATAGGCGATAAACCTGGACTAGAGACTTGAGTGTTTAGGTAGGTCGTGGTCTACACCCACGTCGGCTTTCGCTTGAAGTCTGCCGAGCACATGTCGTGTGCAGACGCTAAGTGGTGGAAACATGTATGAAGAAGTACACCCCTGCAGGGTTAACATCATCTATTCGAATAGCCGTGTCCGCGAAAAAGGACTTCTGGGTTGCTTATATCAGTTCATAGACAAGTGAAAGTGGATACTCTAAAATACGCAAGATAAGCGTGAGTGCTATGGATGGCGTTCTCGTAGGGAGACGGGAGCGGATCCATAGTGGTGTATTGATATGGTGAATATGTGGACTCGTGTGCGCCACCTCAAAAGAGTTACTTGCAGTCGTAGTTCAGGATAGCCACCGAGTCAAAGCTGGCTTGCTGCAGTCAAACTCCACCATCCCCTTTGTTGATAATGATGCATGTGTAGATAGATCTGATGTAAGTCTTGCTGGGTACATTTGTACTCATGTTTGCCTATTTTATGTTTTGCAGAGAGACTTCAGTCTCACTAGTAGTTCCGCTTGGACTTCGACGTTTAGCTTGATACCTCAGCTACGATCTTGTGCCTCGGCAGGATCTGATAGATAGTCAGGCTTCTCAGCCTTTTTCATTTATAGATGTCTGTACTCAGACATGATAGCTTCCGCTTGTGCTTTGACTTGTATGCTCTGATTGTTGGGTCATGAGACCCATGATTGTAATATCTCGCTCCTCGGAGCCTATTTGAATAAATTACTTGAGTTATAGAGTCATGTTGTGATGCCATGTTGTATTTGCACATATCGAGCATATTGTGTGTATGCTATTGAAATGCTTGGTATGTGTGGGATCTGACCATCTAGTTGTTTATCTTTAGTAGCCTCTCTTACCGGGAAATGTCTCCTAGTGTTTCCACCGAGCCATGGTAGCTCGCTACTGCTCCGGAACACTTAGGCTGGCCGGCATGTGTCCTTCTTCGTTCCTGTGTCTGTCCCTTCGGGGAAATGTCACGCGATGAATACCGGAGTCCTGTTAGCCCGCTACAGCCCGGTTCACCGGAGTCCTGCTAGCCCAGTGCTACAGCCTGGATTCACTCGCTGATGACCGACACGTTCGATGCTGGGTCATGGATGCCTGTCCCTGTAAGTCTGTGCCACTTTGGGTTTACGACTAGCCATGTCAGCCCGGGCTCCTTATCATATGGATGCTAGCGACACCGTCATATACGTGTGCCAAAAGGCGCAAACGGTCCCGGGCCAAGGTAAGGCGACACCTGTGGGAATACCGTGCGTGAGGCCACAAAGTGATATGAGGTGTTACATGCTAGATCGATGTGACATTGAGTCGGGGTCCTGACAATACCCATGGAGGCGCGGCGAACAGATCTCGTGATGCAACGAGGGGAATGGAGGTGAGGTGGAGGGGGTTGGGGGCTTACGGAAGAGGATGAGGCCTCCGAAGGCGTCGACGAGGGAGGAGTAGGCGACGTGGCGGATGGAGAGGTCGAGGCAGGCGTCCCACTTGGCGTCGAGGTCATACCGCAGCGGGATCCCGGACCTGGTGGGCGGGACGGCTTCGTTGCCGGCACCGGGGCCGGGGCGAGGGCGGGCAGTGGCGCGAGACGAGGAGCGGCGGTCGCGTGGCCGCCGGCATGGCGCACGCGGCGGGGGGCATGGGGGCGGACGAACGGAGGAGAGGAGGTGGAAGGGAGGCCGGCGGCGAGTGGGTTGGGACAGGAGAGGAGGTTGGGGATCTGGATCGGGCTGCATTTTTTTTGAGACAGACGGGGGATGGCTGGTGTGGGCCGGTTGGTGGGGTGGGAGGTGGTGGTGGGGTGGGAGTGTGCATCGGACCGGGGTGGACACGCTTAGTAGTAGCGTGGGGGTCTTACCTGCGCTATTACTACTTACTTAGTAGTAGCGCCCGTTTTATACCCCTCGCTACTACTATGGCCTATCCCGGGAGCATTGTTGGAGACCATTTAGTAGCAGCGCGGGTTTATACCCCTCGCTACTACTATCAACTTAGTAGTAGCGCAGTTTTTATACCCCTCACTACTACTAATTAGCAGTAGCGCCCATTTTTAAACCGCGCTACTGATAAACTTCTGTGTATAAGTTTTTCCCTAGTAGTGTGATCTGATCAATACGGGGAAGAGCAAAAGGATCAGCCGGACAAGCCTTGTTCAAATCTGTGTAATCCACACACATACGCCAGGTGCCATTCTTCTTGAGTACAAGCACCGGGTTAGCTAACCATTCTAGGTGAAAGACCTCCACAATGAACCCGGCCGCCAAGAGCCGGGCCACCTCTTCTCCGATGGCCTTACGCCTTTCTTCATTGAACCGCTGGAGAAACTGTTTGACAGGCTTGAACTTTGGATCGATGTTAAGAGTGTTCTCAGCGAGTTCCCTCGGGACACCCGGCATGTCTGAAGGTTTCCATGCAAAGATGTCCCCGTTCTCACGGATGAACTCGATGAGTGCGCTTTCCTATTTCGGATCCAAGTTTACGCTGATGATGAACTGTTTGGATGAATCGCCAGGCACAAAGTCAACCATCTTGGTGTCATCAGCTGATTTGAATTTTAACTCCGGCTCATGCTCTGTTGTTGGTTTCTTTAATGACGTCATGTCCGCCGAGTCAACATGATCCTTGTAGAATTTCAACTCCTCTGTTGCACAAACAGATTCAGCATAGGCAGCATCCCCCTCTTCACATTCCAAGGCTATCTTCCGACTCCCATGGACTGTAATGGTGCCCTTGTGACCCGACATCTTGAGTTGTAAATATATGTAACACGGCCGAGCCATGAACTTGGCATAAGCCGGCCGCCCAAACAGAGCATGATATGGGCTTTTGATCTTAACCACTTCAAAGGTTAATTTTTCTGCTCTGGAGTCATACTCATCCCCAAAGGCTACTTCCAGCTCGATCTTACCAACTGGGTATGCCGACTTACCAGGTACCACACCATGAAAAACAGTGTTGGATTGTTTGTGATTTTTATCCGTCAATCCCATCCGGCGGAACGTCTCATAGTAAAGGATGTTGATGCTGCTGCCTCCATCCATGAGTACCTTAGTAAACTTGTACCCACCAACCTGAGGTGCCACCACCAAAGCCAAGTGACCTGGATTATCAACCCGGGGCGGGTGGTCCTCTTGACTCCACACAATAGGTTGCTCTGACCAATGTAAATAACGTGGAATTGCCGACTCAATGGCATGGACGGCCCTCTTATGGAGTTTCTGGTCCCTCTTGCATAAACTGGTAGTAAAGACATGATACTGTCCGCTACTCAACTGCTTTAGGTTGCTTTGATAGCCGGATTGCTGCTGCTGCTGATTTCCTTGGCTGTGTTGCTGATTATATCCTCCTTGGTGACCAGGATAAGCCTGACCGTGAAAACCTCCTCCGCTTGAACCGGCGCCCGGGCCCTGAAAGCCGCCTCCTCCTGAGCCGCCACCTGGGCTGTGACCCCCATCAAATGGATTTGAATTTTTAAATGCCTTCATGATCATGCAGTCCTTCCACAAGTGGGTGGCTGGCTTCTCCTGGGTGCCGTGGTTTGGACAAGGTTCATTCAACAACTGCTCAAGGGTGGGGCCTGACCCGCCTGATCGAGGGGGTTGTCTGCCCTTGCGCCGCTGATTACCACCCTGCGCATTAGTGTTAGCAACAAACTCATCAGCCTTACCATTACCGTTGCCGCTGATTCGCCGGGTTATGCTGGTGACCCTTGCCATTGCCGTTCTTCTTTCCCTTCGTTGCATTTTCTTCATCAGACACCGGGTCTTTAGTGGTATCAGAATCAGCGTACTTGACAAGAGCCGCCATCAACGTTCCCATGTCATTACAGTCATGTTTAAGGCGCCCCAACTTCTGCTTTAGAGGTTCAAAACGGCAATTTTTCTCCAACATCAAAACTGCTAAGCCGGCATCCATCTTATCAGATGAATGTATTATCTCCTTGACCCGGCGCACCCAATGGGTTGTAGATTCTCCATCCTCTTGCTTGCAATTGGTCAGGTCCACAATCGACATTGGCCTCTTACATTTATCCTTAAAGTTCTGGATGAACCGTGCCTTTAACTCTGCCCATGAACCGATAGAATTGGGTGGCAATCCTTTCTACCAGGTTCGAGTCGTTCCATCCAACATCATGGTAAAGTACTTGGCCATTGCAGCATCGCTAACTTCCAACAGCTCCATAGCCATCTCATAACTCTCAATACAAGCCCCCGGCTGTAAGTCAGCCGTGTAATTAGGCACCTTACAAGGCCCCTTGAAATCCTTGGGCAACCGCTCATTGCGTATGGCTGGGACCAGGCAAGGTACGCCTCCGGTTCTTGTAGCCACTCCTGCCCCAATCGAGGTTGCTGGATAAGCTGGAAAGGTTTGGGGAGCCGCCTACTCCGCTGCTATCTGAGCCGCCCGTTCCGCCTCTTGATGAATCCTCTCCTGATCCGCTAAGTTAAGGGCTCCAGCCCGCCCCGGCTCATGCCTATTTGGCTGGTTGTGGCGTTGAGCGTTACTTGACATTTCTGCGGACTCCATGCGCCTACTGTAGCTTGGGCTCCAGCTTGGGCGAGGGGTTGAATGAATCCTGTCTCGACTGTAGGAGAATGCATCCTGCTGGGCCAAAGCTGTCTGAAGTAGTTCTCTTACCCTTCGGGTTTCAATGGCTGCTGGCGAGTCGCCTTCCATTGGGAGAGCTGCCAAATGAGCCGACGCTGCGATGAGGTTTTCCATGGGGTTGGAGAAGTGACCCGAAGGTGTTGCTACATAACGAGGAGGAGCTGTATTTATGCGAGGTGGCTCCATGGTCCGTGGCTGAACCGGTACACTGGGTGTCGTGACCCGGTTTGCTTCCAGCGGGTTGCTCCCCCAGCTCCGGGCGTATGGAATAGGTTCCTCGGATCCAGCGTTAGAGGCAGACGCGACTGAGTTTTCTGATGCCTCCTCCTCATGACCTCATTCGATGCATTAAGATCCACCGAGAGCCGGAAAGTTTCTGCTTGAAGCTGCTGGGCACGAGCATCCAGAGCTGCTCGTTCTACTGCCATCCGGGTTTCCTCCGCGGCTAGAGTTTCGTTTTCTTGCACCATCTCCTCCTGCACGCGTGCCACTTCTGCATTGTGCTAGGCTTTATCCGCCGGTTCTACCACAACAGTTAACAGAGCCGTCAGTTTATCCGTGAGGTCCATTAGAACCTGAGCCGGGGGGCGCGCGGGGTCTCCTGACCCGGCAGCTGCCGACTCGGTGGCTGCTGCTGTCGCTGCGGTGGAGTTCTGCCCGGGCTGCGTCCCTGCCATGAAGACTCTGACCCAATTCAGTGACTCAAGGGGATCCGGAATACTACTGCCATCAGAACAGCCCCCGAGCACGCCGTCTTGTAGTTGGTACAACGAGTCCGTCTCACCCATTGATGATGCAGTATCGGAGCAGATGGCCGTCTCCCCGCCTTCCATCGATCCTTCGGAGTATTCACCGCCATGGATGCAGCCTACGAAAGCATGCTTCACAACATATTGAACATGAGCGGACCCGGCGCTCTGAGCCGTTTCGATGAGGTCGGTGTGGACGTCCGGCTGAGGGCCTGTCTCGCCAATCCGGCCGATGAAGACATGAATTCCACCGAAGGGGACCCGGTACCTGTACTCGATCGAGCCGGCCTCGGGGCCCCAGCCTTCGTCGTCGATGTAGAGTTTGCCGCGACGACTCTTGGTCATCCGGCCACAGCGTATCCCTTGAGCCCTTTGAAGTTGCCCTTCAAGAACTCAAATCCACCGTGCGCTGGCCCCACGGTGGGTGCCAACTGTCATGGAATTGTCACGGCAGATGTCCTAGAGCAAGGACTTAGTCGTAGGGCCATCGCACAAGGAAGCTTAAAGGGGTTAATTGGGACAAAGGACACGAGAGAGTTTTTATACTAGTTCAGCCCCTGACGATGAAGGTAAAAGCCTATGTCTAGTTGGGATTGGTATTGCTGAGGTTTCGATCTCCAAGAGGCTCAACTCGTCGGCTTGGTTATCGACTTGGTTGTTTCTTGCCCTAAGCCACCACCGGGCCGTCCCCTTATATACATGGGTTCACGCCCGCTGGCCTATAGAGTCCCGACCGGCTTATAATCATGTCCGGCTCGGTGACTTCCTTTACATGCCTTTCTTTTCAAGTCTTTCCTTATATACGGCGGTTTACTTATATTATCGGGCCTTAAGCCGGCCCTAGGCTTTTGGGCCTTCTATAAGACTTCATGAACTACAATCTTGAATGTTTATTGGGCTTCTTGCGTAACTCGCCATTGAAGCTGACCCGGCCCCCCCTGGGCGGGTCTCAACTGATAGTAATATCCCCAACAATACCAATATTTTCCGTAAGTTTAGCACTAAATATGGACTTGATTCTGAGAAAGTAGCTTCTTTATGTGAATCTTTTGCTACTTATGTTGATCTCCCTAAGGAGAAGTGGTTTAAATATCACCCCCCATAGAAGTAAAAGTAGCTGCACCTATTAAAGTTGAACAAAAGACTGTCACTTATAATGATCCTATTGTTCCTACTTGTTATGTTGAGAAACCACCTTTCCCTGCTAGGATAAAGGATCATGCTAAAGCTTCAACTGTGGTTCGTAAAAGCAATATTAAAACATATACACCTCCTGAGCAAGTTAAAGTAGAACCTAATATTGCTATTGCTAAAGATCTCTTGTCTGATAATATTGATGGGCATGTTATTCAGTTCTGCAGTGAAACTGCTAGAATTGCTAAACCTTGTGCTAAAGATAAACATAGACCTGTGGGAGGCGTGCCTGTTATTTCTATTAAAATAGGAGAATTTTTTTATCATGGCTTATGTGATATGGGTGCTAGTGCTAGTGTTATACCTTATGCCTTGTATAAAGAAATCAAGCATGAAATTGCACCTGCTGAGTTAGAAAATATTGATGTCACAATTAAACTTGCTAATAGAGATACTATTTCAACAGTGAGAATTGTTAGAGATGTTGAAGTCTTGTGCGGGAAAACTAAATATCCTGCTGATTTTCTTGTTCTTAGTTCCCCACAAGATAGCTTTTGTCCCATTATATTTGGTAGACCCTTCTTGAACACTGTTAATGCTAAGATAGACTGCGAAAAGAATGTTGTTACTATTGGCTTGGATGATATGACTCATGAATTTAATTTCTCTAAATTTAGTAAACAACACCGTGAAGAAGAATTGCCTAGTAAGGATGAAATTATTGGTCTTGATTCTATTGCCGTACCTCCTAATGATCCTTTAAAACAATATTTGCTAGACCATGAGAATGATATGTTTATGAATGAAAGAAGGGAAATAGATGAAGTACTATTTAAACAGGAACCTATGCTAAAACACAATTTGCCTGTTGAAATCCTAGGGGATCCTCCTCCACCTAAGGGTGATCCCGTGTTTGAGCTTAAACCGTTGCCTAATAATCTTAAATATGCTTATCTTGATGAAAAAAAGATATATCTTGTTATTATTAGTGCTAACCTTTCAGAGCATGAAGAAGAAAGATTATTGAAAACTCTGAAGAAGCACCGTGCTGCTATTGGATATACTCTTGATGATCTTAAGGGCATTAGTCCCACTCTATGTCAACATAAAATAAATTTGGAAGCAGATGCCAAACCAGTTCGTGATCCTCAACGACGTCTGAATCCTAAAATGAAAGAAGTGGTAAGAAAATAAATACTAAAGCTTCTAGAGGCGGGTATAATTTATCCCGTTGCTGATAGTCAGTGGGTAAGTCATGTTCATTGTGTCCCTAAGAAGGGAGGTATTACTGTTGTTCCTAATGATAAAGATGAATTGATTCCACAAAGAATTATTACAGGTTATAGGATGGTAATTGATTTCCGCAAATTAAATAAGGCTACTAAGAAAGATCATTACCCCTTACCTTTTATCGATCAAATGCTATAAATATTTTGCAAACATACACATTACTGCTTTCTAGATGGTTATTCTGGTTTCTCTCAAATACCTGTGTCAGCTAAAGATCAATCAAAGACTACTTTTACATGCCCTTTTGGTACTTTTGCTTATAGACATATGCCTTTTGGTTTATGTAATGTACCTGCTACCTTTCAAAGATGCATGATGGCTATATTCTCTGACTTTTGTGAAAAGATTTGTGAGGTTTTCATGGACGACTTTTCCGTCTATGGATCTTCTTTTGATGATTGCTTGAGCAATCTTGATCGAGTTTTGCAGAGATGTGAAGAAACTACTCTTGTCTTGAATTGGGAAAAGTGCCACTTTATGGTTAATGAGGGCATTGTCTTGGGGCATAAAGTTTCTGAAAGAGGTATTGAAGTTGATAAAGCCAAGGTTTATGCTATTGAAAGGATGCCATGTCCCAAGGACATCAAAGGTATAAGAAGTTTCCTTGGTCACGCCGAATTTTATAGGAGGTTCATTAAGGACTTCTCAAAAATTTCTCGGCCTTGACTAATTTATTACAAAAAGATATACCATTTGTCTTTGATGATGATTGTGTAGAAGCATTTGAAATACTTAAGAAAGCATTAGTCTCTGCACCTATTGTTCAGCCACCTGATTGGAATTTACCCTTTGAAATTATGTGTGATGCTAGCGATTATGCTGGAGGTGCTGTTTTAGGGCAAAGAGTTGATAAGAAATTAAATGTTATCCATTATGCTAGTAAGACCCTAGACAATGCTCAAAGAAATTATGCTACTACTGAAAAAGAACTTTTAGTAGTTGTATTTGCTTGTGATAAGTTCAGACCTTATATTGTTGATTCTAAAGTAACTATCCACACTAATCATGCTGCTATTAAATATCTTATGGATAAGAAAGATGCTAAACCTAGACTTATTAGATGGGTTCTCTTGCTACAAGAATTTGATTTGCATACTGTTGATAGAAAAGGAGCCGAGAACCCCGTTGCAGACAACTTATATAGGTTAGGGAATGTTCTTGATGACCCACTACCTATTGATGATAGCTTTCCTGATGAACAATTAAATGTCATAAGTACTTCTCGTAGTACCCCTTGGTATGCTGATTATGCTAATTACATAGTTGCTAAATTTATACCACCTAGCTTCACATACCAACAAAATAAAAAGTTCTTCTATGATTTGAGACATTACTTTTGGGATGACCCACATCTTTATAAAGAAGGAGTAGATGGTGTTATTAGACGTTGTGTACCTGAGGATGAACAGGAACAGATCCTACGCAAGTGCCACTCCGAAACTTATGGAGGACACCATGCGGGAGATAGAACTGCACATAAAGTATTGCAATCCGGTTTTTATTGGCCTACTCTCTTCAAGGATGCCCTTAAGTTTGTCCTATCTTGTGATGAATGTCAAAGAATTGGTAATATTAGTAGACGTCAAGAAATGCCTATGAATTATTCACTTGTTATTGAACCGTTTGATGTTTGGGGCTTTGATTATATGGGACCTTTTCCTGCCTCTAATGGATATACACATATTTTAGTTGCTATTGATTACGTTACTAAGTGGGTAGAAGCTATTCCAACTAGTAGTGCTGATCATAACACTTCTATTAAAATGCTTAAAGAAGTTATTTTTCTGAGGTTTGGAGTCCCTAGATATTTAATGACTGATGGTGGTTCACATTTTATTCATGGTGCTTTCCGTAAAATGCTTGCTAAATATGACGTCAATCATAGAATTGCATCTCCATATCACCCACAATCTAGTGGTCAAGTAGAATTGAGTAATAGAGAACTCAAATTAATTTTGCAAAAGACTGTCAATAGGTCTAGAAAGAATTGGTCCAAGAAACTTGATGATGCATTATGGGCCTATAGAACTGCATATAAAAATCCTATGGGTATGTCTCCATATAAAATGGTCTATGGAAAAGCATGTCACTTACCTCTCGAACTAGAACACAAGGCTTATTGGGCTATTAAAGAACTAAATTATGATTTTAAACTTGCCGGTGAGAAGAGGTTATTTGATATTAACCCACTTGATGAATGGAGAACCCAAGCTTATGAAAATGCCAAGTTGTTTAAAGAAAAGGTTAAAAGATGGCATGACAAAAGGATACAAAAGCGTGAGTTTAATGTAGGTGATTATGTATTGCTATACAACTCTCGTTTAAGATTTTTTTTAGGTAAAATTCTCTCTAAATGGGAAGGCCCCTATGTTATCGAAGAGGTCTATCATTCCAGTGCCATAAAAATCAACAACTTCGAAGGCACAAATCCGAAGGTGGTAAACGGTCAAAGAATCAAACATTATATCTCAGGTAATCCCATAAATGTTGAAACCAATATTATTGAAACCGTAACCCCGGAGGAATACATAAGGGAGACTTTCCAGAATGTTTCAGACTCCGAAAAGGAATAGGTATGTGGTACAGTAAGTAAACCGACTCCATAATAATTTCTAAGGCAATATTTCTCCATTTTGGAATATTTAGAAAAATAGAAAATTAAGTAGCAGCCCAGGAAGGACACAAGGGCCCCACGAGGGTGGAGGGCGCGCCCTACCCCCTGGGTGCGCCCCTACCTCATGAGCACCTCGTGTGCCTTCCGGACTCCGTTTTCTTGCACGATACATATTTTGGTCGGTAAAAATTCGTTATATAATCTCCTGGGGGTTTTGACTCCCGTATCACGCAAAAATCTCCTGTTTTTGTTTCGAGCTGTTTTTCTGACAGATCTAGATTATCATGACGTCCCCAAGTGCTTCCATGGACAAGTTCTTTGAGAAGGTCATCAACCCTTACCTCGTGGAGGTGCTGCGACACCCTCAAACCATTGAGATGCGTGATGGGTTGCTGCACATCCGCGATGCTAAGGGACCAAAGGGAACCGGAAGCGTGGAGACGAGGCTCGAAGCAATGGAGCAACAAGTTTTCAAGTGCCAAGGGATGGTGGAGCGTGGAATCAACGCTAGCCACACGATGCTCGCGGAGTTCACTAACAACTACAAGCCGGATGCCAAGAACACCGAGGAGGCCATCTTCAATCTACATGAGAAGATCGAGCACCTCCAAGCCCAAATCTATGACATGCAAAACCAAAACTGTGAGTATGAATATAGATTCAAAAGAATGAGTTTGGCTGCAGATTCGAGGATTCCGGAGACTCGATCATCCTTCTATGATGGTGAACCTATGCCTTGGAAGATGGATGACAAGCCCGCATCATCAACAACACCTCCACCTTCTTCACCAACCAAGGAGATATAATCGCATGGGTATGGGCACTCCCCCTGGCAACTGCCAAGCGTGGGGGAGGTGTCCCGGTATCGTATCACAATAACAACTCCTATCTTTGCTGTTTTCCTTAGTTCGATCCTATTAGTAGTATTTTGATCTAGTAGAATAAAGTTTATGTGTCCTCGGGAGCGCTTTTCCTTATATAAGAGTTTGTCCAGGGTTGTCCTTTGCTACAAAAAGGATTGGGCCACCTTGCTGCACTTTATTTACTTTTGTTACTTGTTGCTCGTTACAAATTATCTCATCACAAAACTATCTGTTACCACTTATTTCAGTACTTGCAGAGAATACCTTGCTGAGAACCGCTTATCATTTCCTTCTGCTCCTCGTTGGGTTCGACACTCTTACTTATCAAAAGGAATATGATAGATCCCCTATACTTGTGGGTCATCACTAACCCGCCGCCGCTGGTGAGTATCTGCTCCCCCTTCTTCGCCCATGCATTGCTTTTCATCCGACCTGCCCACCCAGACGCGGGGCAGCACTTTCCTTGCCAGGGAGTAGTAAACGCGCCTACTCCGGGCCACCAATGGATTCCGGACCGCGAGGAGAGCGGCGTGGGCGACCCCGAGCTAGGGGCAGCGGCGTTAGAGGATGGAGGCGAGGACGATGCCACTGGGGCAGGCGGCATTGGAGCAGGCGGAGCCGCAGGAGGCGGCGCAGGAGGAGACAGCGATGTCCGGTCCTGGCCGGATGTTGATGGAGACAGCAAGGGGCAGCGCCACCCTAAAGGTGTCGTGAGGACGGGAGCCGGCCCTTACACGTCGCAGCTAGCTAGCGAAGCACCGACCGCTGCACCCGGCGCTCCCAAGCGTTGCGCCGAGGGGATGTTCAGTAGCAAGCCGCCCAAGAAAGCGAAGAAGGCGGTTGCGACCAAGCGCCACGAGGCCGCGTAGACGGCCGCCACCCGGAGGGCCCCGAAGTAGCTCCCCATGGTATCCGGGTAAGTGCATCTGCTGCACTATCTTGATTGTTTTTCTTTTCCCTTGTGAATTTCTCATCCTTGTTTGCTTGCTGAGGAGGGCGCCTAATGCCAGAACGCGGGCTCCATCTGCCTCACTAATTGGGTCAGGAGGCGGCTCTGAAAGGACCCGGCATGTGGATCTGGTCGCCGCCCTCCGGGAGGCCATGGAAAGGAATGCGCGCGAAGCACATGAGGAGTGGTATGCTGTAGAGCGGGCGCGGGCCGATGCCCAGGTGGCCGCATTGGCGCAGGTGGAGGCCTAGGCAGCAGCGACGGCGCAGTCGGAGACGGCGACCAAGGCGCAAGCAGAGGCCGATGCCAATGCCGTGGAGGATCTGGCTGGTGGCGAGATCCCGGAGCCGTCCACCTCGAGCAACGGGATGTGCAGGTGGGGGAGAGCCAGACACCGACTGGGACAGCCGGAGCCAACCAGTCAGCGCCGGAGCAGGTGGTTGTTGACGCCGCCATCCGGGAGGCGGAGGAGGCCCAGAGCGCCAGATGTTGACGAGCAGGGTGATGGCCACCCCAGGAGGCCGTAGATACCGTTAACCGGCGCCGAGCTGGCGACGAGCCAAGCCGTGATGATGCGCTTCTCCATGCGCTTGCATTCGGCGTGAGCCACTTCCAAGCCGGCGCCGCGAGAGATAGGGGTTATGAGCTCACAAGAGACCAACGCAGGGGCCACGAGCGCCGCCCCGCCGGGCTGGACATCAGGGACAGGCATGGCCGCCCTAAACCATGTAGTGAAGGACGTGCTGGAGAAGTTCTCCACTCATGGTGCTACTCTCCTGAGGGCAAGGGAAGAGATGGTGACGGTGCAGACGTCTGTCTGGGTATGCTTCTGTCTTGCCTAGTTCTGTTTTTGCGATCTTCAGTGAGGGTGCGCCAGCGCACCCACTGGGTGTAGCCCCCTGAGTTCCATGCCGGCTGCTGAGCAGGCGGGTTGGAAATTTAAGGCGTGCTTCTAACTGTCAGACTATTGCTCTTGATGCAGGACTACCACAACATGCTGGCGGCTGCCTAAAACTCTCTGAACAATACGCTCGCCACCCGGACCTCCGAGTTGCAAAAGAGCCGAGGTATGTAGGCCGGCTTTTAGTGGGGGCGCGCAAGCGCACCCACTGGGTGTGGCCCCCGAGACTTGGGCCGACTGCTGAGCAGTCGGGCCAGATCTTCATCGGCAGCTTCTTGCTTTAGGTGACCTAATTGCTGATGATTCTTCTTTGCTTTTGCAGTGGCCGCCACTCAGCTAAGGAGCCGCATGCATGAGCTCGAGGGAGAGCTTCGGGCCAAGGAGCAGGAGCGCAGCCAAACGACCGCAGGGCGCAACCAGCTTGAGAAGAAGTTGGCTGACCAGGCAACCCGACACGCCGAGCAGGTCTAGCAACTAAGGGATGTGGAGGAGCACCTCAAGGCCGAGTTCGAGTGCCAGCGCTCGGGCTGGGCCAACCAAGAGAAGTACCTATCGGACGGCTACTTGGTTATCAAGGATATGCTCGAGGGTAAATCTTATTTCTCCGCCAACTGTTAGTTGCCGGCTATCGCTGGAAGCCGGCTTCTAATTCTTTTGTCTTCTTTTGAACAGAGTTCATCCCGAGCCACTCCATTGCCGTCAGCCAGGCGACTGAAGAACGACGTAAGCAACGGAGGAGCGAGGGCGCAGAGATCATGCTGAACCGGCCCAGGACCTTGGGCGCATAGTTCCTAGCCGTCCGGATGCGTATTGAGCTGACGCGCCGCCTGCTTCACCGGCTCTAATGTGCCGGGTCGTAGGTCTAGGAAGGGCTCTGGCCGGGTGTGCATATCCCCCGGACTCTTAGCCGGATGGCCGACTGGCTGGAAGTTGTGTGCGAGTGGCTTGACGCCTGGAAAGGCGTCATGGCATGTGTCGGCACCAAGGAGGCGCTGGAGTTCATGAAGGCATGGTATCCAGACGTGAGCTTGGCACAGCTAGCCACTTTCCACCTGGAGGCGGCGCTGGAGTTGGAGCTGCTGCGCGAGGAGTTCTCCATTCGCACGTCGGCCCTCGCCAAATACACTGACGACAACGTCTTCATCCTGGAATGGGTGGAAAATGGCACCGAGGTTCCTCCGCTTTGTTCGGGCAGAACCCGGACGAGAGGGAGGACTAGGCGGAGGAGATCGCCTCCAGCGATGAAGCCGGGGAGGAGGTTCAGGACGAGGAAGGTTACAACATTGCACCAGATGGCGGAGCGACCAGCCGGACTCGGCCCGACCTGGCCTCAGCTAGCGAGCAGACAGAGACCACATCGGCCACCGCCACGGACCAGGCCGAGACCAACTATCCGGAGGCCCCACTAGCCGGAGCCACAGCCGCCGCCGACTCATCTGAGAAGCCCGTAGAGCCTTCGGCCTAGGTGGTCCTTCACTTGCTTATATTCTATCTTGTTCTTTCAATAACAGTGTTAAACGTGCGCAGTTCCACACACTTGGGGTGTATTTTGAACTTTGTTGAATGCTGGCTATGGGCCTTTTGTAAATGTAAATGAATTTAAATTCCCGACATGTTTATATGTGTTGCCAGGTTCTAACGTGATTTTGCCGTTGCTCTTTTTGGGTTTTTCTTTTGCCATGTTCCTTTGGCCACCGCCCTGCCAGCCGAACAGCCGCACTACGGTCTATGGCCAGGTCAGGGACTTGGCCGTTTAGAATAGGCAAGTTACATCAGCCGCTTATAGCGTAGCTAGTCGAGCGGGAAGACGGCCGGCCAGCTGTTTAGCAATCGGACAATGGAGGCGAGAGGCCGACTTGGCCAGAATCAGCGTTGTTCCTTAGTCATTTTTCGTATGGACAACGTTTCCTTCCTTTAGCTCTTGCCAGCCGGACAGTCGTGCTTCGAGCTGTGGCTGGGTCGAAGAGAGGGCTTTGGCGTCGGCACACTACTGGTCCGACTTTGTATGGTGCCAATTTGGGCCAAGGCGGCGAGCCCCCCTACCGGCTGACCGGACCCGGATGAGGCAAAAGAATAAATACTCAATTCATTGGAGAAGCTTATCATATAGATAAAAAGGTAGCCTCCGGGTGTGCCTCGTGGTACTTGTTGTCTTTGCTTAATACCAAAGATAGCGTCGTACATACACTGCATCAACTGTAAAATGGGCGGAGGAGGCTCGCATTCCATGGGTGTTCCGACTCTTCGCGGACTATGCTTCTCTTGCATGCCCTGGGCTTCTATGCATCGATGAGGTAGTAGGAGTCATTTCCCAGGGCCTTGTCGATGATGAAGGGTCCTTTCCAAGGAGCAGTGAGCCTTGTGCTGGCCGGCTGATCACTGGATCAGTCGGAGCACGAGGTCGCCTTCACGGAAAACACGTGGCTTGATCTTCTTGTTGTGGTAGCAGCACAGGCTCTGCTGGTAGATGGCAGACCGGCTGAGTGCTAGTAGCCGGGCATCTTCGAGAAGGTCGACACCATCTTCGCGTGCCTCCTTTGCCTCCGCCTCCGTGTATAGGGTGATGCGAGCCGAGTTGAACTTGATATTCGTTGGGATGATAGCCTCAGCCCCATACACGAGGAATAAAGGTGTGAAGCCGGTTCTGTTTGGCGTGGTCCAAAGACTCCAATGGACGGCCGGCAGCTCCTCGATCTAGCAGCAAGCCGAGCGCTCCAGCGGCTCGACCAGCTATGGCTTGATGCTGGATAAGATGAGGCTGTTTTCTCGCTCCACCTGACAGTTTGACTGCGCGTGAGCAACAGACGCGAGGTCTAGTCGGATGCCCTGATTCTTGGAGAAATGGTCCAAGGCGCCTTTGGTGAAGTTCGTGTTGTTGTCATGATGATGCTATGCGGGATGCCGTATCAAACGGTGTTGTCTGCAATGAACATGATGGCTGTTGGGTTATTTAGCTTCTTGATCAGCTCCGCTTTGATCCACTTCATGAAATTGTCCACGGCAACCAGTAGATGGCTCATGCCGCCGCGTGCTGTCTTGAACGGGCCCACCATGTCCAAAACCCACACCGCAAATGGCCATGTGATGGGGATGGACTTGACGGTGGAGGCCGGCTGGTGCTTGATAACCCACAGGTATATGGGATTGCACCAGTTTTCAAGGGTAGAGTATTCAACCCAAATTTATAGATTTGACACAAGGGGAGCGAAAGAATTTTTTCAAGTATTAGTAGCTGAGTTGTCAATTCAACCAAACCCGGAGATTAATTATCTGCGACAAAGTAATCAGTAGGAAAGTAGTATGATAGTTTTGATAGGAGTGGCAACAGCAATAGTAATAATAATAGTAACAGTGATAGCAGTGATTTTGTAGCAAGTGCAATAGTAACAGTAGCGATAGTAACTTAGCAAGAACAGTATGTAGGAAAATTGTAGGCATTGGATCGGCAATTTGTTGGATGATATTCATCATGAGATAGTCATAACCTAGGGCGATACGGCACTAGCTCCAGTTTATAAATATAATGTAGGCATGTATTCCGTAAAAAGTCATACGTGCTTATGGAAAGAACTCGCATGACATCTTTTGTCCCACCCTCCTGTGGAAGCGGGGTCCTATTGGAAACTAAGGGATATTAAGGCCTCCTTTTAATAGAGAACCAGAACAAAGCATTAGCACACGATGAATACATGAACTCATCAAACTGCGGTCATCAACGGGAGTGGTCCCGACTATTGTCACTCCGGGGTTGCCGGATCATAACATGTAGTAGGTGACTATAACTTGCAAGATCGGATCCAGAACATGAATGTAATGGTGATAACATAAATGGTTTATATCTGAAATCATGGCACCCGGGCCCAAAGTGACAAGCATTAGCATGGCAAAGTCATAGCAACATCAATCTCAGAACATAATGGACACTAGCACTAAAAAAAGACACATCCATGATATTTGGGGCCGAATGGAATATTTTTCTGTCATGCTTTTATGACACTTCTAATGATAATTGTGACAAAACCTGGTATCATCATAGATGTGGTGGGCTCCTACTTCTCTGACAAAAAATCATGACAGAAAATGGGCTTTTCATCCTGGGAGGGCCGGAGACGCAGCTGCATGACATTCTTTGGGCCATCCATGACGATAAAAACCATGGTAAAAGCGAGGGCGAGGCAAATATCAAGGAGCTCCCGGTTACGGTGGGTGGTCGGGGCCGAGCGATGCACAGAGGGATTGCGCGTTTCTCTCGTACACGTATGCACGTGGGTGTGAGGCATTGGGCTCCAACTGAACCCGAGCGAGGCGTTCGCCTACTAAACCCCATCGATTCATTCGCTGCTGCTGCTAACTGAAGCCGATCGAACCTGCTGCCTCTTGATGAATGATGAGCGTTGTTGGGAGTTGGATGACCAGTTCCCGATGGGGTTTGGATGAATAGGACGTCGTGGTAGTAGAGGCCGTTGTTGCTGTATGAACAGGACCCCGATCGAGATGGTTGGGCGTGAATGAACATGACCCCTTGGAGGGCTAGTTGAACAGTAGCCGGTGGAGGGCTGGATGAACAGTAGCCGGTGGAGGCTGGATGAACAGGAGCCCGTGGATGAACAGTAGCTGGTGGAGGCAGGAGGGAGATGCCATGGAGGAACACTCATAGGTGGAGGTTGGAGGAGGTCGACGGTGGATGAACAGTAGCCCGTGGAGGGTGGAGCGAGGCAGTAGACAGTGGATGAACAATGGCACGTGGAGTCCCGTCTTGCGGTATGCCACACCCCTCCCGATGAACAGGACCCCTGTTTCGACCATAGGAGGTCAAAGAGAATTCCGTTTCCTCCAATTTGCGGTACACCACACCCCTCCCGGTGAACAGGATCCCGTTTCGACTGTAGGTGGTCGAACAGAAGGCCGTTTCCTCCGTTCTGCGATACGCCAGGCCTCATTTTGGCTATTCCGTCCAAGTCGGTTGGCTCCCGATGAACACGACACATTCCGTTGCCTCCCGATGAACACGACAACGCAGTTTCTCCATTTCGACCCAGCCGGTTGGCTGCCGATAAACAAGACACCATCGTTGCTCTCTGCTGCCTCTCCATGTACACGATCCCTTGCCATATGTGCGCGAGTAGGCGTTCGAGACCCCGCCCGTATGTATCGTACGTGGCCGTATTTACTTTCTTGCACCCTGGCTATACATACGTGTACACAATATTGATGGGACTCTATCAAATGCTACGTCCGTGCCTCTACTTCGACAAGTGCCCTTCCTTACTCGGCCACGGTTCATCTCTGCAGCCTGCAGACAGACCGATCGACCAGTATGTACATACACGTTTGCGACCAGAATGACAACGCTACGTACGCTTCAACAAGGTGGTCCCGACTGTCACGGAGGAGAAGAAGGCACTTCCTTGCGTGCGAAGTTATTGCTGGAGGGCCCCCGCTGTCAGGTGGAGGAATAACTATTTTACACATAATAAGGTTGCACTTCGTTGCTGCGGCCGTGGACACAACTATCAGCCTCTCCACATACAATACTCTTCCGATGGAAGTCGTTCCTTGACCACATTGACCATGCCGCGCCAAGAGCACCAAGGCGATGGAGAACGGCGAGGCGTAGGAAGGCGACGACTCGAAGACGGGGAAGACGCGGCAGTGGATGCCCACACAAAGCGGAGTACAAGGGATCACTAGTAGAAAAAGGGGCTTTCGTTCGGGCCTGGCCAGCCCATTAGTCCCGGTTCTTCCATCAACCGGGACCAATGGATGCATTGGTCCCGGTTCGTGAGCCCAGGGGGGCGGCCGGGGCCTCGTGGGCATTGGTCCCAGTTCGTATGGACCCATTTGTCCCAGTTCTAGGCACGAACCAGGACCAATGGGCCTCGCTCCTGGCCCACAAACATTGGTCCTGGTTCTTGGCTCGAACCGGGACAGAAGGCTGGGCTTTAGTCCCAGTTCCTGCCATGAACCGAGACAAATGAGTTGCCTATATATACCCCGTCGCTGCAGCAGAGCACTCCACAGTGCTTAGTTTTTTTTGGCCGTCGAGGAGAGGGCATTTGGGTGCTCTAGCTCACCTCCTATGCACACGAGGTGTTCGATGAAATTCCCAAGCCACACTAGTTAAGCTTTCTCCTCTCGAAGCTCGACCTCCAAGCTCCATTTTCCTCGAGACTTGTCTAGGTTTAGCGGTCCGTCACGTCCCGTCCCCGTCTTCACCGCCGTCGATCGCTCGCGCCGATCTCATCGCCTGCACCACTGTGGTGAGCCTCTTATCTTCTTCTGAAAGAAAAAAAATTCTTACTTTATATAGATACTTGTCTAATTTTCTTACTTTTATTATTGCTTGTGCTTATATAGTGTGATGGTTTTGGTATCCGCCCCCGTCGGCCCTCGTCCTGGCTATGATTCGGATGTGGTATATATTATCTTTTATAACTATTTGGTTCATTTATTGTTTATGACAATTATGCCCATCAAGTTGACATAGATTTTATTTATGTAGGAGGTAGTTGAACCGGAAATTCCAACCGACCCTATTGTCGAGAGGTTAAATTTAGTTGAAGAAGAAAACAATTACTTGAAGGAAAAAATAAAAAAAATTGAGGAGGTGTTGGGGATATTACTACCAGTATGACCCACCCAGGAGGGGCCGGGTCAGCCCTAATGGCGGGTTACATAAGAAGCCCGATAAACATTCAAGATGATAGTTTACTAAACGTATAGAAGGCCCAAAGGCCTGGGGCCGGCTTAAGGCCTGATACTGTAAACCACCATATGTAAGGAAAGACTTGTAAAGAAAGGCATGTAAAGGAAGTCACCAAGCCGGACACGATTATGAGCCGGCCGAGACTCTGTAGGCCACCAGGCGTCAACCCGTGTATATAAGGGGACGACCCGGTGGCGGTTTAGGACAAGAGATAACCAAGTCGATAACCAAGCCGGCGAGTTGAGCCTCTTGGAGATCAAAACCTCAGCAATACCAATCTCAACTAGACGTAGGCTTTTACCTTCATCGTAAGGGGCCGAACTAGTATAAAAACTCTCTCGTGTGTCCTTTGTCCCAATTAACCCCTTTAATCTTCCTAGTGCGATGGCCCTATGACTAAGTCCTTGCTCTAGGAGATCTGCCGTGTCAACTCCACGACAGTTGGCGCCCATCGTGGGGCTAGCGCATGGTGGATTTGAGTTCTTGAAGGGCAACTTCAAAGGGCTCAAGAGATACGCTATGGGCCGGATGACCAAGAGTCATCGCGGCAATTTCTACATCAACGACGAAGGATGGGGCCCCGAGGTCGGCTCGATCAAGTACGGGTACCGAGTCCCCTTCGGCGGAATTCACGTCTTCATCGGCCGGATCGGCGAGTCAGGCCCTGAGCCGGATGTCCACACCAACCTCATCGAAACGGCTCAGCGTGCCGGTTCCGCCCGTGTTCAATCTGTCGTGAAACATGCCTTCGTAGGCTGCATCCAGGGCAGTGAATACTCCGAAGGATCGATGGAAGGCGGGGAGACGGCCATCTGCTATGATACTGCATCATCAACCGGTGAGACGGACTCGTTGTACCAACTGCAAGACGACATGCTCGGGGGCTGTTCCGATGGCAGCAGTATTCCGGACCCCCTTGAGCCGCCGAATTGGGCCGGAGTCTTCATGGCAGGGACGCAGCCCGAGCATAACTCCACCGCAGCGGCAGCAGTAGTTACCGGGTCGGCAACAGCCGGGTCAGGAGACCCCGCGCGCCCCCCGGCTTAGGTTTTAATGAACCTCATGGATAAGCTGACGACTCTGTTAACCGCTGTGGTAGAACCAGCGGATAAAGCCCAGCATGACACAGAAGTGGCGCGCGTATGGGAGGAGATGGTGCAAGCTAAAGAAAATCTAGCTACGGAGGAAACCCGGATGGCAGCAGAACGAGCAGCTCTGGCTGCTCGTGCTCAGCAGCTTCAAGCAGAAACTTTCCGACTCTTGGTGGATCTTAATGCATCAAACGAGGTCATGAGGAGGAGGCATCAGAAAATTCAGTCGCGTCTACCTCTAACGCTGGATCCGAGGAACCTGTTCCATACACCTGTTGCTGGGGGAAGCAACCCGCCAGAGGCAAACCGGGTCACGACACCCGGTGCACCAGTTCAGCCACGCACCATGGAGCCGCCTCACATGAATACAGCTCCTCCTCATTATGTATCAACACCTCCCGGTCACTTCTCCAACCCTATGGAAAATCTCGATCGGGCGGGTCAGGCCCCACCCTTGAGCAGTTGTTGAATGAACCTTGTCCAAAACACGGCACCCGGGAGAAACCAACCACCCATTTGTGGAAGGATTGCATGATCATGAAGGCATTTAAAAATTCAAAGCATTTGATGGGGGTCACGGCCCAAGCGGCGGCTCAGGTGGAGGCGGCTTTCAGGGCCCAGGCGCCGGTTCAAGCGGAGGAGGTTTTCATGGTCAGGGTTATCCTGGTCACCAGGGAGGATATAATCAGCAACACGGCCAAGGGAATCAACAGCAGCAACAATCCGGCTATCAAAGCAACCCAAAGAAGTTGAGTAGCAGACAATATCATGTCTTTACTACCAGTTTATGTAAGAGGGACCAGAAACTCCACAAGAGGGCCGTTAATGCCATTGAACCGGCAATTCCACGTTATCTACGTTGGTCAGAGCAGCCTATTGTGTAAAGCAGAGAGGATCACCCACCCCGGGTTGATAATCTGGGTCACTTGGCTTTGGTGGTGGCACCTCAAGTTGGTGGGTACAAGTTTACTAAGGTGCTCATGGATGGAGGCAGCAACATTAACATCCTCTACTATGAGACGTTCTGCCGGATGGGATTGACAGATAAAAATATTAAACAATCCAACACTGTTTTTCATGGTGCGGTACCTCGTAAATCGGCATACCCAGTTGGTAAGATTGAGCTGGAAGTAGCCTTTGGGGATGAGTATGACTCCAGAGCAGAAAAATTAACCTTTGATGTGGATAAGATCAAAAGCCCATATCATGCTCTGTTTGGGCGGCCGGCTTATGCCAAGTTCATGGCTCGGCCGTGTTACGTATATTTGGAGCTCAAGATGCCGGGTCACAAGGGCACCATTACAGTACATGGGAGCCGGAAGATAGCCTTGGAATGTGAGGAAGGTGATGCTGCCTATGCTGAGTCTGTTTGTGCAACAAAGGAGTTAAAATTCTACAAGGATCATGTTGACCCGGCGGACATGACGTCATTAAAGAAACCAACAACAGAGCATGAGCCGGAGCTGAAATTCAAATCAGCTGATGACACTAAGATGATTGACTTTGTGCCTGGTGACTCATCCAAACAGTTCATCATCAGCGCAAACTTGGATCCGAAATAGGAAAGCGCGCTCTTCGAGTTCATCCGTGAGAACCGGGACATCTTTGCATGGAAACCTTCAGACATGCCGGGTGTCCCGAGGGAACTCGCTGAGCACACTCTTAATATCGATCCAAAGTTCAAACCTGTCAGACAGTTTCTCCGATGGTTCAATGAAGAAAGGCGCAAGGCCATCGGAGAAGAGGTGGCCCGGCTCTTGGCAGCCGGGTTCATTGTGGGGGTCTTTCACCCCGAATGGTTAGCTAACCCAGTGCTGGTACTCAAGAAGAATGGCACTTGGCGTATGTGTGTGGATTACACAGATTTGAACAAGGCTTGTCCGGCTGATCCTTTTGCTCTCCCCCGTATTGATCAGATCATTGATGCTACGGCGGGTTGCGCATGGTTGAGTTTCTTAGATGCTTATTCTGGTTATCATCAGATTAAGATGGCAGTCAAGGATCAAGAAAAGACAGCTTTTATAACTCCTTTTGGAGCTTTCTGCTATGTGTCTATGCCTTTTGGGCTTAAGAGTGCCCAGGCGACTTACCAGCGGTGTGTGCAGAATTGTCTTCACGATCAAATTGGGTGCAATGTTCATGCTTATGTGGATGATATAGTGGTAAAATCCAGGGAAGAGGAAACCTTGGTCACAGACCTGAAAGAGACTTTTGATAATCTTCATGTTTATAAGATGATGCTTAACACGTACTGCAATTAAGTCTCATGCCCTGGTTGACTTCATCAATGACTGGACAAAGATGCAAATGCCAGAAGAGAAGCCGGACAACACATATTGGACTATTCATTTTGATGGATCCAGGCAATTGGAAGGCTCGAGGGCTGGAGTCATGTTAACTTCCCCACGAGGTGACAAATTTTGTTATGTGTTACGGTTGATGTTTCCATGCACTAACAATGCAGCGGAGTATGAAGCCTTGCTCCATGGTCTTCGAGTGGAAAAGGAGATGAATTTGAGCCGGGTCAGATGTCTTGGTGACTCGGATCTAGTGGCTCAACAGGTATCTGACAAGTGGGATTCCAAAGACCCTCTCATGGCGGCTTATCACCGAGAGGTCGATGCTGTTGCGGGATGTTTTAAAGGTTATCAGGTGGAACACATTGACCGTCAAAAGAACGAAGCAGCTAATGCTTTAAGCCGGCTGGGGTCTCAGCGTAAGCCGGTGCCACCCAACACCTTTTTGGATGTTTTGCATAACCCCTCTGTCAAGTTGCCCACAGAAGAAGATTTAGCTGTTCCTAACCCGGAGGCGCAGTTGGTAGCAGTTCTTCATGTCATCCCAGATTGGACGGTGGCGTTCTTGGCTTACATGACTAGGGGAGAGTTGCTAGCCAATGAGACCCTGGCTCGGCAGATAACCCGGTGATCTATGTCCATGACGATTTCGGATGGAGAGTTGTTTCATCGCAATGTTTCTGGAGCATTTCAACAGTGTGTTTCCCCCGAAGAAGGTCAAGAAATCCTTCGTGAGATCCGCGAAGGCGATTGCGGTCATCATGCCGGGTCAAAATCTTTAGTGGCCAAAGCGTTTCATCACGGTTTTTACTGGTTGACGGCTCACACTGATGTAGAAGATCTGGTCAGTAGATGTGATGGATGTCAAAAATTTGCACGACGAGCGCATGTGCCGGCTCAAGAGCTCCAGATGATTCCAATCACTTGGCCATTTGCAGTCTGGGGGCTTGACATGGTGGGACCTTTCAACAGGTCTAAGGATAAAAAGATACATCTCTTGGTGGCAGTTGATAAGTTCACCAAATGGGTTGAGGCAGAGCCTGTGAGTAAGTGTGATGCAGCCACGACAGTTCAGTTCATGAAAAAAGTAATCTTCCATCTCGGTTTTCCACATAGTATTATCACAGATAATGGCACTAATGTATCCCAAGGGGCTATGGAAGAGTTTTGTCAGTGAGAGCACATCCGGCTTGATGTTTCTTCTGTAGCTCATCCTCAATCCAATGATCAAGCTGAGAGAGCCAATCAGGAAATTCTAAAAGGGCTAAAACCCCGGCTTATGGTTCCTTTACAGCGAACGCTGGGTTGTTGGGTAGAGGAATTACCCTCAGTATTATGGAGCATCAATACTACGCCCAACAGGTCTACGGGTTACACACCCTTCTTCATGGTTTACGGAGTAGAAGCAGTGTTGCCTAGTGACATCCGTCATGACACACCCCGTGTGGCGGCTTATGTTGAAGCTAACAATGAAAAAGCCAGACATGATGCGCTTGACTTGCTGGATGAAGAAAGGTACTTAGCAGCGGCACGGTCAACAATTTATCAACAGGACCTGCGTCGTTATCACAGCCGCCGGGTTAAGTCCGGGACTTTTCAGGAAGGCGACTTGGTGCTCCGGCTCATCCAGGATCTTTCAGGTGCACACAAGTTATCCCCACCTTGGGAGGGACCCTTTGTGGTCAGTAAAAATTTAAACAATGGGTCATACTACCTCATTGACGTTCGAGAGCATGCAGACTCATGTAAGTCGGAAGAGGAGTCCTGCCAGCCATGGAACATTGCTCAACTTCGGCCATATTACACCTGAGCCACCGGCTCTCAACATGTACATACGTTCACGTTGTATATAATATGATAAGCAATAAAGTAAGACCATCGGTCTCTTTTCTTTTCACAGACTATACATCTTTATTATTTCTTACTTACAAATGACTATTAAGGAGCTGATCATATCCGAATCAAGTTTAACCTTTCTGGTCTAGCTTATGATCGTATCCGAATCTAGCTGCAAATCTCAAGGTCACTTGGGGGCTTCCTGTTCAAACATAGGTCGTATTTGAACCAAAGAGAACATAGCTGTCGTAACCCTCTTGATCGGCTCAAGGCCAAACTCACTTGGGGGCTTCTTGATCGTATCCGAATCACAACTTAACCCCTTTTGAGTCCGAATTGGACTGTATTCGAATCAGGGTCGTTAAAAACCTCTCAAGGTCATTTGGGGGCTTCCTGTTCAAACATAGGTCGTATTCGAACCAAAGAGAACATAGCTGTCGGTACCCTCTTGATCGGCGCAACGCCAAAGCAACTGGGGGCTATATGGTCGTATTCAAACCTTAGCTTAACCCCTTTGGTCCGGTTTACTGATCGTATTCGAATCAGAAACCCCCAGCCTTTTGAATACATAGTTAAAATTATGTTTAGTATCTGTTGCTTGCCTTTTAGTGTTTTTTGTTTCAATATTACAAATAAGATAGCCTGGTTTTCTTCACCGGCTCAATTATTGAACAACACAGCCGCCCGGGTTATTCAAGCCGGTGGCTCAAGGATCCAAAGGTACGAGCTACTAAGATATGATGATCATTGAGTATTCAAGAAGTATTAACGTTTCATACATATTGAATTATCAAGTTCACCACCCGGATTATTAAAACCGGCGATCTAAGGATCAACAAGGACAAGGTATGGTTCGTACTTATACGCGCTTACCAGCTGTGTTAACTCAAGAATCAGTTTTAACCCTTATCATTTCTTTATATTTGTCTCTGTTTTTTATTGAGGTAAATATATTGGCTGTAAATTAGGGTGTTTAAGCTCGTTTGGTTCTAAACCGCCTTGCAAGTCTTTTTCTTGTATTCACAGGAACAGAGTTCAAATATCACAGAGACAAACATTAAACGATGCATACATTGACATCTGGAAGCAGATTCACATAGAAGTATTTTATGCACGACGGCATAAGCAAACATGCGGTGTTTTAGCAACTAAGTTATTACAAGGCTTTATAAGCCTATGAAGATGATCATCATCCCTCCCTCGCCGGTTCACCACCTTCTGTTTGCTGGAAGTTGGATTTTGACCAATCAAAGCCGTTCATGGCGACAAATTTGGCTTCATCGTCAATCTGGCCCACCGGGTCAATTTCTGGGGCAAAGGTATCTTCTCACACTGGTGGGATCTGATCTGCTACTTTGTATGAAGGAGTGGCCATCTTCTTATTTTCACTATCAAAACCTGGCTGGTACTAGTCAACATTGGTGTCATCTCCAAGACTAGTCGCCTAAGGCCAGACTTCGCGTACACACGCTATGAAATCATCCTGATCAAATGGAGACCCGTCCTCCTTCACAGTAGGGTAACCTCTTGCTACATCCGCCGGGTCTAAGTCTAGCACCCAAGCCTTGGAGCGGCTTAGGGCAGTCAAAGATCTGGCTCGCGCGCAGGAGCGTTTTACTTCTTGGAATCTAGCAGGAAGGATGGACAGCTTCTTCAGGACATCGTTAAGCCGGTTGGGTCCTTGATTTGCAGGAGAGATAGCGGCCAGAGCCTGTTGTGCACCAATATACAATTGTTCAAACAAGGTGTATACTGCCTTCAGTTTAATCAACGGGTCTTGGCTCAGATTTTTACTTCGTGGACCTGCATATATTTTTAACAGAGTAAGTTGGCGGATTATACTCCGGTTTGGCAAAAATTATGCGAAAGGTCAAATCAGGCAGCTTACAAAGATAGCAGCAACCATCTGAGACATCCGGCCCTTTAAACCGTTCAGCTCTGTTGAAATTTCTTTCAGAACTGTTTCTGCCGTCTCAGCTCGTCAGGTCAGAAGTGTTTTCTCATTTTCCCAAGCCTTTTCCTTGGCAGCAAAGCTAGTCTTCAAATTTTCCGTTGCAGAAAGGCTCATTTGCAGTTTGGAAGTGGAAGATTTGATTTCGGACTCCTGACTTGCTAGCCGGGTCTTTGCGTCTGATAATTGAGAATTCAATTCAGACAAGGCATTCTGTGAAACGTTCAGATAAGTCAAGACTTGGTTTCAAATTCAAATATTCAAATTCAAGATTCAAGTCTCAAAGTACTTTACGAGTAAACAATTTGACACTTGGGGGCTAATGTATGCCAAATCAAATTTTTACGACTCTACAAACATATTTAAAGTACCAAGTCCCTTACAAAGTAACAACACTTGGCACTTGGGGGCTAATGTACGCAGTTCAACAAGTTTATCAAGGTTAAACCGGAGTGTTAAGTACTTTGAAAACGGTCTTAAATTCTAAAGTATAGATTCATTGATGATCAAAATAAACCGGTCCTTGGGGACTATAGGTGAAGTTTTAGTTTCTATCAATATCAGGCAAAGATTCAGAGGTAAAAGTCTCGGACTATACTTTAAGCCTACAGGTTATTCTGTTTCTCTCATAATCTGAAGACTTGGGGGCTGAAGGAATATTAGTAAACCAGAAACAACGTACCTCATACTTCAACTGAAGCTGCTTGACCATCTCGATCTCAGACTCACGACTGGAGTGTACATGACTGAGATAGCCGGATAAGATATCACTGGCATTGAGATGGTCATAATTGGCAACATCAAAGTGAACCTTCTGCCTCTCCAATGCTTCTTGCTTTGCTGTGCACCGAGCCAATACCGTTGGGTTCCCTGGCTCAACAAAGCAGCTCCCAGTAATTTGAACATCTTGAACACGTGGAGACAGCGGGTCGGTTGAGCTTGACGGTCCAGCTGTAGAAGGATTCATAGTGGCTTTGTCAAGGGACGGCTCCGGAGGATTTGCTTCATTGACAATAGACGGGTCTTCTGGGGCGTCAGTTAATGGAGGCGGCGGCCTAGCCAGGTCAGATGCTTGTACTGGCGGGTCTTCCGCCAGTTTTGCTGCCTTTGCCTTCTTGGATTTAGCCTGGCCGCTAAGGAAAAAATATTGCAGGGTAGTCAGCATCAAGATACAATTGATCAACTCGGAAGAAAAGAGGATTTCTGATTACCCAGGAGCAGTCTTGAAAGCCGGAAATTGTGTTTGTGATGAGTCGCCTGAGGAACGAGACACCTCCTGAAAAGGTAAAAGAAAGGAGTTAAAAGAAATACAAGGAGCATGATTCATTAAAACAAGTTAAGGATAGTAATAAGTAAACCTCATTCGGGCGTTTCCGAGGGGTCTGTTGAAGGACGACAGCCGGTTCATCTTCAATCTCAACTTCACGGCGGCTTCCATGTTGCTGCTTTTTCAAATGAAAGTAGGGATCCAAGTGAGCTAAGGGGTTAGAAAACCTTACTTTACGGATCACTCGTCGAACTTTGTGTCTTGGTAAGGGCTCTTAGTCGCAGGAAATGATAGTTACCTCGGCTTCCCCGGCCTGACTGGACCCAGTGTCATCCTGGTAAGGATCAGTGTCAATAAGATTGTTAAAAAGTTGGCCAAGGGAATCAAGGGCTACCTCCGAGTCAGACGTGTCATCAAGTTTCATTAAATCTTCAACAGTGGCTTTCTTCTTCTTCTTCGTTCTCCGGGTCATCTTCTTGGTATTCATGGCGGCGGCTTTCGCCTTCTTGGCAGCCTCGTGGTCATATTTCACCTTCCAAAAGTCAGAATTGGCCTGCAAAGACAAGAAGAAAGATCAGTGCTAAAGTAGTATAGCTAGGCAAAACACAAAGGAAAAGAGATCAGAATATACTTACTTCTGGTACCGGGTTAAGCTTGCAGAAGGGATTTAACCCAACAATGCTGCAGTCTTCATATTTCCCATTCACCTAAAGGTTTGACATTGAAACAATGGCTTCTTCGGTGAGTTCAACTGGGCTGTGACGAAGAGAGTCGTCCGGGCCTCCACCGTATTCATACATCAGTTTTGATTGACGGCTTAATGGAATAGCCCGCCATGAGATCCAGCAGCGGGGCAGATCTACTCTGGTTAAACCATTCCCCAACAAAGCGTTGATTCTTCTGATAGATGGAAGCAGCCTCTTGCGTTCAGCAACGGTGAGTTTATCCGGAAGGGTGAACTTGGAGTCAAGACGACCGGGGCGGTAACTCGGCAGCAGCTTCTCGTTTGCTGGAGAGATATCCTGACAGTAAAACCAAGTTTGGTTCCAGTCCATTGGGTGACTTGGTAAAACTATGAGAGGGAAGACAGCACCCTGACGGCGCTGAATTGAGATACCTCCAAGTTCTAAGCCGGGACCGTTGGTGCATTCGTTCTGCCGGTTTAGATAAAAGTACTCTCTAAATAGCTCTACGGTCGGCTCTTGCTGAAGATACACCTCACAAAGCACTTGGAAATTGCAAATATTAGATATGGAATTGGGTCCAAGGTCCTGAGGATGGAGTTTGAAAAAATGAAGGACCTCTCTGAAGAATTTTAAACCGGGCGGTGAGAAGCCACGGTTCATGTGGTCAGTGAAGACAATCACTTCTCCGTCTTTTGGATTGGGGTGTTCTTCCTCCGGTTCAGGAGAACGATAATACATGACAGTTTTTGAAGGCCGAAACCCAATGAGGAAGAACTCTTTTAACCGTTCCTCAGTTATGGATGAGGGGACCCAGTTACAGACGGTGGGTGTCTTTGACGGCATGACGTGTAAGGGACTGAAAAAGGAAAAACAACATGCCGGTTGAATTTATAGCAAAAGGTTGAAGTTATAAAACAAGTAACAGGGGCTTAAACTAAGGGCTAATGACATATAAGGAAAAGAAAGCCGGAGTGGTAAGCCGCCATGACTACAGACTTTCTCAGAAAGCAGATTCAGCTAAGTGTTGGCATAAACAAGTTTCACCAAGCTATCATTATTATTTTGGATCAAATGGCTGTCCCAAAAAGAAAATATTCTAGACCTAAAACTCCAGTACAGATGAGTTTATCAGCTAACAAAGCATCTACACAGGAGAAAGAGATCTACCGCTATAAAAAATGAATGCCAAACAGCTACTGTGGCAGTTCTACACTATCAGACGATCAGGAAAGAGCATTGGAGGGGAAGTCTACCAAGAGTCTGTGACGAACACTGACGAACACCGACGAACTCGAGAAGCTATAATGCAGATCTAAGGCAGAGAAGGAAAGGGACTTACAGATGCAGGGCTACTGCGGAGGTTCATTGCGTTTCTCTGGTCAAATCAGGTCGATGCAGCGGCCTGAGGTGAAGAAGGTGAAGAGATCTGTGGCGGCGGTGGCGACAGAGCTCGAGCGGCAGCGAACAGCGAGAGGAGGAAGGCGACCGAAGAAGGAGAATGAAAAAGACCTAAGTCGTACCTATTTATAAGGGAGTGCGCAAACAGGCGGGTGTGAAAATCAAGGAGGCCTGAATAATGATTATCCAAATAAACGGACGCCTCGATTCTCGGAAGGCATTAAAAATGAAAGATCCGTTGGAAGATGATGTCATCAAAGTTGTTTGTATTTTCAGAAGATGACGTCACGGCGGGTTATAGAAGTTTTCAGACAGACGATGGATTCCACCTAAGTATTAAAGATTGACAAAGAACAAAGTTCAAAGTCAACCTGGGGCCTAATGTTGGGGATATTACTACTAGTATGACCCGCCCAGGAGGGGCCGGGTCAGCCCTAATGGCGGGTTACATAAGAAGCCCGATAAACATTCAAGATGATAGTTTACTAAACATATAGAAGGCCCAAAGGCCTGGGGCCGGCTTAAGACCTGATACTGTAAACCGCCGTATGTAAGGAAAGACTTGTAAAGAAAGGCATGTAAAGGAAGGCACCAAGCCGGACACCATTATGAGCCGGCCGGGACTCTATAGGCCACCAGGCGTCAACCCTTGTATATAAGGGGACGACCCGGTGGCGGTTTAGGACAAGAGATAACCAAGTCGATAACCAAGCCGGCGAGTTGAGCCTCTTGGAGATCGAAACCTCAGCAATACCAATCCCAACTAGACGTAGGCTTTTACCTTCATCGTAAGGGGCCGACCTAGTATAAAAACTCTCTCGTGTGTCCTTTGTCCCGATTAACCCATTTAAGCTTCCTAGTGCGATGGCCCTACTACTAAGTCCTTGCTCTAGGACATCTGCCGTGTCAACTCCACGACAGGAGGAGGAGTTGATATTGGAGTTGCATGTTGCGGATGTCGTGGATGATCACAAGATCAAGATGGATGCAATGCGGTTGAAGATGAGAAAGATTAGAAAATATGCCATTCATACCGAGGCTTGATATCATTATGCCATTGGATCAATTTTTACCTTGGTTGTGATTATGATCGCATTTATTGTTGCATTGAAATGTTTCACATAGTTTCAATGTATGGTTTAACTAGATGCTCTGGAGAGATATATGTTGTTCAATGAGAACTATGTATGTACTTTGTTTTTAATGTGATGATGAACTTCTATTAATTTGGTCACTTATCTATCCATGTGAATCTGTAATGGTTTTTGACACACATAATGTGATGATGAACTTCTATTATTTTGGTCACTTATCTATCCATGTGGCTTTGAATTGTCACAGCCCTAGAATTTGATTGCAATTAGTATCATAAGCATCCAGGCATCATGTCTAAATTTATTGGAAACCTGAAATGGGGGTGATCAAACCCTAGCACTTTAAAAATCCAAATAGGTCCAGCTTAAAAAAAATGCATTCAACGAACCAAAAATGCTCTTCATTAATGTCTGGTATTTTTGGCAAGGGCTTAGACCCAAACCAAAAATAATGAACATTTTTAAAGAATAATTTCTGGCACTGAATTTAAATCATATTTTATTTGAATTTGGAATTATATTCCTAATATATGGAATATATTTCAAATAACCCTGAGTTATTTTATGTACATCTGGCCTAGTCCAAAGTATGTGCATAAAAACAATCAGAGTAGTTTGGCACTGTTTTAGTTCATGTGAATTCACAAACAGTGGCAAATATTAAACAAAAACAGAAAAACATAATTGAAACAGAAAGAAAGGAAAGAAGCAGAAACTTACCTGGCCTCACTGTGCAGCCCACCTAGTCAGCCAAGCTGTGGCCCAGATCCGTAGAGAGCCCAGCCCACCACCACACCGCGTCGTTTTCCTCCTGCCAGTAGGAGCAGCTCGCTGTCGCGCGCGCGCTCGCCCCTGGCCACCTCCTGCTTCCTCCCCGGACCTTCTAGCGACGCCACGGAGATGCCCCGTGGCCCCTCGCTTCTCTCCCTCAATCTCTGCTCTCTCCCTCGCCGTCTATTCCTTCCCCGAGCGCAACCGAACGCAGTCGTCGTTGCCGACGAGCTCCACTGCGGCCACCGGCCACCCCACGCCTCACCGACGCGCCCAGAATATCCACCACTTCGTCCTCGACCTCCTCACCGAGCCACGCCCCGCCGGACGCCCTCGAACGCCGGCCATGCCGTCTTCTTCAACCTCGGTCCGCCGAGATCGCCATCGCCGCCCCGCTTGCTCCGGCCCCTCCCCGAGCTCGCCGACCAGCCCTACACGATCCTCGTGAGCTTCTACACCGTGTCCCCCTTGTCTCTGCGACGTTTGCTAGCTCTAGTCACCGTTTCGCCGATGACCGAAACCCGCCGCCGCCTGTGACCGCCGCCGACGTGCCTCCGGCCACCTAGCGGCCCGGCCGTCATGCTTAGCTCCCTCCCGCGCTGCGTAGAGCACGTAGGTGCCTTGCACGAGCCTCCCCGGCCACCGTAGCGTCGACCCCGAACTCGCCCGAGCTCCAGCGACCGCCAAGGTCGACGCCCGTGACGACTCCGGCCATCTCAGGCCCAGCCGCTGCCATTACCTGACGCAGACGAGCGCCCGCGTCACGTAGACGCCCTCCACCGGCCATTTGGTCGCCGAAGGAAGATTTCCGAGCCTCGCCACCATGTCTGGCCTCGCCGGCGTCGAGTCGCCGGTAGGTTTGACCTGATCGACCCAGAGTTTGACCTCCCTGGGGTCAACACACGTGGGCCCGCCCTTGACTAGATTAGTTTAGGACTAATTACCCCCCATAACACTGACAGTGGGCCTAGTGGCTGTTAATTTGATTAGTTAGATTTAATTAACCTGTTAGTTAATTGTGTCACTGACCCATGGACCCCACTGGTCAGGTTTGACCTGGACCGGGTCAGTTGACCTGCTGACGTCACAGTGACGTAGTGCTGACGCCATAACTCATTTTCTGGGTTAATTATAATTCAGAAAATTCCAGAAATTAGTATAAACTTCTAAAATTCATAGAAATTCAACCGTAACTCCAAATGAAATAAATTATATATGAGAAATGATCAGAAAAATCCAAGGAATCTGAATATGGCATTTTCATGCATGTTTGAACAACTTAACCTCACAGTCTAGTCCAAAACATGATAATGCACTATTTGAATTCATAGTTTGAATTTGAATTTGAACCTAGTGTTCAAACCAACTCCATTTAACTTGTTGCTAGTTGCATTAGCTCAATCAACGGCATATTTCCATGTCATGATCATGCATCATATTGTTGCATCGCATTGATTGTGTTCTTCCTTGTTTGCCGGTAAATGTCCCCTCTCGGTAGACGCTGCTCCGACGCTGTGATCGTTGACACTGATGAAGACTCAATGTTATCTTCAGAAGTGCCAGGCAAGCAAAAACCCCTTGCTCATTCCGATACAATCCCACTCTCTCGCTCCTGCTCTCTTTTACTGCATTAGGACAACAACGATTCAACTGTTATATGTTGCGGTAGTTGAACCCCTTTCCTATGCATGACCTGTCATTGCCACAGTAAGTAGATGAAACCCACTAGCATGAGTAGGAGTTGTTTGAGCCCTGATGTGCCTACTCATTCATGCTTGTTTGTCATGCCTTCTATTGCATACAGTCGTGTCAGGGCTGGTTCATCGGGGATGAATCGGAGGTGTGTAAACTTTTCCTACGGTGTGTGAGGTAAGTGTGTGAACACAATTTGGTAAAGGTAGCAGTGAGAGGCCATGTAGGAGTACATGGTGGGTTGTCTCACTGAAACCGTCCTCAGGAACTGAGTTCTGTGTTTGTGATCCATGAAACAGCTACTACCACACATTGGGCCCTGAAATATGACCCCGCTCGACTTATTGACCCCTCTCGTCCTCTGTCCAGGAGTTGCAACTAGTTTCTGGTGTTTGTAGGTTATGTGTTGGCGGCCGTGCGTAGCGCTGACCCTAGGGGTGGGCTATGATGCGGTAGATACACTTTGGCCGGGTATGCCGGGCGCCCGTTTGGCATCTCGGGACCCTGTACACATCGTTTGGGGCCGTTGAGGACACCCCGGCCGGATTTCCTTCTGGATGGAACCCGAATAGGTGATAAACCTGGACTAGAGACTTGTGTGGTTAGTCAGGTCATGGTCTACACCCACGTCGGCTTTCGCTTGAAGTCTGCCGAGCACATGTCGTGTGCAGACGCTAAGTGGTGGAAACATGTGTGATGAAGTACACCCCTGCAGGGTTTTAAATGATCTATTCGAGTAGCCGTGTCCGCGGTAAAGGACTTCTGGGTTGCCTGTAACAGTTCATAGACAAGTGAAAGTGGATACTCTAAAACTCGCAAGATAAGTGTGAGTGCTATGGATGGCCTTCTCATAGGGAAACGGGAGCGGATCCCTAGTGGTGTATTGGATGGTGAATATGTGGACTCATGTGCCCCACCTCAAAGAGTTGCTTGTAGTCGTGGTTCACGATAGCCACTGAGTTAAAGCTGGCTTGCTGCAGTTAAACTCCACCATACCTTCGCTGATAATGATGCATATGTAGTTAGATCTGATGTAAGTCTTGCTGAGTACTTTTGTACTCATGTTTGCTTAATTTATGTTTTGCAGAGAGACTCCAGTCTCGCTAGTAGTTTCGCGTGGATTTTGACGTTAGCTTGATACCTCAGCTACGATCTTGTGCCCTCGGCAGGATCTGGTAGATAGTCGGGCTTCTTAGCCTTTTTCATTTGTAGATGTCTGTACTCAGACATGTTATGCTTCCGCATGTGCTTTGCATTGTATGCTATGATTGTTGGGTCATGAGACCCATGTTTGTAATATCTCGCCCCTCGGAGCCTAATGAATAAATACTTCAGTTGTAGAGTTATGTTGTGATGCCATGTTGTATTTACACATATCGAGCACATTGTGTGTATGATTGAAATGCTTGGTATGTGTGGGATCCGACAATCTAGTTGTTTATCCTTGGCAGCCTCTCTTATGGGAAAATGTACTCTAGTGCTTCCATGAGCCATAGTAGTCTGCTACAGCCCGGTTCACCGGAGTCCTGCTAGCCCAGCACTACTGCTCAGGACACTTGACTGGCCGGCATGTGTTTCACTTCGTTCCTATGTCTGTCCCTTCGGGGAAATGTCACACGGTGACATCCAGAGTCCTGCCTAGCCTGCTATAGCCCGGGTTCCCCGGAGTCCTGTTAGCCCAGTGCTACAGCCCGGATTCACTCGCCGATGACCGACATGCTCGATGTGATTCATGTATGCATGTCCCCATAGGTTAGTGCCGCTTTGGGTTCATGACTAGCCATGTCGGCCCGGGTTCTCTGTCATATGGATTCTACCGACACTATCGTATACGTGAGCCAAAAGGCGCAAACGGTTCCGGGCCTTGGTAAGGCGACACCCGTGGGATTACCGTGCGTGAGGCCGCAAAGTGATATGAGGTGTTACCGGCTAGGTCGATGTGACTTGGAATCGGGGTCCTGATAGTGTAGGTATCAGAGCCTGACTGCCTGTAGGATTACCAAGCCAAACTGGTCGAAGTCGAGTCTAGAAATGCTTTAGTTATGTAAGGGAATTGATTGTGGAAGGGAACGTAAGGATCTTTTTACTCCTTTACCCTATGCCCTTCTGATCTGAGTCAACCTCTTCTTTTCTACGGGGATTAAGAATTAGGCCTTCTCATCTATCTATCAGGATGACGTGCTACTAATCCATAGACTTATAGAATTGATAGTTTCAAGCTTCAGTTCTGTTCCTACTATTTCTGTATGTTGACAATTGATCTCAGAACCTTGATATTGTGTTGTTGAATGGTTATGCCACCATTTTGTAGGATGTTTCAAATCATTTTGAGCATTTACAGCCATTATGCTGTCCGAGTCATCCCAGGTTTCTAACTAGTCTGATGCATTTGCAAATTCCTTCTTCCATTACCGGCGTTCCTTCGGGCCAGTTTATCCACACTAATCGGTGAGTTGAGGTACTCTGTTGCCTCGACATATATGTTGGAGCTATTATTATGACCCTAGGTGTTGTAGGGAGTCACCTAGTAATCTAGCCATGTTTTGTGTTCCCGGTGTGATAATTTTGGCCACCATTCTCGAAAGCATCCCGTGATGCCATGTAGTGGTAGGTATTCTATTCATGGGTTCTTGAACCCGAGATTCCCCTACTTATCTCATGTTGATAGTGTTGCTAGTTCCTTTAGGATATTAGTAACCTTTGTGATAGTCCTCGAGATCCGTGGTATTTCCTCCTTCCAAATACTATGAACCACTTATGGCAGAAGTTTGTTGGATCAAAAGATCACAACCAGAGTGCTCTTGATGAGTTCTCCATTCTGCGTTGTGAATCTGCCAGTCCTACCTTTCTGCATGGGTTATCCGGAAGAAATAACATGCTAATCCATGCATCCATAACTCAGAAAAATTATATGTTCCTTTGAGTTGTTCCTCTTTAGTTGTATTCTGAACCTCGTCCATCAATTGTTGGTCAAGAGTAGTTGTGCATTGGTGTTATCGATGCCTATTATTCATGTGATTCGTCAAGCCATTCCATTCCGGAATGACTAGGAGAAACAAACTCCAGTACCTCATCCATATCCAGGATTGGGTCAAAGCAGTCGTATTCTGCAGATCAAAGTGACAATCCAGCTTTTGATTCTGTTCAACCCTTAAGTATTGCCCTCTTTATGTCAGAAATATCATAGGAATTGCACAACCTCCTATGAACTCTTGATAGAGTGATACTTCTCGCCATCATTATTCATTCCTCGGTTTCGTGTTGTTGTAACCGGAATGCCGACAAGTGAATTGTGATGTGTGAAATCAATACTCCGAGCAACTCATTGCTTTGTAGTAAATGGACAATATTCTTATTCCTAGCGTGTTGGTTTTTGAGCTACCATTCTAAGATTGATCGTGCTACCTAGTCCATATCTCCGGGTGCACTCATCGAGCAATAAGTTAGGATTGTGACAATCCCTCGCTCCTTGATCATATCATCTTGCCCTGAAAAGCAAGATTGTTCTCGAGCTTAATAACATATCGGTGGTTCGTGATTTTCCGAATATCTTCTCGGAAGTATTACCAGGTTGTTCCCTGATCACTATGTTGAGTTCGTGATCATGTTGGCTTTTCTATAAACCACCCCTTCTCCAAGAATCTGTGTTGGATACCCCTGAGCTAGATGGTTAAGCTGAACAACAACTTGGAGAGTTGGAAGATAAAAGGCTTTGCCGAATTTGGTTCTTTCTGAAGGGATATCTTTGTGTTGTGTGTGTGTTGAAGAGAGATGATATCTTCACCAATTGGTCCTCGTGATCAGTTGTTGGATCTATTATCTTGTCAAAACTTTGACTTGAGTATGGGCTATCGTCAAGTCAAATCAGAACCAACGATGTTCGTAGTGTTGTCTTACTCGTGGTTGATCCCTCGAGAATACCCCATTACATCTTTTGGTCTGACCAATGCTATCACCGTGTTCACATGATGGTGGAATTCTAGTGATATGGAAATTCCGATGAGTTGTTGTTGAGCCCATCAGCAGCATTTTGTCTCCCCCATGACTCATGTTGAACATCAACCTAGTGTTGAAAACCTTGTAAGCAATGCCTTCGTGTTCCGTTCATGAAGCTTATGCTTGGATAAAAGAAGTGACTTTCTCTAAGTTCACATGCACTAGGTGTAAGTTGCCGCCATGAATTTGAGAAAGGTTTGTTTTGTTTCCCTTGGAATCATCCCAAGTCAGTTATGCATATGTGCGAAGTATTCTATGGTTTGGTAGATTAATTACCTCCACTCCATATGTGTTCCTAGCACACCAAGCCACTGATTGGTTTGTTCAAGGAGAAGAAGTTTCTTCTTAGGAGCTAGACTTACGCAAGGACTTCGATATCCTCGTTGATGGTTCCCTCCTGAACTTGGTAGTGTTTCGTTGTAAGACTACCAGGTGGCCATGCTTGTCTAGGACAACGTGTTCACACGCTTGTAGCCGAACCGGCTCATGTTTTGGAGCTTACTATCGTAGTTCATTCCCCGAGAATCTCGCAACGTCATCTCGTCGATTTGTGTTGCAAAACTTCATTTTTCTTTCTAGACTCAATGAGTCTGGAATATCCTGACACCAACCAGATGTGAATCTCAGGCAGATATGATGGTTGGAGCATTTTCCAAGAACTATAATATTGGTCTCTCGATAACCAGTAAAGTGGATGTCATGGCCAACACATCCAGCCGGAAGACCTATTATTGAAGTATCTCGATTGAAGAAAGTTGGCCACCTTCCCATGAGGATTTCGTAGGATTTACCTCCGTAGTTAATCCTTATAGATTCTTGAGCTTCCGAAGTCCGACCTTTACTTGATGTTCTAGATATCAAACCATATCTATAAATGGATTACGCTAGCACATCAAGGAGAACATTAGAAGCGGAGTGCTAAATGTCTCTCGGTCGATCGTCTAGATTCTGTTCCCTTAGCCTCGCTAAGGGAAGATCTGAGAAGGTGTTATCTTCCTTTGTATCCGCATCATCCATCACTAGTCATCATGGTGGTATGTTGTGTTGCCAGGATCCTTGCCACGGATATTGGTAAAACCTTGATGAATATGGAGATGCTCAAGTTCTTGAGAGCACGCGCAAGCACTAGGTTTTACCGTTGGCGTTAACTGGGATTTTCTTCCAGCTTCCTCGGTTATGTTATAACCTTTTCAAACAGTGGACTCACTCTCGACTGTTGAGTTCTTCCCCAGTTACCAGAATCATTCCCAACATTTGCATTTTGTTCCCAGCTTGCACCTCAGTAGTTGTTGTTCAGGATCATCTTCAAAAGTGGACTTACGATGGGTCCCATCCATTTCCGATGATAAGCAAACACCATCCATTGCGTTGTCTTCAACAAGATAGTCCACATCATCCACTCTAGTCGGAGTATGCCATTCTTCGAACTTCTTCAAACGATCGTTGTGATTGCCTTAGGCTGGTATAAAGAGTTTCAATGATCTCTGAATCAAAAGTAATTCTTTTGCCACTTAAGGGAATAATTCTACGGGTCACCTTCCCCGAGGTAGCACGTTACGAAATCATGGCAAACATATCCTTGCTACTTTGAAATTCATGCTCCATCTTATTCGAGTATGGAATTGTTGCCTACCTAGTGAACCTTCGCCATCCGTTTCACTCCATCCCTCTAGGTGTATGCTTCGTGTCTCAGCTCAAGAGATGTTACTATGTCTCATTCCATGAGTTGATCTTGTGATCATTAAGATGATCCTAAGTTGCTCGAACCTCAGGGAGGTCGATTCTTCTTAAATTCTCCCTTTCTACTCGTTGTCATGTTGGATGTTGTTCTCAAAGCAAGACGTCGAGATCAAGGTGATGCAATGAATCAACATCCTCGAGAAAGACATCTGGATCGTGAAGGTCGTGTTAGCTGTGTATCCCCTCTGTCTTCTTACCTCACGTCTTGAATCTCGGGATGAGATTCTTGTTTAGTGGGGGCGAGTTGTCACAGCCCTAGAATTTGATTACAATTAGTATCATAAGCATCCATGCATCATGTCTAAATTTATTGGAAACCTGAAATGGGGGTGATCAAACCCTAGCACTTTAAAAATCCAAATAGGTCCAGCTTAAAAAAATGCATTCAATGAACCAAAAATGCTCTTCATTAATGTCTGGTATTTTTGGCAAGGGCTTAGACCCAAACCAAAAATAATGAACATTTTTAAAGAATAATTTCTGGCAGTGAATTTAAATCATATTTTATTTGAATTTGGAATTATATTCCTAATATATGGAATATATTTCAAATAACCCTGAGTTATTTTATGTACATCTGGCCTAGTCCAAAGTATGTGCATAAAAACAATCAGAGTAGTTTGGCACTGTTTTAGTTCATGTGAATTTGCAAACAGTGGCAAATATTAAACAAAAACAGAAAAACAGAATTGAAACAGAAAGAAAGGAAAGAAGCATAAACTTACCTGGCCTCACTATGCAGCCCACCTAGTCGGCCCAGCTGTGGCCCAGCATCGTAGAGAGCCCAGCCCACTACCCCACTGCGTCGTCTTCCTCCTGCCAGTAGGAGCAGCTCGTTGTCACGCGCGCGCGCTCGCCCCTGGCCACCTCCTGCTTCCTCCCCGGACCTTATAGCGACGCCACGGAGACGCCTCGTGGCCCCTCGCTCCTCTTCCTCACTCTCTGCTCTCTCCCTCGCCCTCTATTCCTTCCCCGAGCGCGACCGAACGCAGTCGTCGCCGCCGATGAGCTCCACCGCGGCCACCGGCCAGCCCACGCCTCACCGACGCGCCCAGAAGCTCCGCCACTTCGTCCTTGACATCCTCACCGAGCCACGCCCCACCGGACGCCCTCGAACACCGGCCACGCCGTCTTCTTCAACCTCGGTCCGTCGAGATCGCCATCGCCGCCCCGCTTTCTCCGGCCCCTCCCCGAGCTTTCCGACTAGCCCTACACGATCCTTGTGAGCTTCTACACCGTGACCCCCTTGTCTCTGCGACGTTTGCTAGCTCCAGTCGCCGTTTCGCCGATGACCGAAACCCGCCGCCGCCTGTGACCGCCGCCGACGTGCCTCCGGCTACCTAGCGGCCCGGCCGTCGTGCTTAGCTCCCTCCCCGCGCTGCATAGAGCATGTAGGTGCCTCGCACGAGCCTCCCCGGCCACCATAGCGTCGACCCTGAGCTCGCCCAAGCTCCGGCGACCGCCAAGGTCGACGCTGATGATGACTCCGGCCATCTTAGGCCCAGCCGCTGCCATTACTCGATGCGGACGAGCGCCCGCGTCATGTAGACGCCCTCCGCTGGCCATTTGGTCGCTGGAGGAAGATTTTCGAGCCTCGCCTCCGTGTCTGGCCTCGCCGGTGTCGAGTCGCCGGTAGGTTTGACCTGATCGGCCTGGGGTTTGACCTCCCTGGGGTCAACACACGTGGGCCCACCCTTGACTAGATTAGTTTAGGACTAATTACCCCCCCTAACACTGATAGTGGGCCCAGTGGCTGTTAATTTGATTAGTTAGATTTAATTAACCCTGTTAGTTAATTGTGTCACTGACCAGTGGACCCCACTGGTCAGGTTTGACATGGACTGGGTCAGTTGACCTGCTGACATCACAGTGACATAGTGCTGACGCCATAACTCATTTTCTGGATTAATTATAATTCAGAAAATTCCAGAAATTAGTATAAACTTCTAAAATTCATAGAAATTCAACCGTAACTCCAAATGAAATAAATTATATATGAAAAATGATCAGAAAAATCCAAGGAATCTGAATATGGCATTTTCATGCATGTTTGAACAACTTAACCTCACTGTCTAGTCCAAAACATGATAATGCACTATTTGAATTCATAGTTCGAATTTGAATTTGAACCTAGTGTCCAAACCAACTCCATTTAACTTGTTGCTAGTTGCATTAGCTCAATCAACGACATATTGCCATGTCATGATCATGCAGCATATTGTTGCATCACATTGATTGTGTTCTTCCTTGTTTGCCGGTAAATGTCCTCTCTCGGTAGACGCTGCTCCAACGCTATGGTCGTTGACACTGATGAAGACTCAATGTTATCTTCAAAAGTGCCAGGCAAGCAAAAACCCCTTGTTCATTCCGATACAATCCCACTCTCTCGCTCCTGCTATCTTTTACTGCATTTGGACAACAACGATTCAACTGTTATATGTTGCGGTAGTTGAACCCCTTTCCTCTGCATGACTTGTCATTGCCACAGTAAATAGATGAAACCCACTAGCATGAGTAGGAGTTGTTTGAGCCCTGATGTGCCTACTCATTCATGCTTGTTTGTCATGCCTGCTATTGCATAGAGTCGTGTCAGGACTGGTTCATCGGGGATGAATCGGAGGTGTGTAAACTTGTCCTACGGTGTCTGAACACGATTTGGTAAAGGTAGTGGTGAGAGGCCATGTAGGAGTACATGGTGGGTTGTCTCACTAAAACCGTCCTCAGGAACTGAGTTCTGTGTTTGTGATCCATGAAACAGCTACTACCACACATTGGGCCCTGAAATATGACCCCGCTCGACTTATTGACCCCTCTCATCCTCTGTCCAGGAGTTGCAACTAGTTTCTGGTGTTTGTAGGTCATGTGTTGGCGGCCGTGCGTAGCGCTGACCCTAGGGGTGGGCTATGATGCGGTAGATACACTGTGGCCGGGTATGCCGGGCGCCCGTTTGGTGTCTCGAGACCCTGTACACATCGTTTGGGGCCGTTGAGGACACCCCAGCCGAATTTCCTTGCGGATGGAACCCGAATAGGCGATAAACCTAGACTAGGGACTTGTGTGGTTAGTCAGGTCATGGTCTACACCCACGTCGGCTTTCGCTTGAAGTCTGCCGACCACATGTCGTGTGTAGACGCTAAGTGGTAGAAACATGTGTGACGAAGTACACCCCTGCAGGGTTTTAAATGATCTATTCGAATAGCCGTGTCTGTGGTAAAGGACTTCTGGATTGCCTATAACATTTCATAGACAATTGAAAGTGGATACTCTAAAACTCGCAAGATAAGTGTGAGTGCTATGGATGGCCTTCTCGTAGGGAAACGGGAGCGGATCCCTAGTGGTGTATTGGATGGTGAATATGTGGACTCCTGTGCGCCACCTCAAAGAGTTGCTTGTAGTCGTGGTTCAGGATAGCCACCGAGTTAAAGCTGGCTTGCTACAGTTAAACTCCACCATACCTTCGTTGATAATGATGCATATGTAGTTAGATATGATGTAAGTCTTGCTGAGTACTTTTGTACTCACGTTTGCTTAATTTATATTTTGCAGAGAGACTCTAGTATCGCTAGTAGTTTCGCGTGGACTTCGACGTTAGCTTGATACCTCAACTACGATCTTGTGCCCTCGGCAGGATCTGGTAGATAGTCGGGCTTCTTAGCCTTTTTCATTTGTAGATGTCTGTACTCAGACATGTTAAGCTTCCGCATGTGCTTTGCATTGTATGCTATGATTGTTGGGTCATGAGACCCATGTTTGTAATATCTCGCTCCTCGGAGCCTAATGAATAAATACTTGAGTTGTAGAGTTATGTTGTGATGCCATGTTGTATTTACACATATCGAGCATATTGTGTGTATGATTAAAATGCTTGGTATGTGTGGGATTCGACAATCTAGTTGTTTATCCTTGGTAGCCTCTCTTATGGGGAAATGTAGTCTAGTGCTTCCATGAGCCATAGTAGTCCGCTACAGCCCGGTTCACCGGAGTCCTGCTAGCCCAGCACTACTGCTCAGGACACTTGACTGGCCGGCATGTGTTTCACTTCGTTCCTATGTCTGTCCCTTCGGGGAAATGTCACACGGTGACATCTGGAGTCCTGCCTAGCCTGCTACAGCCCGGGTTCCTCGGAGTCCTGTTAGCCCAGTGCTACAACCCGGATTCACTCGCTGATGACCGACATGCTCGATGTGATTCATGTATGCCTGTCCCCATAGGTTAGTGCTGCTTTGGGTTCACGACTAGCCATGTCGGCCCGGGTTCTCTGTCATATGGATGCTAGCGACACTATCATATACGTGAGCCAAAAGGCGTAAACGGTTTCGGGCCTTGGTAAGGCGACACCCGTGGGATTACCGTGCGTGAGGCCGCAAAGTGATATGAGGTGTTACCGGCTAGGTCGATGTGACTTGGAATCGGGGTCCTGACATGAATGGTGCATTTTGAACACATAAAAGGTCTGGAGTTGAAATAAGTTCAAAAATGAAATCCCGTTGTAACAGATGAGTTTTCGTCCGAAACCCTGATACTTCGAAAGAGATTGTCCATTTTGTACACGAAGTGCATCCAGTTTTTGTCATAACCCTCTAAACTTTTTAGCACATGCTATGTGGGTGAAATGATGATACCATGCCAACTTTCAACCTTTTTAGAGTTCATTTGTAGTGCTTTTCAATTTCAAGGTCATTCAGCTCAAAAAAAATTAGCAAATGCATGAAAAATAACAAATGAAGTCAGAAAGGGTTGAAAATTGATGATGTGGCTTTGAATGGTGCATTTTGAACACACACAAAGTCTGGAGTTCAAATAAGTTCAAGAAAATGAAATCCCTTTGTAACATATGAGTTTCCGTATGAAACCCTTATACTTCGAAAGAGATTGTCTGTTTTGTACACGAAGTGCATCTAGTTTTTGTCGTAACCTTCTAAACTTTTATGCACATGCTATGGGTGAAATGATGATACCATGCCAACTTTCAACATTTTCAGAGTTCATTTTGAAATGCTTTTGAATTTCAGGGTCTTATAGCTCAAAAAAATCAATAAATGCATGAAAAATAACAAATGAAGTCAAAAAGGGTTGAAAATTGATGATGCCCCTTTGAATGGTGCATTTTGAACACACAAAAAGTCTGGAGTTCAAATAAGTTTAAAAAATGAAATCCCTGTGTAACAGATGAGTTTCCGTATGAAACAATCTCATACTTCGAAAAAGATTGTCCATTTTGTACATGAAGTGCATCTAGTTCTTACCGTAACCCTCTCAACTTTTTAGCACATGCTATTTGGGTGAAATGATGATACCATGCTAACTTTCAACCTTTTCAGATTTCATTTGAAATGCTTTTGAATTCCAGGGTCTTATAGCTCAAAACAAATCAGTGAATGCATGAAAAATAACAAATGAAGTCAGAAAGGGTTGAAAATTGATGATGTGGCTTTGAATGGTTCATTTTGAACACATAAAAAGTCTGGAGTTCAAATAAGTTTAAAAAATGAAATCCCTATGTGACAGATGAGTTTCCGTATGAAACCCCGATCAACTAAAAGGCCACATCATTTAGCTGAAAAATAATCAATTAAAATATTATGTTATGATCAACTAAAACAAAACTATAATATTCTTTAATAGCAAAAGTAAAATCAACTAAAAAACTTTTATAAAACTCTAATAGCAAAAGGAATCAACTAAAAACCTTTTATAAACCTCTAGTACTATAAGTATTTTCTGTTCAAAACATGGAAAGCAGAAAGAAACAAAATAAATTTAATAAATAAGTAGAAAAAAAATAAAATATAATAAAATATAATAAAATATAATAAAATAAATAAGTAGAAACAAAATAAAATAAAATAAAATAAACTTTAATAAAATAAATAAGTAGAAACAAAATAAACTTTAATAAAGTAAAATAAATAAGCTTTAATAAAATAAATAAAAATATCAACAGTAATTATTTTGTTGTAAGTAGAAACAAAATAAAATAAATAAAGCAACAAAGAAAACAAAAAAAATAGAAAAGTGCCACCTACTCAGCCCCAATGGCCTGAATACGACTAGAAACCCAGCCATGGGCCAGGATTCAGGCCCGCACGAGGCCTAGTAGGCCCACAGGCACATAGTGATAGATTAGGCCCGAAAGCCTGCAGTTGAGAGGAGCTCGAGAGGGTGGGCGCAGCAGCGCTTATAAACCACTCTCGATCCCTCTGAACTAGCGAGGTGGGACTAAATTTTGGCCGCGACGCGGGCAGCAAGAGGCCTTTGGTCCCGGTTGGTTTCACCAACCGGGACTAAAGGTGTGCATTGGTACCGGTTCGTGACACCAACTGGAACCAATGCCGCCCCTTTAGTCCTGGTTGGTGCCACCAACCGAGGCCAAAGGCCTCCGCTTCCCGCCCTTTGGGCTGCTGAAAAGAGACCTTTGGTCCCGGTTGGTGCCACGAACCGGGACCAAAGCTCTGGGTATATAACCAACACTTGTGAAAATTTTCATCTTCATCTCGTAGTTGCCCCCGACGACCCCTCGACGACATCGACACCGCCCGCCGCCCCCGCTGTCAGCGTCGCCGTCGCCCGCGCCCGCCGTCGCCGTCGCCCACGCCCTCGCCGT
>NC_041386.1:562851715-562857454 GCF_002162155.2 Triticum dicoccoides
CCGACACTGTCGCCACACGCCACCCCTGCCCTGACGCGCGACGCCCCTGTCCCAACGCCGTCGCCGCGCCACTCCCCGCGCCCCTGCTCGCCCCGACGCCACCCGCCGCGCGCTCCTGCTCCGACGCGTCCCTCTGTGAGCACCGCGCCCCTGCCGGCCCCGCCGCCGCCGTGGTTTTTTAGTTATACATGCTATTTTTTACATGTTTTTACATATTTTTAGATTTTCATATATGCATGTATGTATGCATTTTTTAGATATATGTATTTTTTTATGTATGTTAATATATGTATTTATGTATTTTTACATGTTTTTTGTATGTATGTATGTATTTTTTTCAATTGTAATATGCATGATATTTTAAAAATACATATATGCAAAAGTTAGATTTTTAGAAAAGTTTTATCTATATATGTTCTCTGATTTAGTACATTAATTTTAGGTTATTTTCATTTTTAGAAAAGTTTCATATATTTAGGAAGAAGTAAGAGAAGGAAAGAAGGAAGAAGAAAAAGGAAAAGTTTTATATATGCAAACGTTACATTTTTAGAAAAGTTCTACATATCTAGCTGAGAGTGCATTATATCGACTAGAGGGGGGTGAATAGGCGATTTTTATGAATTCTTCACTGAGGAATTTGTAGGTGAGGAAATTCCTTAGCGAAGAACTACTAGCAGCGGAATAAGTAATCAAAAGTAAACATAACAGAACACAAGCATAGTCATCATGATGAAATGAAGACATGCACAGAGTACACAAAGCGTAAGCACAGGATAACACAGGATGAAGACAAACCAACTGAAGAAATTGAACTGAGGATATTGAGAAAGTCTTCAGCCAAAGTCTTCAAACACAGATATGAGGAAATTAAAGAGTTGAGGAAATAAAAATAGTAAGCTTGGTGAAGACAATGATTTGGTAGACCAGTTCCAATTGCTGTCTCAGTTGTACATCTGGTTGGAGCGGCTAGGTATTTAAACCTGAGGACACACAATTCCGGACACACAGTCCTCACCGTATTCTCCTTCAGCTAAGGTCACACAGACCTCGTCCAATCACTCGTGGTAAGTCTTCAGGTGACTTCCGAACCTTCACAAACTTGGTCACTCGGCGATCCACAGTTCCTCTTGGATGCTCTAGACCTTGACGCCTAACTGTCAGGAAGAAGCACAGTCTTCAAAGGTAACAAGCGTCGGATCCATGTAGGATCAATCTCTTCAGTGATGCTCAATCACTTGGGGTTTGTAGGTGTTTGGGTTTGGGTTTTGGTTTTCCTCACTTGATGATTTTCACTCAAAGTCCTCGGAGGATGGGATGCTCTCAAATGACAAGTGTCAGTTTCTCTCGGAGCATCCAACCAATTAGTGCTTGTAGGGGGTGGCTATTTATAGCCTAGGGAGCAGCCCGACATGATAAGACATAAATGCCCTTCAATGATATGTCCGTTAGGTGGGTAGATATTTTGGACAGCTGGCGCATAGCACAACAACGGTCGGAAATTTGAGTATCAAATTCCTCAGGGCTATCATGTTCCTCACTTTGTAGGTAATCCGCACTGGCGAATTCCTAACTCCTCAGTCAGAACAAATTCCTCAGAGCCCAGAAGAACTTCGTCTCTATCACTAAAGAATATGACTGAACTGTATGAGATTTCCAATGGCTTCGCTCGAAGGGATTGGTAGGTGTAGGATTTTGAGTTGAGCATCACATGGAAATTTTTCCTTAGTATTTCCTCGACCCCCTTTAACAGTAGGGTGTTTCCTAAGACTCAAGAAAGAGAAAATGAAACTACAAAAACAAAAGTCTTCACGCTTCATGTTCCTCAAATGAATACCAAGTCTTCAAGGTCACACCAATTTCTTCACTTTCAGAGTCTTCAGAAAGTCTTCAGAAATTCAAAGTCTTCAGTCGAAGAACTTCATTTTTAGGGGTCAACTTTCTCTGTAAATATCAAACTCCTCATAGACTTATATACCTGTGTACACTCACAAACGCATTAATCCCTTAACCTATAAGTCTTCAATACACCAAAATCACTAAGGGGCACTAGATGCACTTACAATCTCCCCCTTTTCAGTGATTGACGACAATATAGGTTAAGTTTTCAAGGGGATAAACATATGAAGTGTAAATACTGATATTGAGGAATTTGATTGCAAGATATAGAAGAACTCCCCCTTAAGATGTGCATGATGAGGAATTTGATTTTGAAGCATTGCACACTTGAAGAGTAGAATCATGGAGATCTCCCCCTATATCTTGTAATTCATACACGCATTTGACACATCATAATCAGGAATTTGAAATGCATGATGAAATATGGTGACTGATGTAATTCAACATGCGTGCATTAACATATATGAGGAATAAGCATGCAGAAAAACACATCAAAAGTATCAGAGCACCATCGAGATTAAGTTTACAACTTGATCCAATAAAGTTTCAGAAGAATGAGAGTTGTAACTTAGCAAAAAAATGCCCATATAGACAGACCCGCTTGAAGACTAACTCAAAATTCTCCCCCTTTGTCATCAAATGACCAAAAGGATCGAAAATGAGGACTAACGCCCCTGAAGAATATCAAGTTGATGAAGGAGCGCCAGCGTTGTTGGGGTCGTTTGTCGTGGAAGGGTCTGCTGCAATGTCGTCCAAGTCTTCATGCTCGTCGGTGTCGCGCGATGAAGAATAGAAGTTGGACACCAAAGGAGGAACCTTGACCTTCTTGTATTTCTTTGGTGGAGGTGCAGACTAGTCAAAATCTTCCTTGAGACCTATTTTCTTGAGATCTTCTTCACCATACAGATGTGATAGCATAGCCCAGGTGCGACCGAAAACTTCATGGAGGTAGTAATGGTTTTTCTTCACTGCATTGTGTGTAGCAGTCATGTTGTGAAGAAATGAACCAAACTGACGCTTAACCCATTTATGGTTTCGATCCACCTTCTGGTGAAGACTAAGCAGAAGCTCACGGTCAGTCATCACACGAGGAGCAGTGGCTTGAGGAGTAGACTTGGGTGCATTGGCAGTAGAGTCATGTGTGGCAGAGTCATCATTGGTGGAATAAGATGCAGCTTTGCGAAACTGACCATCCAATGGACGAATGCCTTCATTAATGATAGCAGGGGCCTTGCCCTTTTCATCAGTTGAAGTAAAATCATGCTTGAGGACTTCAATCGAGGGCACATAGCTAAGGTGATTCTGAAAATTAGCCTTGTAGTTGAGTGAAGACCTTGTTCTGAGGAATCTCATAATCCAAGGTGCATAAGGTTTCAGCTCAAATGGGGAAAGTGCAGGATTTGCCAGAGTCCTCATGAAGAAATCGTGATAGTTGATAGGAATGCTATGTATGATGTTGAATAGCAGATTCTTCATGATGCCAACTATTTCCTCATCAAATGAGTCATGGCCTTTGATGGGACTCATTGTCCTCGTCAGAATGCGATAGACACTCCGAGGCACATATAGTAATTCCTTCACGAGGAATTTGGTTCGTGGGGCCTGACCTGGCTTCAAAGGCTTCATCAGAACTTGCATGTAGTGATTTGTAAGCTCAGGTTCACTGTAGGTGCAACGAGCAGCTTCAAGGGGAGGACTGAGTGGTAAAGCACGAAGCAATTCAGTAGCTGGTGCCGTGTAGTGAGTGTTTTCAGACATCCAGTCCAACACCCATGAATTCACATCTTCAGAATTTCCTGTGATGTGCAGCGTCGCATAAAATTGAAGAATGAGTTCTTCATTCCAATCACAAATGTCAGTGCAGAAATTTAACAGTTCGGCGTCGTGAAGAACACTGAGGACTGGCATGAAGCACGGTAGAGATTCCATATCCACGTGAGGAATGTGCTCATGGTAGAAGATTTTGTCTTTGTCGAACAGCACTGAGGAATATGAATTAGCCTGGCTGGCAGTCCAGAAACGCCTTTTCCTAATGCGAGTAGAGTCATAGGGGTTGTAGTCTGTGAAGAATACGTGCTCGCCAAAGAAATCATTAGCCTTGAATTTTTGCTTCCTGGAGAAAGGATCATTTGGCTTGAGTAGAGGAGTGTCAGTGAGTTGCATCACAACCTCAAGAATCGCAATCTCAGGTTCTTTAGGCTGAGGAATTTCTGGTTCCTCTTTAGTGGCAGTCTGCGTCTTCAGATGTTCAGCAGTAGCAGTTTCTTCAGCATTGGTGGCTGGAATTTCTTCACGTACAGACGAAGTGGGGTGAGTTTGTTCAAAGCCCATTTGAACAGTTTGTGCAGGGGACTGAGGTATTTGCTGTAAAGGTGTGAATAGTGGAGAGTTGGGATGCTGACTTTCCCAAAAGTCATCATTCACTATTGGTGTAGTGCATCCAATGTCCACATCTTCATCTTCCATTTCTTCAACGCCAGCCTCTTTAGCTGTGAACTAAGGCATAGGCGAGGAAACAACCGGTGTTGAAGGGATTTGATCCACTTCAATTTCTTCATCCATCTGCTCTGATGAAGCAGCAGAAGGATTTTCTTCATCAGATCCGCTAGGGATCACATATTCTTCATCAAAAGGAACAAGGTCCTTTGATGGCGTGGTTCGGATCGGAACAACATCAATGGGATTTGCGAATGAACTTGTCATAGAGTTCATTTTCTTCGGAGTTGAAGAATCTGAAGTAGCTGATGCTTTCCTTTTCTTCACAGCTGCACGCTCTGCAGCCTTGGTCTTCTTCACATCTAATGCAGATGGAAGGATCGGTGTTGGTGTAGGCGCAGGAGGAGCAGAGGAATCTGGTTGATTTTCTTCAGGCACAACTGATGCAGTTGCCCTGACTTCTTCATTTTCTTCAGGCGCACCACTAGTGGATGCCCTAGAAATTTCTTCAGTGACTGGAATGCAGTCATCAGCCCTGGAACTCACATTTTCTTCAGCAGCCTGAAAGTCATCAGCGGTGCTGGCATGTTCTTCAGTTGCCTGAGCAGATGCTTCAGGCTGAGGAATTTCCTGTTGCGATGGAGCTGCAACATTTGAGGTGAACTTCTTAGTCAGTTTAACAAACCTGACCTTGGCTCCTAGCCAATCAGCATAGTAGGCTTTGAAGTCATCGCTGAGGGTTTTGATTTCAGACTGGATTTTTACAAGTTCGTCAGTTGTCATAGTGACAACGTTGTTCTTTAGAAATTTCTCCTTCTTATATTGCGCTTTCTTGATCTTCCTGGCCTACTCATATTTCCATCTTTCTTCTTGGATGAAATGGGTCAGCATGTGACTTTGGCCAGGAGTCAACCTGAAATCAGGCATACACTACAAAAAAAGACACATCCGTGACATTTTGTGCCGAACAATTTTTTTTTCTGTCATACATATGACACTTCTATGACGATAATTGTGACAAAACCCGGTATCATCATAGATGTGGTGGGCTCCTACTTCTATGACAAAAAATCATGACAGAAAATGGGCTTTTCATCCTGGGCGGGCCAGAGACACAACTGCATGACATTCTTTGGGCCATCCATGACGGAAAAAACCATGGTAGAAGCGAGGGGGAGGAATATTTCGGGGAGCTCCCAGTTACGGTGGGAGGTCGGGGACCGAGCGATGCGCGTTTCTCTCGTACACGTACGCGCGTGTGTGTGAGGCGTTGGCTCTAACTGAACCCGAGCGATTGCACTGCAGGCTACGCGTTACTGAACCCGAGCGATCGATCGATGGCTGTTAACTGAACCCGATCGAGCGATTCCTTGGCTACTGCTGCTAACTGAAGCCGATCGATGGGAT
>NC_041386.1:562857840-562868305 GCF_002162155.2 Triticum dicoccoides
TGAGCGGTGGCGTTGCCTCTGGATGAACAGGACTCCGTGGTGTGGTGGAGGGCTAGATGAACAGTAGACGATGGAGGGGTGCCCGTGGAGGGGTGGATGAACAGGACCCCGTGGTGTGGAGGGCAGGATGAACAGTAGACGGTGGAGGGGTGCCCGTGGAGGGGTGGTTGAACAGGACCCCGTGGTGTGGAGTGTTGGATGAACAGTAGACGGTGGAGGGGTCGTTAAACAGTAGCCGGTGGAGTAGTGCGCGGTGGAGGCTGGATGAACAGGAGCCCGTGGAGGCTGGAGGAGGTCGACAGTGGATGAACAGTAGCTCGTGGAGGCTAGAGGGGGTCGACGGTGGAGATGAACAGTATCCCGTGGAGTCCCGTTTTGCGGTACGCTACACCCCTCCCGATGAACAGGACCCCCGTTTCGACCGTAGCGCTCCAACACAAGTCCGTTTCCTCCATTTTGCGGTAGGCTACACCCCTCCCGATCAACAGGACCACCGTTTCGACTGTAGGATGTCTGTTTCCTCCGTTTTGTGGTACGCCACACCCCTCCCGATCAACTGGACCCCCGTTTCGACAGTAGGAGGTCTGTTTCCTCCATTTTGCGGTACGCCACACCCTCCCGATCAATAGGACCCTTGTTTCGACCGTAGGAGGTCCGTTTCATCCGTTGTGCGGTACGCCAGGCCTCGTTTCCATCGCCTCTTCCGTCCAAGCCCTCCCGATGAACACGACCACGCATTCCGTTCCGACCCATGAACATGATGACGATGTTGTTTCTTCGTTCCGACCCAGCCATGTACACGAGCCCTGGCCGTACGTATGCGTGAGTAGGCGTTCGAGACCCCGCCCGTATGCACACATATGTGGTCGTATTTTCTTTCTTGCACCCTGGCCGCTATACGTACGTGTACATGCTACGTGCGCGCCTCTACTATGACACATGCGTGCCTCTACTAAGACACGTGCGGGCCTCTACATCGACCAGTATGTACGTACATGTTCGCGACCAGAATGTCAATGCTACGTACGCTTCGACCAGGTGGGTCCCGACTGTCAGGCACTTCCTTGCCTGCGAAGATGTAGGTGGTGGGTCCCAGTATTCAGGGGGAAAATCGTTTTTTCCCGGACGCACTTCCTTGCGTGCAAAGATGTAGCTGGTGGGTCCCAGCAGTCAGGGGGCGAATCGTTTTGGTTTTTTTTGCCCGGACGCACTTCCTTGCATGTGAAGATGTAGCTGGTGGGTCCCAGCAGTCAGGGGGGCGAATCGTTTTTTTGCCCGGACGCACTTCCTTGCGTGCGAAGGTGTAGCTGGTGGGTCCCAGCAGTAAGGGGGGAAACGTTTCTTTTCACGAAATACGGTGGCCCATCCGGTGGGTCCCTGCTGTCAGGTGGAGGAATCATTATTTTCCGTGTAATAAGGAGGCACTTCCTTGCTGCCGCCGTGGACCCATGTGTCAGCCTCTCCACGTACAGTCCACGTCTGATGGAAGTCGTTCCTTGACCACGTTGACCACGCCGTGCCGAGAGCACCAGGGCGGTGGACGACGGCGAGGCCTAGGAAGGGGACGACGGGGAGCCAGGGAAGACGCGGCAGTGGAAGCCCGCGCGCGCGGAGAGGAGTACGAGGGTTCACTGGTTCGGCTGCGGTGTGAGGCTGCCGTCGCCGCAGGGCCTGGCCAGCGGTGGGAATAGTAGGGGGTGGTGAGGCCTCCACGGCAGCACAACCGACCACGGGAGGCAGGAGCATGCGGCACGACCGGCGCTGCTTTGGGCGGCTGGAGCAAGAAGACCAGAGGTTGAAGAAGCACTACGGCCGTTGGATGGACATCGTATGGTCAATGGAGCTAGAATTGTTCATATCGACTAAGTTGACAAAGCCCTTCATCCCCGTCAACTTAGTAGGCCCACAAGTCAGCCTCCCACCAAGGTGGGTCCCAGCTAGCCGAGGGAGTATTCATTTTTTGTGCTTAATAAGGAGGCACTTCCGATGGGTCCGAGCTGACAGCAGGGGGGAATGTTTTTTTCACGAAATACGGTGGCCCGTCCGGTGGGTCCCAGCAGTCAGGGGGAAACGATTTTTTTTGCAAAATACTGGTGGCCCGTCTGATGGGTCCCTGCTGTCAGGTGGATGAATTATTATTTTGCACGTAATAAGGAGGCACTTCCTTGCTGCGGCCGTGGACCCAGCTGTCAGCCTCTCCATGTATAGTCCACGTCTGATGGAAGCTGTTCCTTGACCACGTTGACCACGCTGCGCCGAGCACACCAGGGCTATATGTCGGGGGTTGGGTGCGACATATGCCAAAGGATGGCTTATCATGGTGGGAGCGAGTAGAACATCGCCGGTGCCTGGAAACGGGATAAGGTGAAGGCATGCACGCCGGCGAATCTTACCCAGCTTTGGGGCTCTCCGTGGAGATAATACCCCTACTGCTGCTCTGCGGGGTCTCCGCGTGATCACTATGGCAAAGTGTGTACACGGTTGCTCCTTGAGCTGTTTCCTGGAGGTAGGAGAAGGCAAGGCTAGCTCTCTCCTTCCTATATGATCTGGTCTAGTGCTAATGGATTCCAACCCTTTGCATGGGTGCCCTGGGGGTTTATATAGGCCTACCCCCAGGGGTACAATGGTAATCCGCCTGGATGCGAGCCCAACCGTCAGTCTCTTTGGCCGCCATCTTATCCGCCGACTCCTGGGGCCCGCCAACTGGCTCGATACGGAGCCGACAGGCCGCGTCCGCCGCGTGCGGGTCTTGCCGGCTGTAGATTACTGTAGCCGTGCCTCTAATGATCCGAGCTCGGTCATGGGGTCGTGGAGACAGCTCCTCCGTCTGGCGGGTGATCACTGTGGCCACTCCCTGTCGTGTCTGGTTAATGGCGCGTGGGGCCCGTGGGAGGGGCCGGCCGACTCCTAGGGGCCGAGTCCCAACTGGGCCGACTGGTGGCGCTCTCGCTGTCTTCCGTACACCCGCCGACTGGTGGGACCCGTCGTGCCTGGGTCGTACTGGCAGGCCGTCGTGGGCACAGGACTCCGCCCACTGGGGCTGACGTCAGGGCCGGCATGGCAACAATGTCGCGCCGGGCGGAGATCTCCGCGGGTACGGCATACTGTGGCCACGCCTGCCCTTGGAAAAGGGTGGGAGTGGACCTTATTGTGGCCACTCCCCGTACCGTCCCTCTTTATGAGGGCATGGGGGTTGTTGGCGTTGCGGGCCGACTCCCCATGGCCGGCTTCTCTGGAAGTTGCCAGTCAGGAGTCGGCTCATCCTGAAGTCGTCCTCGGGACTCGGCCGCGAGTGGGCAGTCGGCTGCCTCGCAGCCGACTCTCAGAAGGCGGCTCTTCGTCTTGGGGTCTTGAGGGGTGCAGCCTGTCCCGATGTCTTGAAAGGTTCTAGGCCTGGGTTAGCCTACCCGTGGCCCATTACTCTGACAGTAGTCCCCGAAGCTGGTGAGGCACCGAGGGTGGTATGTCAAGGAGCCTCAATAGTTTCTTCTTTCCGGCAGTTGGATCTGGGCCTCTCTAGTCGTCTTTTGTCAAGCCGACTAGTTGGAGCCGGACTTGCTTAAGGCCGACTTGCCCCTAAAAAAGTTTGAACGTCGCGGCGGAGTCTAGGCGGCGTGCCTGATAAGCCTCCGGGTTGCCGCCCGTTGTAGACCCATCGCGAGGCACCACGTGGCTGAGCTAGTCTGCCCACCCACACGCGCGACGAGATAGGCCTACAGGCGGGGCCCACCACTACCGCGCCTCGGCATGTGAACAGATCCGTTGTGGCCGTGCGGACGGTTGGGGTTCCCGCGCGGTTATTGCATGCAGTAACTTCGTGTGGTAAATCGTGGGGGTCGTGGGGTCCTGGGCACAGTTAACCCCACGACTGCCCCCTCAGCTTCTCAGCCCACGAGCCTACAAGTAGGCGGGGGGAGGGGGGCGGCGAAGCACGCGCGCCCATCCTCCCTACTCTCTTTCGCTCCTTCTTGCTTCTTCTTCCTCTCGCCGCTGCTGCTCCGAACCACGCCGCGCCCGTAGCGATGAGCTCTTCCTCCGCCGTCGTCCCTCCTGCTATGCGCTCCGGAGTGTGGGACGGCTCTGAGGTCGATGACGACGACGTCCAGATCCTCCGCAAGACACGGCGGCTGCCCAGCAGGGGCTTAGTGCGGGTCCGCCTCGCGTCGGAGGGGGAAATATCGCCGACGCCGGAGGAGGGCGAGCGGGTCATATTCCGCTCGCACCTTATGTGCGGCATGGGGCTGCCGGCGAGCGGCTTCTTCTGCTTCTTCCGCTCCTTCTTGGAGTTCCACGGGTTCCAGCCGCACTGTCGGGGGTTGGGTGCGACATATGCCAAAGGATGGCTTATCATGGTGGGGGCGAGTAGAACGTCGCCGGTGCCTGGAAACGGGATGAGGCGAAGACATGCACGCCGACAAATCTTACCCAGCTTCAGGGCTCTCTGGGGAGATAATACCCCTACTGCTGCTCTGCGGGGTCTCCGCATGATCACTACGGCAAAGTGTTTACACGATTGCTCCTTGAGCTGTTTCCTGAAGGTAGGAGAAGGCTAGGCTAGCTCTCTTCTTCCTATATGGTCTGGTCTAGTGCTAATGGATTCCAACCCTTTGCATGGGTGCCCTGGGGGTTTATATAGGCCTACCCCCCAGGGGTACAATGGTAATCCGGCTGGATGCGGGCCCAGCCGTCAGTGCCTCCGGCCTCCGTCTTCTCCGCCGACTGCTGGGGCCTGCCGACTGGCTAGGTACAGAGCCGACAGGCCGTGTCCGCCGCAGGCGGGTCTTGCCGGCTGCTGATTACTGTAGTCGTGCTTCTGATGACGCGGACTTGGTCATGGAGTCGTGGCAACAGCCCCACCGCTTGGCGGGCGATCACTATTGCCACTCTCCGTCACATCTAATTAATGGCGCGTGGGCCCCGGGGGAGGGTCTGGCCGACTCTCGGGGGCCGACTCCCAATGGGTTCGACTGGGGGTGCACTTACCGTCTCCTGGGGTCCCACTGGCTGGTGGGGCCCGCCGCCCCAGGGTCATACAGACAAGCCGTCGTGGGCGCATGATTCGGTCCTTCGGCGCTGATGTCAGGGTCGGCATGGCAACAGTGCCACGCCGCACGGAGATCTCCCCAGGTACGGCGTGCTGTGGCCATGCCTGCCCCTGGTAAGGGGCGGGAGCGGGCTTTACTGTAGCCACTCCCCGGTCCTGTCCCCCCCGATGAGGGTACGGGGTTTGTTGGAGTCGCGGGCCGACTCCCCAAAGCCGGCTTCTCTGGAAGTCGCCAGTCAGGAGTCGGCTTATCCTGAAGTCGTCCCTGGGAGTCGGCCGTGAGTGTGCAGTCGGTCCCCTTGCCGCCGACTTCTCAGAAGGCGGCTCTTCGTCCTGGGGTCTTGAGGGGCGCAGCCTGCCCGATGTCTTGAAAGGCTCTGGGGCTCGGGTTAGCCTACCCGTGGCCCATTACTCCGACAGTAGTCCCTGAAGCTGGTGAGGTGCCGCGGACGATCGGCCGAGAAGCCTCAGCAGTTTCTCTTTTCGGGTGTTCGACACATGGTTCTTGCTTGATTTCCCCCGGGCGGACTAGAAGGAGTCGGACCCGCCCAACTCTGACTTGCACAGTATTTCAAATGTCATGGCGGGATCCAAGTAGCGTGCTGGCTAAGCTTCCAGGCCGCCGCCCGTTCCGGGCCTGTCACGTGGCAACGCGCGGCCGGGCCAGTCTGCCAGCCTACGTGCGTGATGGGATAGGCCCGTAGGAGGGGGGCCGCCATTACCGTGCCTCGGCGCTCGAGCGGATCCGCTGTGGCCCGAGCGGACGGTTGGGATTCTTGTGAAGTTACTGCACGCAGTAACTTTGTCGTGGAAACATGGGGTCGTGGGGTCGTGGGCGCAGTAAATCCCACGACCGCCCCCTCAGCTTCGTAGCCCATGAGGCTATAAGTAGGGGGAGGAGGGGGGCACGGCAGAGCACGCGCGCCCCTCCATCCCGCTACTCCTTTCTCTTCTCCTTCTTCTTCTTCCTTGCTGTGCCGCGCGCCCAAGCTTCGACGAACGCCGTGGCGATCAGCTCACGATGAGTTCTTCTTCTGCCGCCGCGCCTCCCTTGGTGCGTTCCGGCACCTGGGACGGCTCAGAAGTTCACGACGACCACATCGAGTTCCTCCGCAAGACTCGTCGGCTCCCCGGCGAGGATTACGTGCGGGTGCATCTTACACCGAGGGGGGAGATTTCCCCAACGCCGGAGGAGCGCGAGCGGGCCATCTTCCGCTCGCACTGCCTGCGCGGATTGGGGCTGCTGGCGAGTAGCTTCTTCCACTCTTTTCTGGAGTTTTACGGCCTCCAGCCGCACCACCTCACGCCCAACACGGTGGTGCTGCTGTCTGCCTTCATGGCCTTGTGTGAAGGCTTCCTCGGAGTCCTCCCCACCCTCGAGCTCTGGGGGAGTTCTTCTTCTCCAAGCTCGGCACCTAGGCTGCAGGCGTGCCGGCTCAATGCGGCATGTTCATCGCCGTGCGGAGATTGGGAGCCGACAACCCCTTCCCCACCATCACACTGATAAAGTCGGTGAAGATGTGGCAGCGATGGTACTTCTACGTGAAGAGCGTCTTCACGGGGGGCGATTGGGTCTATCTACCGGCCTTCGAAGCAGGCCCGCCGGCTGGGAGACTGCCCAACTGGTCGTTCCGAGCCAAGTCACTAACGCCTGTGGGAGCCGGCGCCGTCGCACGACTTCGAGTGCTGACGCAGTCGGAGGGCCTGACCGGTCCGGACCTGCTGGCCGCCTTCGTGGCGCGCCGAGTTCTCCCGCTCCAAGGCCGCCCCCACATGATATGCCAAATGAGCGGGCGCCGTGACCCAAGTCGGATGTGCACCAAGGACATGCCTCACGAGGAGGTGGCCTATATGGTGAACTACCTCTCGGATAGCAAGCTGCTGGAGGACTGGCGGTTTGGCAAGGAGTCGTACTCCTGCGCCAACCCCCCACCTACAGTGAGTTGCCCTTTCTTTCTTTCTTTCTTTCTTTCTTCGAGTTGTCTTCTTTCTTGCCGAGTTTGTTTTGTGCGACCTGACCAGTCGGCTTTGGTTAGAATCCCCTCCTCCATCCACCAGCCGACACCTCGGGGCCGGCCTGCAAGTTCCTTGCCAACCGGGCGGAGAGCGACGTCGACGACCCCGATCTGGAGGCGGCGGCTTTGGAAGACGATGCCGAAGGAGGAGGCGACCCACGGCTCGGGGCCAGTCTAGAGGACTGGCTTGACGATGACGAGGAGGTCACCCCCCGCCCCCGGCCAGGAGCCAGCCATCCCGGCGCGGGCTCTTCTGCCGCGCCGGGTGCTCCAGGCGGCGGGAAGAAGCGCAGGGCCGTGCCGACTTTGTTCGGCAGTTGGCCGAAGAAGCCCAAGAGTTTGGCTGCGAAGGCCATCCGCTTCCGCAAGGAAGTAAAGAAGCCGCCACTGGTCTCCGCGTGAGTATTCCGTCTTAACACTTTATTCTTTCTCTGTAGCTTTGTTTGGGTCTTTTACTGGCTTCCCTCGCTTTAGGGCTCCCCTCACTCTTGAGAGGGTTGTCGCCGCCGCCGTCATGGGGTCAGCGGAGACGTCCGCCACCACTCGGCGGATTGACCCCGCTGCTGACCTCCGGGAGGCGATGGAGCGGAACGCGCAGGAGAAGCGCAACGAGGAAGAGGCCGCCCGCCTGGAGAAGGTGGAGGCCGATAAGGTGGAGGCCTCTGCCAAGAAGAAACTGGCGGTGGGCGAAGCCGTCGCCGCGACGAAGCGGCAGGTTGAGGAGGCCGCGCACCGCCAATCGGCGGTGTTCGTCACCCCGCTGAACTCTGCGCCGCCGCCTCCAGAATTCACGGGGCAGACTGGGGAAGCCAGCCGTGAGAACCCCGTCATGGAGAAGGAAGGCGGCGACTCCTCCACGCCGGATGTGATCGTTCTGCCACCGCCTCCGCGGCCGTCTGGGAACATGCAAGGTGAACAGCCAGCGGACCCTCCGGTGCCGCCGACTGAAGACGAGGCCGTGGCGAGGCTACTCCTTCAAGTCGGGTCATCGACGCGCCGCCATCTTGAGAAAGCGACCTCGGCGCCACGCCCCCTGGAGACCGGCACCGCTAGCTCGGCGATCCTGGATGCCGAAGCGATGAGCGCCGCGCCCATTGGGTAGGTGCGGGGAGGCAGCACAGGGCCGCTGAACTAGGCGCTTCTGGACTTCCAGACGAAGCTTCGAGCTAAGGGTGACGCCATCCAGAACTGCACCACAGCGTACCTAGCATCACGGGCAGCCGTCCGGGTATGTTTTCTCTTTGGTCCTTGTTTTCTTGTTCCTCTCTGTGGGGCCATGCCAGCGCACCCATTGGGTGTAGTCCCTGAGTTTCGGGCCGGCTGTTGAGCAGGCGGCCTGGAACTCCAATTGGTGAGCTCCGGGTACTAACTTTTGTCTGAAATATTTGTCGCAGGACTACCACAATCTCCGCGTTACTGCCTTCAACCGTAACATTGAAGAGCTGGGCAAGCGGACCACTGACTTGTCAGAGAGCTGGAGTAAGTCCTTTTTCTTCTTTGCGGGGGCGCGCTAGCGCACCCGCGGGCTGTAGTCCCCGAGAATCGGGCCGACTGCTGTGCAGTCGGGCCGGATCTCCCCGGTGACCTTCTTTATTGATGACTTAACGCCCTCTTTCTTCCTTCTCTTCAGAAGCGAACACTGTTCTTCAACAGCAGCTGAGCGAAGCCAACTCCGCATTGCGCGCCAAGGGGGAGGAGTGCAGCAAGCTCGCCAAAGAGCGTGATCTGCTGGCCACTCAATTGGCAGAGCAGAGGTAGCTGCTTGCGAAGATGCAGAAGGAGGCGGAAGAGGCGGAAACCGCCTTCCTGGCCGAGTTCGCGAGCGAGCGCTCCTCCTGGACTGACAAAGAAGCAATGCTGGCCTCCCGCTTCCATGAGATTGAAGACATTGTTGATGGTGAGTTTCTTTACTTTCTTTCTTCGAGCTGCCGATTATAGATCGTGCTGGCTCCTGGTTTTTGACTTGTTTCTTCGTTTCTTCCGTCTTGGCAGACTTCTTCCCTGGGCACTCGCAGGCCGCCATCCAAGCCATCGAGGCTGACCGTGAAGGTCGGAGGGCGGAAGGTGCAGAGATCGCCGCCGACGCCCCCCGAACCCTTGATGAGCATATCCTGAGCATCGAGGCTCACCTTCGGCCGACTCACCGGATGCTGCGCCGGCTTCAACGTGTCAGTGCCCACGCGATTTCCGCCCTGTGGCCGAACATGCAGGCTCCGCGCACCCCCAGCCTGACTGCCGACTGGCTGGAGGTCGCAGCTGGTCGTCTTGAAGCCTGGAAAGGTTCCTCGGCCCGAGCTGGAGCGCGCCGGGCATTGGAGTTCGTCAAGGCATGGTATCCGGGGCTGGATCTAGACTGGCTTGCCACACTCTGGTCAGAGGCCCAGCCGGAGCTGGCAGCCGCAGAAGAAGCCCTTGTCAAGCGTGACGCAGCGATCGCCGAGTACACTGACACCGGCATCTTCATCCCTGAGTGGTCTGAAGACGGCGAGGAGGTACCGCCGGAGTGGTTTGGGATGAACCCAGACTACGGCGAGGACTCGGCGGAGATGATCGGCTCTAGCGTCGAGGAGGAAGCCGAGGCGGAGGACGCGGGCGAGATGGAGGCACCAGAAGACGGAGCGGACGGCCAGCCTCAGCTCGACCATGCCTCCAGCAACGAGCCGCGTGCGACCGAGCCGACTGCCGCTGGGGGCGATCGAGCCGAGACTGCCCAGCCGGCCGCCCCAACGCCTGACGCTGCCGTCTCCTCCGACCCTCCAAATCCGTCTAACGCATCTTAGGCTGCTGCCTTATCTTTATTTTATCTGCTTTAATAGTCTTTGAAGAACTTGTTAATTTGCACAATTCCACCCGTGGGGTGTATTTTGAACTTCTGCTCGAAGATTCGGCCAAGGGCCTATGTTATGTAAATATTTATCTGAATCCTATCTTTACTTGCTCGTTGCTCTTTTGTCCTTTTCCTTTGCCGCTTTCCCTTAGTTGCCTGTCTTGCCAGTCGGACAGCCGCTCTGCGGACTGCCGTTGGATCGAATGCTTGGCTACTTTGGGAAGGCAAGTACTTAGCCATTTTTAGAGTTTTTGAGCAAGTTGAATAGTAGGCGGCAAGCCGTCTATTCAAGAGTCGGTTTGCGAAAAAAGGCTGGAAGCCATCTTAAGCTATGTTTTATGTTTGAGTCCTTAGCCATTTTTCACGTGAACGCCCATTCTACCTTACTCCTGCGGCTTCTGACAGGAGACGGCTTAGGCATCACACACTACTTGTCCGGCTGCAGGAAGCATTTCATAGTTCAAGGTGGCAAGTCCCCGGGCCGACCCGTCGAGCCCGATGCCAAGCGGCATAACAAAGAGTAACATACTTGTAGGCATAATTTTTATCATATAGACAAAAGAGGGCAGTCCCCGAGCT
>NC_041386.1:562868427-562875849 GCF_002162155.2 Triticum dicoccoides
GCGAAGTCTTGGTACTTTAATACAAAACGTAGCGTGGTACATACTGCATCAACTGTAAAATCTTTGGATGAGATTTGCATTCCATGGACGCTCCGTCTCTTTGCCGGAGTCGTCCCTCTTGCGTGCTCGGCGCATCTGAGCGTCAATCAGGTAGTAGGAGTCGTTGCCCAGCACTTTGCTGATGATGAAAGGGCCTTCCCAAGGTGCCGACAGCTTGTGCTGGCCGGCTGTTCGTTGGATCAGCCGGAGCACAAGGTCACCTTCTTGGAAAGATCTTGGCTTGACCTTCCTGTTGTGGTATCGATGCAGGCTCTGCTAGTAGATGCTGGACCGGCTGAGTGCCAACAGCCGGCCCTCTTCCAGCAGATCGACGCCATCTTGACGTGCTTCTTATGCTTCCTCCTCGGTGTACATGGTGACTCGCGGGGAGTCGAACTCTATGTCCGTTGGGATGACGGCTTCGGCACTGTAGACGAGGAAGAAAGGCGTGAAGCCGGTTGACTTGTTTGGAGTCGTGCGCAGACTCCAGAGGACGGCTGGCAACTCATCGAGCCAGCAGCCAGCCGAGCGCTCCAGAGGCTCGACCAGCCGGGGCTTGATGCCGGACAGGATGAGGCCGTTTGCTCACTCCACCTGGCCGTTTGACTGTGGATGGGCGACGGACGCTTGGTCCAGTCGGATGCCCTGTGTTGCGCAAAAACGGGCCAAGGCGCCGTTGGCAAAATTTGTGTCGTTGTCGGTGATGATGCTGTGTGGTATGCCTTACCGAATTGTGATATCGGAGATGAAAGTCACGACAGTCAGACCATTCAGTTTCTTGATTGGCTTCGCTTCTATCCACTTGGTGAACTTGTCCACTGCTACAAGTAAGTGAGTTAAGCCACCTCGTGCCGTCTTGAATGGTCCCACCATGTCTAGACCCCAAAATGCGAAAGGCCAGGCAATGGGGATGGTCTTGAGTGCAGAAGCCGCCTGGTGCGGCTTGGAGCTGAACTTCTGGCACCCTTTTCATTTTTGGACCAATTCCTTGGCCTCTTCTAAGGCAGTCAGCCAGAAGAAACCGTGTCGAAAGTCTTTTGCGACAAGTGCTATTGAAGCCACATGGTGGCCGCACTCGCCTTGATGGATGTCTTTGAGAATTGCTTGGCCTTGCTCTGGCTCTACGCAGCGCTGGTAGACACTAGTGATGCTGCGCCTGACCAGCTCTCTGTTGACGTATGGTGTAGGCTGCCGCTCGGCATTGTTCTTGCTGAGCTGAGGTCTCATCAGTCGGCAACTCTTTGCTCACCAGGAATTTGAGGATGGGCTGGGCCCATGAGGGTGCTGCTATTTCTTCGACTGCCAGAACTGCGACTTGGACGAGGGCAGCTGGACTGGGAGGCGGTGGGTTGGAGTCAACAACCGCTTGCTGGGTTAATGAAGTCCCCGGGCCGACTGGCGCGGCTCTTGGGCCGAGTTTTTGAGTTTTCGAGCCCGCTGTCGTAGTCCCAAGGCCGGCCTTGACTGTGGTGACTTTGGAGCCATCTGCCAAAATCCCCGTACCGTCTGCCGGGGCTCTAGAGTCGGATCCGACTTCTTCGGGAGGAGCCGGCACGAAGATGGAGTCTGATTCTGGTGAAGGCTTGACAGACGGCTTGAGGAGGCATTGAAGGGCGATTCCGGATGGTATTGCTTGGCGGGTAGAGCCGATTCGTGCCAAGGCATCTGCTTGGTCATTGTCGTTTCTTGGCACATGGAGGAACTCGCACCCCTCGAAATACCCACTGAGTTGCTGCACAAGGAAACGGTAACTCGCCATGATTGCATCTTTGGCATCCCAGTCCCCAAATGACTATTGGACCACTAAGTCCGAGTCGCCATAACACAGGATCCGGCGAATGCCAAGTTCTTTGGCAAGCCGGAGCCCGTGAACGAGCGCCTCGTACTCGGTGACGTTGTTGGAGGAGGAAAAATGGATTTGCAGTGCGTATTTGATCTTGTCGCCTTTAGGGGAAGTGAGGACGACGCCGACTCCCAAGCCGGTGCGCATCTTGGAGCCGTCGAAATCCATCCGCCAATGGGTGGAGTCGAGCGCTGGAGGTAGGTACTGGGTCTCGGCCCAATCGACGAGAAAGTCGGCCAGTGCCTGCGACTTGATGGCGGTGCAGGGCTGGTAGTAGATGGTATAGGGAGCCAGCTCTATGGCCCATTTGGCCACTCGGCCAGAAGCATCTCGGCTTCCGGTGATCTCGGCAAGTGGGGCCATGCAGACCATAATGATTGATTGCTCTTGAAAGTAAGGCTTCAATTTCTTAGCGGTAAAGTGTACGCCATAGCACATCTTCGGGTAGAGGGGGTAGTTCTGCTTGGAGGCTGACAGTACTTCGCTTAGGTAATATACCGGTCTCTGGACAGGTAGTGCCTTGCCTTCCTCCTTGAGTTCCACTACAATGACTGTGCTGACTACCCGGCTGGTGGCGGCGATGTACAGGAACATACGTTCCTTAGGAGTCGGAGCCGCCAGAATGGGTGGAGCAGTCAGCATCTTCTTCAACTGGAGAAAAGCTTCGTCTGCCTTGTGGTTCCATTCGAAGAAATGGGTCTTCTTCATGAGTTGGTATAAGGGGAGGGCTTTCTCGCCCAGCCGACTGATGAATCGGCTGATGGATGCCAACCAGCCGGTGAACTTTTGTACGTCCAGCAGTCGGCTGGGTACCTTCATCCTCTCAATGGCCTTGATCTTTACGGGGTTGCATTCTATGCCGCGTTCAGAGACTAGGAAACCAAGGAGCTGGCCGGCTGGTACTCCGAAGACGCACTTCTCGGGGTTGAGCTTGATCTGGAATCGGCACAGGTTCTCAAAGGTCTCCTTGTGGTCTTCCCGCAGTGTTCCACGCTTTTCCGTCTTTACCACCACATCGTCCACGTAGACGTGGGTGTTCCTGCCGAGTTGCTTGAAGAGGCACTTCTGCATGCAACGCTATAAGGTGGCGCTGGCATTCCTCAAGCCGAACATCATGGTGAGATAGCAGAAGGCTCCAAATGGCATGATGAAGGAGGTCTTCAGTCTGTCAGCCGGGTTCAGCTTGATTTGGTGATATCCTGAATATGCATCCAAAAAACTCAACAGCTCGCATCCGGAGGTGGAGTCTATCACCTGATCAATTCTTGGTAGAGCAAACGGGTCCTTGGGGCAGGCCTTGTTGAGGCTTGTGTAGTCAATACACATTCGCCACTGCTTGTTCTTCTTCGATACCAGGACAGGATTTGCTAGCCACTCTGGAAAGAATACTTCCATAATGAAGCCGGCTTCTAGGAGTCGGGCTATTTCTTCTCCGATAACTCTTCTCTTCTCTTCTGACAGGTAGCGCAGGGGCTGCCTGACCGGCTTTGCATCAAATCAGACATGTAACTTGTGCTCGGCGAATTCCGTCGGTACACCTAGCATGTATTTGGGGGACCATGCGAAGATGTCCCGATCCTCACGGAGGAAATCGACGAGCTCGCCTTCCTATTTGCTGTCGAGGTTTGCGCCTACAACTGCGTACCTCTCTGGGTGCTCCGGATCCAAGGGTATCTTCTTTGTCTCCTTGGCCGGCTTGAACGAACCCTCAGCCTCTGACTCCTTTGGGTTAGGCGACACCTCTGGCTGCTTGCCGGCCATCGCCACAACCCGTTCAAGGAGTCGCTTCTCGGCTGCAATCACCAGGGACTCGGCTAGCCGACTACTCTCAGCCGCACAAGCAGACGACTTCCGGTAGTCGCCGGCTACAGTCAGAATTCCCCTGGAACTGGGCATCTTCATTTTGAGGTAGGCGTAGTGGGGGACCACCATGAACTTGGCCAGGGTGGGTCGGCCAAGTAGTGCATTGTATGGGCTCTCGAGGTCCACCACCTCAAACCAAATTGACTCTTGTCGGAAGTGATCTTTGTCTCCAAAGAGGACTTCCATCAGGATCTTGCCGATTGGTCAGCAGGAAAGCCTAGGAACAATGCCGTGGAACACAGTCCGGCTGTTCTGAAGCTGTCTTTGCTTGATTCCTAACTTCTCCATGGTGTCCTTGTACAGGATGTTGATGTTGCTGCCTTCGTCTACCAGAACTCGCGAGAAACGAGCAGCTCGTCTATCCGTGGCAAAGGTGGCATCTAAGACCAAGGCATAGGAGCCTGCACTTGGCATCACCTCTGGGTGATCAGCTCTGCTCCAGCTGATAGGCTTCTCGGACTAGTGCATGAACTCTGGTGTCTCTGATGCTACTGCATTCACCTCTTGTCGCTGCAGCCGCCTGCTGCGTCGATCGTCAGCCATACTGGTAAACACCATGTAGGCTCCATGCTCTTCGGGGTATTTGTCTTGTACCGTGCCGACTGGTCTGACAGCCGGCTGCTGGGCGGAGGCGGAGGTGGCTGCCCAGCAGGCGGGGGAGGTAAGAGGCTGTTTCCTTTGGCGATCCTGGTGAGCTAGTGGCACTTCCGGGTGGTGTGATTCGACGGCTTCGCGCCGCTATGGAACTTGCAAGGTCCATCCAGAGTCTGCTCGTAGGAGAAGGCCGGCAACTAGTTGGGCTTGCCGCCTTTCTGTCGCTTGGGCGGAGGCTGCCCATCCGGCTGCTAGGCTTCAACTGTCGCAACCTGCCGGCTGCTGGAAGCCGGCTGCGGGGCCTTGCGCTTGTGGTCTCTCTGCTGTTGTTGCCGACCGGCATCTCCTGCCGGAGCTCTTGGAGCCTGAGGGGCCACTTTGCCAGTTGCGCTAACTTGAATCTCTGCCTTCATGGAGGAGTCGGCCGTGGCGTACTTGTCCGCTATGATCAGCAGCTCGTCTAGGGTTTCTGGCTCGTCGCAGAGGAGCTTGTGCATGAGGAGGGTGCCTTCTCTTCACCCGGCTATGAAGTACTCGATTCCTGCACCTCGTGCATGCCCTCGCAGGAGTTCAGAAGCTCGGCCCAACGCGTGAGGTAGTCGCGAGTCAACTCGCCGGGACCTTGCATGCACAAGGAGAGCTGATGAGGCTTGAGAGGACGCTTGTACGTGCTGGTGAAGTTGCGGACGAACGCTTCGGTGAAGTCGACCCAACTGTTGATGCTGCGGGGCTTCAGGCTATTCAGCCATGTCCGGGCCGTGCCCTGGAGCATGAGCGGAACGTATTTCATGGTGACGCGCTTGTTGCCGTTTGCTATGCTGACAGCCGTGGAGTAGTCGACCAGCCAGTCTTCCGGCTTCATGGAGCCGGTGTACTTGGGCGTGTCTCTTGGGAGTGTGAACCCTTTGGGAAAGGGCTCGTCTCGAATGAGGGGCCTGAAACAAGGCGGACCCAACTCGTCTTCTTCTTCCAGCGCCAGGGATCGGTGAAGTCGGTTGATCCGGTGGCGGGTGTCGTTTTCCCCGATTCCCTCGCGGTGGCCAAGGCGGTCGCCGAGAGTAGGATGATCAACAGGCGGCAGGAAGACTCGCCTTTCCTTGCACGGAGGGTGAGGCGGACAGTCGTCTCGTCGTTCCACTACTCTCGGGCGGCCGTCTTGGTCGCGCTCTATGGTAATGCGAGTCCGACTGTGGCTGACAGTCGGATCCTTGTCTCTTCTTCCTCGGGCGCCGCCAGTCGGTGTCCGAGACGTCGCGCCTTGATCTCGGCGATGGTCGTCATTTTGCCGCTGCGGCGCCTCCGTGCGACAGCCGGCCTCGGTCTGCGCGGCAGCCGCGTCGAGGAGCCGCTGGACTCGCTCCATCATCAGGCGGTGCTCTTCACCCTCGAAATTGTCCAGCTCATCCGCCGCCGCCTGGGCGGCTCGAATGTTCTCCGTAGGCGTAGCGTACAGAAGGCGGCTTGCCCCGAATAGGTCAGTGATGGCTACACCGCGCAGCTGGACCGCGCCAAGGCGGCTGGGCCCCGCTGGGGCCGGCGAGCCGCCAACAGCGCGATCCATCTCTCGCTGGTAGGCTTCTGACAAGCGTCTCATGCTAGCCAGCTTCTTTGCGCCTTCGACGAGCTAAAGGCGGCGCGCCTCCAATGTTTCCACGTCAGTGTCTTCTGGAATGGGCACAGTTAAGTCTTGTAGCGCCGCGCTAAGTGGGTCATGCGCTGCTCCGTCGGGAGGCTCGTCATGACTGATGATGAGCACCTCGGTGACGGTGCTTCCGCCACTCTCCGCACGAGGGAGAGGCTCGTCGTAGACCACCACATTAGTGGGGAACGCGTCGAGGGACGCGGTGTCGGAGTCGACCAGCATCGGGTCAGTGGAACCTACAGACTCCAATTCCACGGCAGGCTCGCCAGAGACGTGGAGTTGATCGAGGAGGCCCGCGAGGAGGCTCTCGGAGCCGCCCGTGCCTGCGTTGGACGCAGGTTCGTCGGAGAGGCAAACCTCGCCGACTGGTTCGGCGAGGCAGCTGGCTGCGCAAGCGATCTCAACGCCGCGCAGCGCGTCAGTGCTGACTCCATCTGGCGTGCCTGGCTGGCTGCGCTTGCCAGGGAGGAAAAGGGTTCCCGTCCAGAACAGGTCTCCAGACGGCGGTGCACCAGGCCCCACGGTGGGCGCCAAATGTCAGGGGTTGGGTGCGACATATGCCAAAGGATGGCTTATCATGGTGGGGGCGAGTAGAACGTCGCCGGTGCATGGAAACGGGATGAGGCGAAGACACGCACGGCGGCGAATCTTACCCAGCTTCAGGGCTCTCCGGGGAGATAATACCCCTACTGCTGCTCTGCGGGGTCTCCGCATGATCACTACGGCAAAGTGTTTACACGATTGCTCCTTGAGCTGTTTCCTAAAGGTAGGAGAAGGCTAGGCTAGCTCTCTCCTTCCTATATGGTCTGGTCTAGTGCTAATGGATTCCATCCCTTTGCATGAGTGCCCTGGGGGGTTTATATAGGCCCACCCCCCAGGGGTACAATGGTAATCTGGCTGGACGCGAGCCCAGCTGTCAGTGCCTCCAGCCTCCGTCTTCTCCGCCGACTGCTGGGGCCCGCCGACTGGTGGGTCCCGCCGACTAGCTAGGTATGGAGCCGACAGGATGCATCCGCCGCGGGCGGGTCTTGCCGAGTGCTGATTACTGTAGCCGTGCTTCTGATGACGCGGGCTTGGTCATGGAGTCGTGGCAACAGCCCTGCCGTCTGGCGGGCGATCACTATTGCCACTCTCCGTCACATCTGATTAATGGCGCGTGGGCCCCGGGGGAGGGTTTGGCCGACTCTCGGGGGCCGACTCCCAACGGGTCCGACTGGGGGCGCACTTGCCATCTCCTGGGGTCCCACTGGCTGGTGGGGCCCGTCGCCCCAGGGTTGTACAGACAAGCCGTCGTGGGCGCAGGATTCGGTCCTTCGGCGCTGATGTCAGGGCTGGCACAGCAACAGTGCCACGCCGCACGGAGATCTCCCCAGGTACGACATGCTGTGGCCATGCCTGCCCCTGGTAAGGGGCGGGAGTGGGCTTTACTGTAGCCACTCCC
>NC_041386.1:562876076-562880486 GCF_002162155.2 Triticum dicoccoides
AGGGTATGGGGTTTGTTGGAGTCGCAGGCTGACTCTCCAAAGCCGGCTTCTCTGGAAGTCGCCAGTCAGGAGTCTGCTTATCCTGAAGTCGTCCCCGGGACTCGGCCGCGAGTGGGCAGTCGGTCGCCTTGCCGCCGACTTCTCAGAAGGCGGCTCTTCGTCCTGGGGTCTTTAGGGGCGTAGCCTGCCCCGATGTCTTGAAAGGTTCTGGGGCTCGGGTTAGCCTACCCGTGGCCCATTACTCCGACACGCACCACATTACTCTGAACACGGTGGTGCTGCTAGCTGCCTTCGCCACCCTGTGCGAAGGCTTCCTCGGCATTCTCCCCACTATCGAGCTCTGGGGTGAGTTCTTCCAGTCCAAGCTTGGCACACACGTTGCCGGCATGCCGACCCAGTGCGGTGCGTTTATTGTGATGCGGAGATCAGTGGCCGACAATACGTTTCCCACCATCGCGCTGATTAAGTCGGTGAAGATGTGGCAGCGGTCCTACTTTTATGTGAAGAACGTCGCCCCAGAAGGCGACTAGGTCAACCTGCCGACTTATGAAGCCGGCGCGCCGGCTGGAAGGCTCCCCAGCTGGTCACACCGAGCTAGGTCGTTGTCTCCTGCTGGTGCCACCACCGTCGTGCGACTCCGAGTGCTCACACAATCGGAGGGCTTGACCGGGGCCAACTTGCTGGCCGCCTTTGTGGTGCGCCGAGTCCTCCCACTCCAAGGCCGACCTCACCTGATCTGCCAGATGAGCGGTCATCGGGACCCGAGTCGGATGTGCTCCAAGGACATGCCTCACGCAGAGGTGGCGGACACGGTGAACTACATCGTGAATTGCGGTCTCACGGTGGATTTGCGGTTCGGCAAGGAGCCGTACTCACGCGCCAACCCCCCGCCTATTGTAAGTCGTCTTCCTTCTTCTTCTGTTTCTTTCGTTGCCGAGTCTGACTTGTCCAGTCTGACCTTTTTTTGTTTTTTGAATCAGAACCCTCTCGTCCATCCTTCGGCCGGCACCACGGGGCCGGCTCGTCAGTTTGTCCCCGATCGAGCGGAGAGCAACGTCGACGATCCTGACTTGGGGGCGGCGGCCATGGAGGCCGACGCCGAGGGAGGAGGAGGAGAAGCAGGCGGCTTCAGGCCAACGACCACTTTCGCCGACTGGCCTGATGACGATGCTGAGGGGGAAGTCGCCCCGCGTCACCAGCCAAAGGCTAGCCAGGCAAGCGTGAGTTCCTCCGCCGTCTTGGACGCTCAAGGCGGCGTGAAGAAGCACCGGGCCGGGCCGAGTACACTTGGTGGCCGGTCGAAGAAGTTTAAGGGAGCGGCCGCCGCGACCAAGCGGGAAGAGGCGGCCGCGAAAGCCAACCGCTTCCGCAAGGAAGTGAAGAAGCCACTGCTGGTCTCTGTGTAAGCGCCTCCGTCCCTTATCCTTATTTTCTCTTTGTTGATCTTGTCTGAGTCTTTCATATGCTTCCCTCGCTTCAGGGCTCCCCTCACTCTTGCGAGGGTTGCCGCCGCCTCCATTATGGGGTCGGCGGAGACGTCTGCCACTACTCGGCGGATTGACCCCGCCGCCAACCTCCGGGAGGCGACGGAGCAGAACGCGCAGGAGAAGCGCGAGGAGGAAGAAGCCGCCCGCCTGAAGAAAGCGGAGGCCGAGAAGGCAGAGGCCTCCACCCTGAAAAAGCTGGAGGAGGCCGAGGCCGCCGTCGCGGCAAGGCGGCAGGCTAAGGAAGTCGCGCACTGGCGGTCGGCGGTGTTCTTCACCCCTCTGAACTCTGCGCCGCCGCCCCCGGAGTTCACGGGGCAGTCAGGGGAAGCCGGTGGAGAGTTCCTGATCATGGAGAGGGGCGGGAGCGACGCCTCCATGCTAGACGTGGTCGTGCCGCCACCGCCGCCCCCGCCGCCGTCTAGGAGCACGCAAGGCAAACAGCCGGCAGACCCGCCCTTGCCGCCGACTGAAGACGAGGCCGTGGCAAGGCTACTCCTTCAAGTCGGCTCACCAATGCGCCGCCGTCTTGAGAAGGCGACTTCGGGGCCACACCCCTTGGAGACCGGCACTGCTAGCTCGACGATCCCAGAAGCCGAAGCGACGAGCGCCGCACCCATTGGGTGGGTGCAAGGAGGCGACGCGTGACCACTAAACCAGGCGCTTCTGGATGTCCAGACAAAGCTGCGAGATGAGAGCGACGCTATCCAAAACTGCACCAAGGCGCACCTGGCGTCGCGGGCAGCTATTCGGGTATACTTTCTCCTTTGTCTTTGTTTTCTTGTTCCTCTCTGTGGGGGCGCGTTAGCGCACCCACTGGGTGTAGTCCCCGAGATTCGGGCCGGCTGCTGAGTAGGCGGCCCAGAACTCCAATTGGTGAGTTCCGGGTACTAACTTTTGTCTGAAATACTTGTCGCAGGACTATCACAACCTCCGTGTCACCGCCTTCAATCGCAACGTTGAAGAGTTGGGCAAGCGGACCGCTGACTTGTCGGAGAGCCGGAGTGAGTCCTTTTTCTTCTTTGCGGGGGCGTGCTGGCGCACCCGCGGGCTGTAGTCCCCGAGATTCGGGCCGACTGCTGAGCAGTCGGGCCGGATCTCCCCGGCGACCTTCTTTGTTGATGACTTAACGCCTTCTTTCTTCTTTCTCTTCAGAGGCCAATGCCACTCTTCAACATCAGCTGAGCGAAGCCAACACCGTGTTGCGCGCCAAGGGGGAGGAGTGCAGCAAGCTCGCCGCAGAGCGCGATCTGCTGGCCGCGCAATTGGCAGAACAGAAGGAGCTGCTTAAGAAGACGCAGAAGGAGGCAGAAGAAGAGGAGGCCGCCCTCCTGGCTGAGTTCGCGAGCGAGCGCTCCTCCTAGACTGACAAGGAGGCAATGCTGGCCTCCGGCTTCCACGACATCGAGGACCTCGTCGACGGTGAGCTTCTTTGCTTTTCTTCTTCGAGCCGCTGACTATAGGTCGAGCCGACTCCTGGTTTTTTTTGACTTGTTCTTCATTCTTTTCGTCTTGGCAGACTTCTTCCCCGGCCAATCAAGCTATCGAGGCTGATCGCGAGGAGCGGAGGGCGGATGGCGTGGAGATCGCCGCCGATGCCCCCTGGACCCTTGACGAGCATATTCTGAGCATTGAGGCTCATCTGCGGCCGGCCCACCGGATGCTGCACCGGCTTCGACGTGTCGGCGCCCAAACGATCGCTGCCATGTGGCCAGATATGCAGGCTCCACGCACCCCCAGTCGGACTGCCGACTGGCTGGAGGTCGCAGCTGGCCGTCTTGAGGCCTGGAAGGGTTCCTCGGCCCGGGCTAGAGCGCGCCGAGCCTTGGAATTCGTCAAGGCATGGTATCCGGGGCTGGACCTAGACCGGCTGGCCACACTCCGGTCAGAGGCCCAGCCGGAGCTGGCAGCCGTGGAAGACGCCCTTGTCAAGCGTGCGGCAGCGATCGCCGAGTACACCGACACCAGCATCTTTGTCCCAGAGCGGGCTGAAGACGGCAGGGAGGTACCGCTGGAGTGGTTTGGGATGAACCCAGATTACAGCAAGGACTCGGTGGAGGTGATCAGCTCCAGCGTCAAGGAGGAAGACGAGGCGGAGGACGGAAGTGAGATGGAGGCACCGGAAGACGGAGCGGACGACCAGCCTCAGCTCGACCGCACCTCCAGCAATGAGCCGTGCCCGCCCGAGCCGACTGCCGCCGGAGGTGATCAAGCTAATACCGCCCAGCCGGCCGCCCCAACATCCAACACCGCCGTCTCCTCAGATCCTCCGAACCCGTCTGCCGCCTCCTAGGCTGCCACCTTATCTTTGTTTTATTTGTTTTAATAGTCTTTGAAGAATTTGTTAATTCGCACAATTCCACCCGCAGGGTGTATTTTGAACTTCTGCTTGAAGGTTCGGCCAAGGGCCTTTGTTATGTAAATATTCATCCGACTTCTATCTTTTCTTGCTCATTGCTCTTTTGGCTTTTTCCTTTGCCGCCTTCCCTCAGTTGCCGTCTTTGTCAGTCGGACAGCCGCTCTGCGGACTGCTGCTGGATCAAATTTTTGGTCACCTTGGGAGGGCAGGCACTTAGCCGTTTTAGAGTTGTTTAGCAAGTCGGATAGAAGGCGGCAAGCCGACTATTCAATAGTCGGTTTGCGAAAAAAGGCTGGAAGCCGGCTTTAAGCTATGTTAATGCTTTGAGTCCTTAGCCATTTTTCATGTGGACGCCCATTCTTCCTTACTCCTGCCCACCAGACAGTCGCTCTGTGAGTTGCGGCTTCTGACAGGAGACGGCTTAGGCGCCACACACTACTTGTCCGGCTGCAGGAAGCATTTGATAGCGCAGAGCGGCAAGTCCCCGGGCCGACTAGTCGAACCCGGTGCCAAGCGGCATAACAAAGAGTAATATACTCGGAGGCATAATTCTTCTCATATAGATAA
>NC_041386.1:562880805-562887729 GCF_002162155.2 Triticum dicoccoides
TACTGCGTTTAATTGTAAAATTTTCGGAGGAGATTTGCATTCCATGGCCGCTCTGTCTCTTTGCCGGAGTCGTCCCTCTTGCATGCTCGGGGCTTCTGAGCGTCCATCAGGTAGTAGGAGTTGTTGCCCAGCACTTTGCTGATGATGAAGGGGCCTTCCCAAGGCGCCGACAGCTTGTGCTGGCTGGCTGTTTGCTGGATCAGTTGGAGCACAAGGTCGCCCTCTTGGAAAGATCTCGGCCTGACCTTCCTGTTGTAGTATCTGCGCAGGCTCTGCTGGTAGATGCTGGACCGGCTGAGTGCCAATAGCCGGCCCTCTTCCAGCAGATCGACGCCATCTTAACGTGCTTCTTCTGCTTCTTCCTCGGTGTACATGGTGACTCGCGGGGAATCGAACTGTATGTCCGTTGGGATGATGGCTTCAGCACCATAGATGAGGAAGAAAGGCGTGAAGCCAGTTGACTTGTTTGGAGTTGTGCGCAGACTCCAGAGGACGGCTAGCAACTCATCGAGCCAGCAGCCAGCCGAGCACTCCAGAGGCTCGACCAGTTGGGGCTTGATGCCGGACAGGATGAGGTTGTTTGCTTGCTCCACCTGGCCGGTTGACTGTGGATGGGCGACGGACGCTAGGTCCAGTCGGATGCCATGTGTCGCGCAGAAACGGGCCAAGGCACCTTTGGCAAAATTTGTGCCGTTGTCGGTGATGATGCTGTGTGGTACGCCGTACCGAATTGTGATGTCGGAGATGAAAGTCATGGTAGTTGGACCATTCAGTTTCTTGATTGGCTTCGCTTCTATCCACTTGCTGAACTTGTCCACCGTGACAAGTAAGTGAGTTAAGCCACCTCGTGCCGTCTTGAATGTTCCCATCATGTCTAGGCCCCAAACTGCAAAGGGCCAGGCAATGGGGATGGTCTTGAGTGCAGAAGCCGGCTGATGCGGCTTGGAGCGAAACTTCTGGCACCCTTTGCATTTTTGGACCAATTCCTTGGCCTCTTCTAAGGCCGTTGGCCAAAATAAACCGTGTCGGAAGGCTTTGGCGACGAGTGCTCTTGAAGCCACATGGTGGCCGCACTCGCCTTGATGGATGTCTTAGAGAATTGCCTGGCCTTGCTCTGGCTCTACGCAGCGCTGGTAGACACCAGTGACGCTGCGCCTGACTAGCTTTCTGTTGACTATGGTGTAGGCTGCCGCTCAGCGTTGTACTTGCCGAGCTAAGATCTCATCAGTCGGCAGCTCTTTGCTCACCAGGTATTTGAGGATGGGCCGGGCCCATGATGGTGCTGCTATTTCTTTGACTGCCAAAACTGCGACTTGGATGAGGGCGGCTGGGTTGGGAGGCGGCGGGATGGAGTCAGCAACCGCTTGCTGGATTAATGAAGTCCCCGGGCCGACTGGTGCAGCCCTCGGGCCGAGTTTTGGAGTCTTCGGGCTGGCCGCCGCAGTCCCCGGGCTGGGTTCTGCAGTCTCTGGGCCGGCTTCGACTGTGGCGGCTTTGGAGCCATCTACCAAAATCCTCGTACCGTCTGCTGGGGCTCTGGAATCGGATCTGACTTCTTCGGGGCGAGCCGGCACAAAGATGGAGTCTGATTCTGGTGAAGGCTTGACAGACAGCTTGAGGAGGCGCTGAAGGGCGACACCGGATGGTATTGCTTGGCGGGTAGAGCCGATTCGTGCCAGGGCGTTTGCTTGGTCGTTGTCGTTTCTTGGCACATGGAGGAACTCGCACCCCTCGAAATATCCACTGAGTTGCTGCACGAGGAAATAGTAACTCGCCATGTTTGCATCTTTGGTGTCCCAGTCGCCAGACGACTACTGGACCACTAAGTCCGAGTCGCCATAACACATGATCCGGCGAATGCCAAGTTCTTTGGCAAGCCGGAGCCCGTGAATGAGCGCCTCATATTTGGCGACGTTGTTGGAGGCGACAAAGTGGATTTGTAGTGTGTATTTGAGCTTGTCGCCTTTAGGAGAAGTGAGGACAATACTGGCTCCCAAGCCGGTGCGCATCTTGGAGCCGTCAAAATGCATCCGCCAATGGGTGGAGTCGGGCGCTGGTGGTAGGTACTGGGTCTCGGCCCAGTCGACGAGGAAGTCGACCAGTGCTTGTGACTTGATGGCGGTGCGGGGCTGGTAGTAGATGGTGTAGGGAGCTAGCTCGATGGCCCATTTGGCCACTCGGCCAGAAGCATCTCGGCTTCCGATGATCTCGGCAAGTGGGGCCGTGCAAACCACAGTGATTGGATGCTCTTGAAAGTAAGGCTTCAACTTCTTGGTGGCAAAGTGCACGCCATAGCACATCTTTTGGTAGTGGGGGTAGTTCTCCTTGGAGGTCGACAACACTTCGCTCAGGTAATATACCGGTCTCTGGAAAGGTAGTGCCTTGCCTTCCTCCTTGCATTCCACTACAATGACTGTGCTGACTACCCGGCTGGTGGCAGCGATGTACAGGAGCATGGGCTCCTTACGAGTCGGAGCCGCCAGAACGGGTGGAGTAGTCAGCATCTTCTTCAACTGGAGAAAGGCTTCGTCCGCCTTGTAGTTCCACTCGAAAAAGTGGTCTTCTTCATGAGCTGGTATAAGGGGAGAGCTTTCTCGCCCAGCCGACTGATGAATCGGCTGATGGACGCCAAGCAGCCAGTGAACTTTTGCATGTCCAGCAGTCGGCTGGGTACCTCCATCATCTCAATGGCCTTGATCTTTACAGGGTTGCACTTTATGCCACGTTCAGAGACCAGGAAACCAAGGAGTTGGCCGGCTGGTACTCCGAAGACGCACTTCTCAGGGTTGAGCTTGATCTAGAATCTGCGCAGGTTCTCAAAGGTCTCCTTGAGGACTTCCAGTAGTGTTCCATGCTTCTTCGTCTTCACCACCACATCGTCCATGTAGACGTGGGTGTTTCTGCCGAGTTGCTTGAGGAGGCACATCTGCATGCAACGCTGAAAGGTGGCGCCGGTATTCCTCAAGCCGAACGTCATGGTTAGGTAGAAGAAGGCTCCAAATGGTGTGATGAAGGCGGTCTACAGTCTGTCAGCCGGGTTCAGCTTGATCTGGTGATATCCTGAATATGCATCCAAGAAGCTCAACATCTCGCATCCGACTGTGGAGTCTATCACCTAATCAATTCTTGGCAAAGCAAACAGGTCCTTGGGGCAAGCCTTGTTGAGGCTTGTGTAGTCAATACACATTCGCCACTGCTTGTTCTTCTTCAGTACCAGGACCGGGTTGGCTAGCCACTCCGGAAAGAATACTTCCATAATGAAGCCGGCTGCTAGGAGTCGGGCTATCTCTTCTCTGACAACTCTTCTCTTTTCTTCTGATAGGCGGCGCAAGGGCTGCCTGACTGGCATCGCATCAGATCGGACATGTAACTTGTGCTCGGCGAATTCCGTCGGTACACCTATTCGACGAGCTCGCCTTCCTATTTGTTGTCGAGGTTTGCGCCTACGACAGCATACCTCTCTGGGTGCTCCAGATCCAAGGGTATCTTCTTTGTCTCTTTGGCCGGCTTGAACAAACCCTCATCCTCCGACTCCTTGGGGTTAGGCGACACCTCTAGCTGCTTGCCGGCCATCGCCACAACCCGGTCAAGGAGCCTCTTCTCGGCCGCGATCACCAGGGACTCGGCCAACCGACTACTTTCAGCCGCACAGGTAGACGACTTTCGGTAGTCGCCGGCTACGGTCAGAATCCCCTTGGAACTAGGCATCTTCATCTTGAGGTAGGCGTAGTGGGGGACCGCCATGAACTGGGTAGGGCGGGTCGGCCAAGTAATGCATGGTATGGGCTCTCGAGATCCACCACCTCAAACCAAACTGACTCTCGGCGGAAGTGATCTTTGTCTCCAAAGAGGACGTCCATCAGGATCTTGCCGATTGGTGAGCAGGAAAGGCCAGGAACAATGCCGTGGAATACTGTCCGGCTATTCTGAAGCTGTCTTTGCTTGATTCCTAACGTCTCCATTGTGTCCTTGTACAGGATGTTGATGCTGCTGCCTCCGTCTATCAGAACTCGCGAGAAACGAGCAGCTCGTCTATCTGTGGCAAAGGTGGCATCCAAGACCAAGGCATAGGAGCCCGGACTGGGCATCACCTCTGGGTGATCAGCTCTGCTCCAGCTGATAGGCTTCTCGGACCGGTGCATGAATTCTGGTGTCTCTGATGCTACTGCATTCACCTCTTGCTGCTGCAGCCGCCTGCTGCGTCGATCATCAGCCACGCTGGTAAATACCACGTAGGCTCCGAGCTCTTCGGGGTACTCGTCTTGTACTGCGCCGACTGGCCTGACAGCCGGCTGCTGGGGCGGAGGCGGAGGCTGCTCCCAGCAGGCGGGGTAGCCAGGAGGCCGTCTCCTTTGGCGATCCTGGTGAGCCAGTGGCACTTCCGGGTGATGTGGTTCGATGGCTTCGTGCCGCTATGGAGCTTGCAAGGACCATCCAGAGTCTGCTCGTATGAGAAAGCCGGCAACCAGTTGGGCTTGCCACCTTTCTGTCGCTTGGGTGGAGGCTGCCCTTCCGGCTGCTGGTCTTCGACTGTCGCCACCTGCCGGCTGCTGGATGCCGGCTGTGGGGCCTTGCGCTTGTGGTCGCTCTGCTGTTGTCGCCGACTGGCGTCTCCAGCCGGAGTTCTAGGAGCCTGAGGGGCCACTTTGCCAGTCGCACTAACTTGAATCTCCGCCTTCATGGAGGAGTCGGCCGTGGCATACTTGTCTGCTATGATTAGCAGCTCGTCGAGGGTTTCTGGCTCATCGCAAAGGAGCTTGTGCTTGAGGAGGGTGCCTTCTCTGCACCCGGTGGTGAAGTACTCGATATCCTGCACCTCATGCACGCCCTCGCAGGAGTTCCGTAGCTCGGCCCAACGCGTGAGGTAGTCGCGAGTCGACTCGTTGGGGCCTTGCACGCACAAGGAAAGCTGACGAGGCTTGGGAGGACGTTTGTACGTGCTTATGAAGTTGCGGACGAATGCATCGGTAAAATCGACCCAGCTGTTGATGCTGCGGGGCTTCAGGCTATTCAGCCATGTCCGGGCCGTGCCCTGGAGCATGAGCGGAACATATTTTACGGCAACACGCTTCTTGCCGTTTGCTATGTTGACAGCCGTGGAGTAGTCAACCAGCCAGTCCTCTGGCTTCACGGAGCCGGTGTACTTGGGCGTGTCTCTTGGGAGCATGAACCCTTTGGGAAAGGGGTCGTCTCGAATGCGGGGCCCAAAACAAGGCGGACCCAACTCGTCTTCTTCTTCCAGCGCCAGGGATCGGTGAAGTCGGTCGATCCGGTGGCGGGCGTCATTTTCTCCGACTCCCTCTCGGCGGCCAAGGCGGTCGCCGATAGTCGGATGGTCCACAAGCGGCGGGGAGACTCGCCTTTCCTTGCGAGGAGGAGGAGGCGGACAGTCGTCCCGTCGTTCCACTGCTCTCAGGCGGCCGTCTTGGTCGCGCTCTATGGTAACGCGAGTCCGACTGCAGCCGACAACCGGATCCTTGTCTTTTCTTCCGCGGGCGCCACCAGTTGGCGTCCGAGACGTCGCGCCTTGGTCTCGGCATGGAGGCGGGTCGTCGTTTTGTCGCCGCGGCGCCTCTATGCGGTAGCCGGCCTTGTTATGCGCGGCAACCGTGTCGAGGAGCTGCTGGACTCGCTCCGCTATCAGGCGGCGCTCTTCACCCTCGAAGTTGTCCAGCTCATCCGCCGCCGCCTGGGCGGCTCAAATTTTCTCCGTAAGCGTGGCGTACATAGGGCGATTTGCCCCGAATATGTTGGCGATGGCCACGCCGCACTGCTGGACCGCGCCTAGGCGGCTGGGCCCAGTTGGGGCTGGCGAGCCACCTACAGCGCGATCCATCTCACGCTGGTAGGTTTCTGACAAGCGTCTCATGCTAGCCTGCTTCTTCGTGCCTTCGACGAGCAGAAGATGGCGCGCCTCCAACGTCTCCATGTCAGCGTCTTCCGGAATGGGCATGGTCAGGTCTTGCAGTGCCGCGCCAAGTGGGTTATGCGCTCCTCCGTCGGGATTCTCGTCATGACTGATGACGAGCACCTCTACGACGGTGCTTCCGTCGCTCTCCGCGCGAGGGAGCGGCTCGTCATAGACCACCACATTGGTGGGGAACGCGTCGAGTGACGCGGTGTTGGAGTCGACCAGCATCGGGTCGGTGGAGCCTACAGACTCCAAGTCCACGGCAGGCTCGCCGGCGACGAGGAGTTGGTCAAGGAGGCCCGTGAGGAGGCTCTCGGGGCCGCCCGTGCCTGCGTCGGATGTAGGCTCGTCGGAGAGGCGAACCTCGCCGACAAGATCGGTGAGCCAGCTGGCTGCGCAGGCGATCTCAGCGCCGTGCAGTACGTCGGTGCAAACTCCGTCTGGCGTGCCGGGCTGGCTGCGCTCTCCAGGGAGAAAAAGGGTTCCCGTCCAGAGTAGGTCTCCGGACGACGGTGCACCAGGCTCCACGGTGGGTGCCAAATGTTGGCGGTTGGGTGTGACATATGCCAAAGGATGGCTTATCATGGTGGGAGCGAGTAGAACGTCGCCGGTGCCTGGAAACATGATAAGGCAAAGGCATGCACACCGGCGAATCTTACCTAGCTTCGGGGCTCTCCGTGGAGATAATACCCCTACTGCTACTCTGCGGGATCTCCGCATGATCACTATGGCAAAGTGTGTACATGGTTGCTCCTTGAGCTGTTTCCTGGAGGTAGGAGAAGGCAAGGCTAGCTCTCTCCTTCCTATATGATCTGGTCTAGTGCTAATGGATTCCAACCCTATGCATGGGTGCCCTGGGGGGTTTATATAGGCCTACCCCCAGGGGTACAATGGTAATCCGGCTGGATACGGGCCCAGCCGTCAGTCTCTCTGGCCGCCGTCTTATCCACCGACTCCTGGGGCCCGCCGACTGGTGGGCCCCGCCGACTGGCTCAGTACGGAGCCGACAGGCC
>NC_041386.1:562888049-562909651 GCF_002162155.2 Triticum dicoccoides
GTGGCGACAGCTCTGCCGTCTGGCGGGCGATCACTGTGGCCACTCCCTGTCGCATCTGGTTAATGGTGCGTGGGGCCCGTGGGAGGGGCCGGCCGACTCCTGGGGGCCGACTCCCAACTGGGCCAACTAGTGGCGCCCTTGCTGTCTTCCGTACGCCCGCCGACTGGTGGGACCCGTCATCCCTGGGTTGTACCGGCAGGCCGTCGTGGGCACAGGACTCCGCCCACTGGGGCTGACGTCAGGGCCGGCATGGCAACAGTGTTGCGCCGGGCGGAGATCTCCGCTGGTACGGCGTACTGTGGCCACGCCTGCCCTTGGAAAAGGGTGGGAGTGGACCTTACTGTGGCCACTCCCCGTCCCGTCCCTCTTTATGAGGGCATGGGGGTTGTTGGCGTCGCGGGCCGACTCCCCATGGACGGCTTCTCTGGAAGTCGCCAGTCAGGAGTCGGCTCATCCTGAAGTCGTCCTCGGGACTTGGCCGCGAGTGGGCAGTCGGCTGCCTCGCAACCGACTTTCAGAAGGCGGCTCTTCGTCCTGGGGTCTTGAGGGGTGCAGCCTGCCCCGATGTCTTGAAAGGTTCTGGGCCTGGGTTAGCCTACCCGTGGCCCATTACTCCGAAACTATATATAATAATTTATATATAGCTCATGGAAACTTCTTATGCAATTTATTGCAGTCGTTTTTTTGGTTGGCCAGGGCCAATTTCGCGTATTTCTATGGGTTCCAAACTATTTTTAATACCGAAATGTCCAGCCAGATTTAAAGTACTTTGAAGATATATTTAAATTAGGTTAATACCCAGTGAAATAGGAATCTGAAAATGTGATAAAATTCAGAAATTATAAAGTAATTGCCAATTTGTCATCTGTTTTTATATTACAGCCCATTTCATATTACTTTCAAGATTTGCAGGCGTCTTGAAAGAGTTGCAGCCCATTAGGGCGTAGAAAAATAAGTAGGCCTGGATTGGGTATTCTTCAAAAAAAAATAAACTGGGCTCATTTTCACAAAGAAAAAATAGTTGGGCTGGTCACATGGTGAACATAAAATATAAGCCTGGGCTAGACGGGCCACAGCCCAGTTCAAACCCTGCTTCGTCTCAACAATACCAAACAAAAAAAATACTGCTTGAGTAGCTACGTCCCAGATGTCAGCCGATCTTGTGTTGTTCTCTTGTCTATTGACTATATACGCTCACAATGTCGAGGGTCCCAGATGTCAGGAAAACACTAGGAGGAAGCATTTTATTTTTCCATACGCTGACATGGTGGGCCCTACTGTCATCCTCTCCACATACTTCTGCTGATTCCTGTTGTTTGTTGACCATGTTGACAACGCGAGAGGGCGGCGCCGCGGCGAGCGCACCAAAGTGCGCGGAGGACGTCAGCGTTAACGATTTAGGAGACGGTGGGGTGGCGATGCGTGCGCTGAGGCGCAGCCAGCCGTGGGAGGCGGAAGCAGGCGGCCCCGCCGGTGCTGGTTTTGTTTTGGCGGCTGGATGAAGACAGGACTGAAGAAACACGACAGACTGTAAGAGCAGCAGGAGTACTTAACAACCTTAACTGAAACCAGCAGGGGCACTTAAGAACCAAAGCTGAAAGCAGTATGAGTACTTATACATGTTCAACCGTACAAAGCACGCCTCAAACAGTGCTACTTTGCCTACAGTTAACCAAGGGTGAGGCCACCAAGCCCCAGGACAAGGCCCAGGCGCCACCCCGCGCATCCACAACCTTTTGAAAGCGGCTTCATCTCGCAATGTGGTCAATAAATAGGATATTCGCTTTAGAGCCATGGAAAAGCATGAACATAATCTTCTATCCTATTCTCCAAGATGGACGGGCCTTCATTATTTGAGACCACCCATGAATAAGTATCTTTTCACCTCCAAGGGGAATTGAGTAGGTTGACATATACATCATGTTGTGACTAAGCACAAGTTTGACCCGACCATGGTCAGGCATCCGTATAGGAAGAATAGAACTTGACAGTTCCTGTTTCAAGAAGATCACAGCTGTAAAACTGTGTATAAGCAATAGTTTATGAACAACATATATAACAGAAAACAGCTCGTACCATAAGTTTCTCGACACAGTTGGACCTGTTCAACGAGTGTAGCAGTGGCACACATATCCCATGTGGCCTTCCACCATTGAAACGCCCCACAAGGACCTCAAGACGATCAATAAAGTGTAGGAACTTGTGGATGTCGATCCAGTCAACTTCAGTGCCATTAGTAACAGCCGAGTTATTACAGAGTAACAAAGGAGCAGACTGCTTAACTCTGAAAAAACCTACACATGCCACTAATTATAAGAAAATATTAGTTAGAAGTAGCACCTTCGTGAGAGATTCATTGCTACTTCTAAAGTTAAATTGTGATTAGTTAGACATGATAGGTGGATTAAGAAGTAATCGAGACAACAAGCAAGAACCAGATACAAAACTAACATGGATGAACAATTGGAACGACGTCGGGGTGGAAGATCGCAGTGAAGATGAGACCAGGTTCTGCTATTTCCATCAACATTCGTGCGCCAACTTTCAGTCCGTAACACTTGAGAAAGTTTATCCAAGTTCGGCCATAAAAAAGCAGCGATCTTCTTGGTTCATGAACCCAACTCGGAACTTATATCCATGGCTTGTCTTCACTGTGACCATTAAACTAGTGTATTCAGTTATGGCAAGGCCGAGCATCTTGAGTACATGTGTTCTGGCAGAGCAAATCATACACTGTAGGAAAAATAATATGAGAACACAACATGTTCAAAAAAAACCCACCCTCCCGGATAGAAAAGAGGATTCTAGGAACATACTATGCGCGTTTCAAAATGCTGTGTTAGGATGAGAAGGAACAAGTGTGGCGTCTTGCCGAGGGCGCAGAAACCTGTAGGGTACTCGCACTTTGGGCACTGCAATGAAACACACTAGATTCAGTAGGAAGAAAAAAGCATCAATGCGGCGGCTGCCATCCTAGGATTACCTGCGACCAAGGGACTTGGGTTTATCGGGGATAGATGAAGAATTCGTACCTGGTTCTCCATGAGAAAACCCTATGCAATCCCAAGAGGGGGGTTTCTCTGAACAAGCAGACGAGGGAGAAGGGGATTCAGGCCCAGTGAAATATTGCCGCTTCGTTCGTCCAGCTTACTGCTAAAGCTGGAAAGGGGGGGTTGTGATTTGATGGCTCATTGGGCATTACTGCGGCACTACGACCGGGGTGTGTCTACCATGAAGTTGTGCACTCTAATTTGTGCATATGGCACGTGGACCCCGTTGCCGATTGCCCCACATATCAGCGAAAGGAAGTAGAAAGACAGGAGTAACTAGTTACACAAAATATATTTTTTGACAGAGAGATACTCCCTCTGTAAATAAATATACAAATCTTTTATATCACAGGCTCACCTTGCCGAGAAATATACTCCCTCTGCAACGCACGGGCATTATGGGGGTTCAGCTTTTTTAATGGGGGTTCAGCTGAGAATATAATACTCAGATAGGCTCACGGTTCTGGACTTTGGGCCGCAGGCCGACCCTGCATGTTTGGGGGCCCATGTGTTCTATCTCAGCACTTTTCATATTGCAAACGATCGGTATGGCGCTGGTTTTAGATGCTGTCGCAAGGCGAATACACAAAATTGAATAAAGCACGGCAGCTGTTGGAATGAAATCGAATGACAGTTCCTAACCAGCAATCAGAGTTGCAATTCTATCAACGATATACCATGTGATAAATAATACTGTCGTACTACTTATACACACAGGACACTTGTTTCACCATGCCAGATTATTACATCAAAATCTCTCGGAGGATAGATCAGTTCGGCAGTTGCGTGCTGCTAATTTCAAAGTTGATTTGGACCAGCTCTCCTTGCCGAGAAAGTTCGATTTTGACATCATCCCCTACCGCAAGATATGATTTAGATTTGAACCTTGACCATCCTTTAACATCAATCATCATGCGACCATCCTTTGTACTTATGGTATATTGAGCAGGTTCATTCACACCAACGCTGCGCATGGTAAGAGAAACTTGGCCGCGGTCGCCCAGATTGTTGAACGACTCCCTCGTTGCTCTAGGAATTCTCTGTTTGCAAACAAGAAGACATACCCAAACAGTTAGATCAACATAGTGAATCATGTGAAACAACATGGAAAGAAAAAAGAACGAAGCACTTGGGCGGCCAATGCTCACCAAGAAGGTGGACATGTCGGTTTTTGTAAGGACTTTGGTATATGAAGTGCGAACTGCAGCCAAGTCTTTTGCCGGTGCAACTGCACGGGCCAGAGAAGATGCAAGTGCAAGTGTTGGTGCAGGTGCCGAAGCCGCTGCTGCTGCCGGAGATGGTGCTCCTTGTAGAGCTGGTGCCGGTGTCGGAGCAGGTGCTGGTGTCGATGCCCGATCCTCCGGTAGATCAGACTGATCCGCTGACGCGGTCGGTGCCCAATCCTCAGCTGGATCAGAATGAGCTGTTGCCGCTGTCAGTGCTAGAGCAACTGTCGGTGCTTGATCTGTGCGAGACAGCGGCGATCGTGTCTGGTCTACTATGATCAGATTTCTAACTTGACTAGGATCCGTGACCGTGATCCAGTTTTTTTCTTTATTTCTTTTAAATGCGAGAAGGACTAATTGTGGCGTTTTTGTTAAACCAAACTGCAGTTCATCATAGGGATTTAGCTTGTACTCATACAACAGACTGATCCAATTTTTTCCAGTAATATAAGTGATGGACAGTGCCTTCGTTACTGACACGACATAAGAAGTGCAACCTGCAAAAATAGCCATCGTAGAGCAAACCAAACGGTTTATTCTGTGATGAATGTCACATGGCAAAACCTGCATCGTAAAGTTGCAGGAAAAGAAAGAAAACATGACAATAAATCAATAAGATTTAGACAGTAAGTCAATAAGATTTACTTGATGTGACACGAGTGAATCCTTACCAGGAAATCACTATGTTGAAGTACTAAACAGAAGATTGATCGTCCAACTACGCGTGGAATGCAGGGGCCCTGCCTACTCCCACAAGAAGGATAGTCCAAAGGTCGTGACAAATCGTATGGACCGAACATCCATGGGACTGGAAATCCTGGTGGGTGCGATAAACCCTGCAATGCATACAGATATTGGAGTGTAACCATAATTGATAAACCGTCGTCACAAAAAATATGATCTGGATACTTCAAAATATACAGACTAAATTGAGTGGACAGACATTAACATAGACCGTTCTCAGGACTGACCACACACCAAAAGCGGCAGTACTAATAAACAATACAGGGTTCACAAACACAAATCAAGTACCGAACAATAGTACTTACTACAGACAAGCAAAGTTGCACTGACTAAACTTTGCAGACTATTTCTTGCCACCGACCTACGGGATGAACCCCGCATAACTGACTAGGCCATGGACTTCGTGTGAGATGTCTACACGCACCATCACCATCTTGTCAATCTTGGAGAACCTAACAGAGTGTCTTTCCACTCATAAACATGATGATGAAGACTGACCGCATCAGATTTGTTGGGAAGCTTTACAAGAACCGCACCCTTCGTAATCGAAGGCACAACCAGGAAATTGTTGTGGTCAAGTACAGCCTTGAGAACACGCCTGACAACAATGCTATAGGAAAATACTAGTTAAGGACACGTGGCGACAAGGACACAGCAGCTGGATAGTTCAGCAGTAGAACTCATCATCAGGTCTTCCAGTTCACACGGCATGACTTTGAGAACTTCATCTCCAGGCGGACTTGGTTCTAATTCAAACAAAAACCATATTTTATTACTACCTCCGTTCAGAAATATAAGATGATTTTCAATATCATACTCCATATATGACTACATATACGCACAGAAATGAGTGAACAAAGACACTAGAACATGTCTTCAAAGGCATGAGAGCAGAGGGATTACATGCAAAATCCATAACACAAGTTACTGAGGCAAATATACCCTCTTAAAAGGTAGCATTGATGTTCATAAAGTACTCCCTCTGTCCCAAAATTCTTGTCTTAGATTTGTCTAGATATGGATGTATCAAGTCATATTTTAGTATTAGATACATCAGTATCTAGACAAATCTAAGACAAGAAATTTGGGACAGAGGGAGTAGTTGAAAGTAATCTATAAGAAATCAGTGTCAACCTCTCGCATGTTTTGGTCAAAAGAGGAATTTAGAACCGTCATTTGGCACACAAAAATCACATGCAAGATCACCCAAAAAGTTGTACTACTAGTACTAGTACTACGTGTTAGATGAAAAAACACGATCAAGATCGAGAAAAAGATCGTCAAGAAGAGATATTACCTGGACTTGCTTAATGGGGGATCCCGGAGAGGGGGGCTTGGACAGGGCGATGGCTTTGAGCTTGTCTGCGGTAGTCTCGGCAGGGTTCTTGCGCTTCTTCGTACCATGAGCCTCGACGGTTTTGGCCGGAGCCATAGACATCACTTCGGCCGGTGCTCCAGCGTCCATCAAGAAACTGTCAAATAGAAATAAAAGAAAAGAAACCATAATCACAAACCCAAAAGAAGAAAAGAGAGGGAGTTATAGGATCAGTCTCGGGGTTGCAAGACCGGGCCTTGGCCAGAATCAACACCATTGATGCGCTCACCTTTCCTTCTTTGGGAGAGAAGAACAATGGCAGAAGAAGGTCGGCGTTTTCTTGAAGAAATGAGGAACAAGAAGAGGCAGAATCGAGTGCTGGGTAGAGAGGAAGCTCAGAGAGAAGAGTGAAATGATGGTTGCTTCGTCCGTCCAACTTACTGCTAGAAAGGAGGGGGTTTTGTGATTTGACGGCTCATTGGGCATTACTGCGGCGCTTCGATCAGGGTAGTCTACCGTCACTCTACTACGGAGTAATTTAGTGCATGGCTGGTGGACCCTAATGCTGGCTGTCCCACACGTCGGCGAAAGTGAGTAATTTAGTGCATGGCTGGAGGAGGATCCGCACGGTAGAGCATGTCCACTATTTTTCAAAAGAAAAAAATGATTACAGCAAGCATTTCCACTCTTACGACGGAGGAGTGTGAAACACGGCAGTCACTTGAACATACACAGTGCTCCTACTACTAGGCATGTGCAGTGGTTCATACGTCAGTACTACACAATCTTGTTGCTAGTGTAGTAAGATAAGACGATAACAAATGATGTTGTGCGCATGTCAACTACTCCTATATGTAACAAATACACGAAGAGGAAACAACTATATTGAGATGAGAATGCAACCGAACACACCCACATGCTTTGTGCTACAGTGACTGATCTGCACCGTCTGAGTTTGATCCAACGGTCATGTTGCGCCGAGACATGGACATGCCCATGCAGAGGGAACCTAAACACCACCGAAGTCCCTCTGCTTCTCGAGGCGCACGACGTTGGTGATGGAGGGTGCAACCGCTTGCAGAGCCCGCTCTCGGTTGACGGGAGCCAGCTCGTCAAAGACGGCGTCCAATGGCGCGAATGGATTCCGGTGACGGAGCCCTGAAAGGATTCGCCGGGCAACGGCGACGGCAGCCCGCAACCCCTCCTTGTCCAGCTTAGCCCCCACCATCGCGCGGAGACGGCTCAGCTCCTCGGAGATATAGGTGAAGAAGGAGACCAGGTCAGGAAGCCGCAGCTCGTTGAAGTCGACCGGGTGGTCGAACGGGTTTAGCCCGATGGCCGGCATCGTCGCGCTGGCACGACGGTAGGCATCGCGCAGCCGCAACACGTGCGTGGAAACTTGGTTCACCAAGTGGCTGAGGCGATCTTGGACCTTGTCACGATCGGCCCGCTCACGCTCCAGCCGGCTCCCCTGACGGCCTATCGTATCTCCCGCTTTCTGCAGCAACGCCGCCGACGCCTCGAGCATCTTTGTGGTGGACGCCTGCCGCTTTTGAAGCTCCGTGAACTCCCGCACATAACGGAGGAGCATGGCACTCCTCTCCTCCTTGAGCTCACGGTGTCAGATTTCGGGTTCCGGCGGACCCTTGAGGTTCGAACATTGGGGTGCGCATGGAGATTTTGCCTTCTACCTACCTGCACCCCTCCACCTCGCTAAGATCTAAGCTATGGAAAGAACAGCACAAGAGACACTGGGTTTATACTAGTTCGGGCCACCGTTGTGGTGTAATACCCTACTCCAGTGTGTGGTGTGGTGGATTGCCTCTTGGGCTGATGATGATGAGCAATACAAGGAAGAACAACCTCGCGAGGGTCTGTTCTTTGCTGGGGGGATGAACTGCTAGGAGGAGTTCAGTCACCCTTCTCTCTCTCTCTCTCTCTCTCTTCTCGATTCTCTCTCTGATTTCAATCCAATCTCCGATCTCTCTTCTACCCTATGGGTGGCTAGACCTATTTATAGGCAAAGGCCCTGGGCCTCTTCCCAAATATTGAGCAGGAAGGGTGCCAACAATTGGCCATTTTGAAGGGGAACATCTGGTACACTTATCCTGACTAAAGTTGGTCGTCGCCTGCCAAAGGCTCTGGTGGTGACGCTGGCTTGGGCTCCACAATGACTTCCTCCCTGCCGTTTGACTGGTCTTGGTCTCGTTGCACCGAAACGGGTGCCTTTGCTTGATGCTCTCGCCTGCGCTTGCTCCCTTTGCACCAAAGAGGAAAGGAGGACACTGTGTGGCTGGCGCCCGCCTGGCACCTTTGGTCGTCATGGCTTGCGTCACGGGCACCTCGTGAGGTACCGCGCCTTGATCTCTCCGCCTCCTCGCGAGCTAGCCTGATGAGGCCATGCCTAAGGAAGCTCCGTGTCGTCCGCCCCACGAGGCTTGGCCCCTCGCGAGGGTCTTGGGTCTGTGTTGATGAAGATGGGCCGTGCTGGGCCCCTCCTCGAGCCACGCCGCAGGCCGCAGGTAGGCAAGTCTGGGGACCCCCGTTCCCAGAACGCCGACAGTAGCCCCCGGGCCCAAGGCGCGTCCGGACTTGGCCGTGCAGGGAGGCGAAAGGGCAAGAGCGAAGCACCGCGGGCCCTAACAGCCTGCGGCCTTGGGCGCCGCGTGGCGGTTTATTGGACGTGTGCGTCTCCACTTCCCATGGCGCCTCGGCAACTTCACGGACTGGACAAGTCCCTGCATGCAAAGCGGGTCATGATTACCTGCGATCGTGGAGGTCGGCGGTTGGCCTTCGCCGGCCATAAGTACGGAACAGCGCGCGCCCTTCCAGTCCATCCCTTCTTGCTTCTCCTTCTTCCCGGTCCTTGCTCCGTCTTGCTGCGATGGCTCCGATCCGCCAGTTCTCGGCGGCAGAGAAGGGAAAGGTTCCCCGAGAGGAACCAAACCCGCTCCCGCTGAAGAAACGGCTCGCCCTCCGCGGCCGGGACGAGGGGGCCCATCAGGTGGTGTCGAGGCCCTGGTGCGAGCGGCCACCGCCGGGGTTCCCGCTTCCCTTGTACGCCCACATCGAGGGCTCTAAAGGAGTCAATGCCGATCACCACGGGCGGTGCCGCCGTCGGCGTCGACGGGTCACGAAGGTGTGGGTCGTCCCCCCTGGGGTCCACACAGAGGGCTCCTCCCGAGAGTTCCTGCTCCACGCCGCCATGCCTCCGCAGTCTTGGATTCGCCTTCCTCCCTTCTTCGCCTCCATCATCCCGCAGGGAGAACTCCTGAAGCTTTGGCTGCGGCACACCGGCTGCAGCACCCTCACGACCAAGGCAGAGGTCATGGTCGTTGCCCCGGGCGAGGTCTTCATGACTTGAGGCTGGAGCGAAATCGCCCGGGTTTGTAGGACAAGAGGTGCCCTCGCGATCCACTTGGAGTACGACGGTGCTTCGGTGATGTTCTTCAAGGTCTTCGATGCTAACGGGCGCCAGCTAGAGTGCTGCCCCGGGAGAGGTGGTCGGGACCCTGCTACGGCGAGGACTGGGCCCGCCGACCGCTCCCTTGGCGGCTCCTCAGGTGGTGGAGGCGGTGGAGGTTCCAGTGACTCCGGCGAGCTCTTCGCGACTCCGGAGATGAGCGACGACACCTACGAGCCCCCGAGCCGGTGCTGCTCCTAGAGCAGGGCGGACTCGTCAGGCCGTCGCCGACTCTGATCTGGATGGGGTTGGCGCCGGTGCTTGACGGCCCACTGTTGATGATGGCGTCTTTTGCAGGGGCGCATGTAGTTAGCATCCTTTTAGGATCTGTTCCCTGCGAGGAATCAAAGACGCGTCCCGTGTGGGCTTGTAAGGTGCCCTGATCCTGTTTTGTTAATATAACCTTTGTCGTAGAATTGTGCGAGTTGCTCATTCCGTCTTAGCTCAGTTCTCCCTTTCGAACCTCACGAGGGCTTAGTGCTCTGCGCCGACAGGTCCCAGTCCCAAGGTGGCTTCAGCCGTCGCTGGTATGCCAGGTCGCGATGCCGTGGACAAGGCCAGAGGGTGAGGGTTGGAGAGCCAGTAGGAGCCCTGAGTCGCGATGCTCAGGCACCCCCCCTTTAACGTGCAAACGGTTCGCGTGGATGAGAGTGAAGGAGACACCGCAAGGGCCTCGCCTGACGCAGCTCCTTTAGGAGATCCTGTAGACCCATCATAGAAAGAATGAGGGGTTGCCATGACAATTGACAGTCAGCCGTTGGTTGCTTCCAAGGGGCGATGAGGCACTGAAGGCATGACGAGGTGGCGCCATGTGGGGCTGCCAGGGCCAGAGCTCAGCCATTCAGGTTTGTCGGTGTTGCAGGGACGGACCCATGCGCAAGCGTCGTGCCGTTTGGGAGCAGCTCCGTCAGTTGGCGTCAGTTGAGCGGGCAACTAGGTCAAACACATTAGCCGCGAAGGAGCGGATTCATTCAAATATATGCTAGGAAGGCGGACATCACTGGGTCAGGCCCGAGCGACTTGGGGATGATGCAGCCCGAGGGGCGCCCCCAACAAGGTAAGCTAAGAACATAAAATAAAAGGGATACATGCCGCAGGGACGGACCCACGCGGCCTGGGAATAATGCAACCCTGGGGGGCGCTCCCAGCTGGAAATGAAACTTGAAAGATGTCACCTAATGATGTTGAGGACGAAGGAGTGTTGGCGTAGCAGACTCGGTGGGCTGCAGAAGCCGATCCTCACGAGCCCCCAGGCCTAGGGTCCTCTGGAGGCTCCGGAGGCGCTGGTGGCTCCTCGCGAACCATCTCCATCTCCACCAGGGCTGCGGAACGCCTGGCCTCTTGAGCCTCCATGATGCCCCTCATGAGGTGCTGGTACGTGGCAGCCGCGTTCGGCTAGCCGTAAGGCATGCGAACATAGCTGTGGGGTGGACCTTTGTAGCGCCCCACTCGCGAGGGCCAGAGGCGCTCCAGAGAGGCGACTCGATTGAGCCCTGGTATGTCGATGCAGACGGGCAGCCCACCATCCCCGCCTGGATGGGGAGCCACAGCTGGTAGGCGGCGGCCGCCTCTCATGACTCTTGACTCCTGTAGCTCCTAAATGGCCTTGCTGACGAACTCCTAAGGGTCTGGCCCTCCTTTCCTTACTCCTTCTTGAGGGAAACGTGCTTCGAAACACGCCTCCATGTGGTGCCCAAGCACCTCCCTCGTGACCTTAGCCCCCGAGCCCTGCCTGAGGAGGGTGCCGGGCGCGCTTTCCTATGCGATGGAAGGAGGTTCCCCCTGGGCAGGCGCGGGCCCTGAGGGGCCTGGCTCTTGAGGGGCCGGGCTGGATGATGTCTTCTTCTTCTTGGGGGCGGTCTCGAGAAGCCTCCTACTTCCGCGATCCGGGTATTCCAGCGATGCGGCCTGAAAGGCTCGTTCTAGGGAACACACCGCGTCCTTCTCTACACAGGGCACCATGATGACTCCGCCACTTCCTGGCATCTTGAGGACGTTGTAGCCGTGGTGAGTTACGGCCATGAACTTGGCCAGCGCTGGGTACCCAAGGATGGCGTTGTATGGCAGGCGAATGTGAGCGACGTCGAAGTCGATGAACTCGGTGCGGTAGTTGTCGCGTGCCCCGAAGGTGACGGGGAGGCGGACCTGCCCAAACGGGACCGTGGAGCCATCGGTGACTCCGGAGAAAGGCTTGGCTGGCCGAAGCTGGTTGTAGGGCACTTGGAGATTGTTGAATGTTTCCACAGATAGGATGTTGAGCCCTGCCCCGCCATCGATGAGGGTCCTGGTGACCACCATGTTGCTGATGATTGGGGAACAAAGCATCGGGAGGACTCTGGCTGTGGCCGCACACTTGAGCTGATCTACTGAGCTGAACATGATGGTGCACGCTGACCACCTGAGAGGGTGCGTGGCTTCGAGCTTGGGGAGGACTGCATTCACTTCGCGGGCGAACTGCTTGAAGATGCGTTGAGAGGCTGGGGCTTGAGCCCCGCCCAGGATGCAGGCGATCGCGTGCGGCTCCTGGAAGCCCCCAGCCCCCTCGTCCTGATGGCGGTCCTCGTTTCTCCTTGGCTGCGGCGGCAGCGGAGGGCGACCTGCGTTTCCTGGCAGGCGATCCTTGTGAGGCTGATCCCTCCAGTCTCCCTCGCGAGGCGGGTCTTGCCATCGATCCTCGCGAGGTCGATTGCGCCACCCTTGGCACATGCAGCGGTCTTCCTAGTGTCCTGCGTTCCTTCCTCCTCCTCGACCGTAGCCCCGGTCACCGCGGTCGGGGCGACGGCCGATCCTTCCTTCTCGCACGGCTCGGAGCTCTTGATATTCGTTGGTGTTGTGGGTGTGGAGGTCGTGGTACACACAGTACCGACTGCCCTTGGAAGATTCAGGCTGATCTCTGCCCCGCTTGGTGTCTGGTTCTGCCGCGAGCACGGCAGCCCCCTTGCGCTTCACATCCTTGGCCTTGGGCTTCTTCTCTTCTGGGTCCGCGGCAGGCAGCTCGAGGAGGGAGAGACGCCCTTCTTCAGCCCTGGCGCACTTGGTTGCCAAGTTGAACAACTCCAAGGAAGTGCACAGGTCTTCATGCATCGCCAACTCCTCCTTCATCTTGACGTCACGCACGCCGTCCGAGAAGGCTGAGATGATGGCCTCCTCGGTCACCTTGGGAATCTTGAGGCGTGCATTTTTGAAGCGCTGGATGTACTTCTGTAGGGTCTCTCCGGGTTGTTGCTTGATGCGGCGCATGTCGCTCACGGCGGGTGGCCGGTCGTGAGTACCTTGGAAGTTGGCGATGAAGCGGGTGCGCATCTCGTCCCAGGAGGAGATCGTGCCTGGAGCCAGGTTCAGGAGCCAGGTGCGGGCCCCGTCCTTGAGCACCATGGGAAACCAGTTCGCCATGACCTTCTCGTCTCCGTTGGCAGCTTCGATGCCCAGCTCATAGAGCTGGAGGAACTCCGCAGGGTCGGCCGTGCCGTCGTAACGAGGAGGCAGGTCTGGCTTGAACTTGCCGGGCCACGCGACGCTGCGTAGCTCGGTGGTGAAGGCACGACAGCCTGCTGTGGCCACGGGAGGCCTTGGGTGACGGAGAGCTTGGTCTTGCATGTCCCCACGCGTTGCAGCTGGGAGCAGCGCGGGGTCTTGATGTGCGGGAGCAGGAGCATGGTCGCGGCGTGCTGGAGCAGAGAGCGGCCGGGCAGCTTCTTGCAGGCGAGGGACTTCTTGGCAGCTCTGCTCTTGCCGCGCTGGCACTTGACGGAGCGGGTTCCGCCCAGGGGCCACGCGCCTTGGAGCCATGGCGCCTTCTTGAGGAGGAGGCGGCTGGGGCGCCACCGGAGCTTCGTCGCCCACGCGGGGCGGGGTGCGGTGCAGCGGAACGGAAGGCGCAGGAGAGCCCCCTGCGGCGCGGACGAGCTCGGCGACACGGTCGAGCCATTCTTCGTAGACGTCGTCGACGGGACGGTAGCGCAGGAGCTCGTTTGCCGCGATGAGCGCAGCTCGAGCCTCCATGGGTGTGCGGAGCGCGCGGGATGAAGAACCAGCTGGGATGAGCGAGGGAGTAGTCGTGCGGCCGTCTTACCGCACGGACAGATGCTGAGATGACGCTTGCTGCTCATTCCCCGCCGGGCCAGTGGCGGCATTGATGGCAGGTGACGGGGAACGGCGAGGACGCCCGCCGACAGGAGCCATCTGGGCGATGTGGGAAGCGAGAGCGGCCTGGCGCTCGGCGCGGGCCCGACAAGCGTCAGACATGGACGCGATGGTCGGAGGAGAACGGGGTGGTGGAAGACGAATTCCGGCGCACCCCTACCTGGCGTGCCAAATGTCGGATTTCGGGTTCAGGCGGACCCTTGAGGTTCGAACACTGGGGTGCGCGTGGAGATTTCGCCTTCTACCTACCTGCACCCCTCCGCCTCGCTAAGATCTAAGCTATGGAAAGAACAGCACAAGAGACACATGGTTTATACTGATTCGGGCCACCGTTGTGGTGTAATACCCCACTCCAGTGTGTGGTGTGGTGGATTGCCTCTTGGGCTGATGATGATGAGCAATACAAGGAAGAACAGCCTCGTGAGGGTCTGTTCTTGGCTGGGGGATGAACTGCTAGGAGGAGTTCAGTCACCTTTCTCTCTCTCTCTCTTCTCGATTCTCTCTCTGATTTCGATCTGATCTCCGATCTCTCTTCTACCCTGTGGGTGGCTAGTCCTATTTATAGGCAAAGGCCCTTGGCCTCTTCCCAAATATTGAGCGGGAAGGGCGCCAACAATTGGCCATTTTGAAGGGGAACATCTGGTACACTTATCCTGACTAAAGTTGGTCCTCGCCTGCCAAAGGCTCTGGTGGTGATGCTGGCTTGGGCTCCACAATGACTTCCTCCCTGCCGTTGGACTGGTCTTGGTCTCGTTGCACCAAAACGGGTGCCTTTGCTTGATGCTCTCGCCTGCGCTTGCTCCCTTTGCACCAAAGAGGAAAGGAGGACACTGCGCGGCTGGCGCCCGCCTGGCGCCTTTGGTCGTCATGGCTTGCGTCACGGGCACCTCGTGAGGTACCCCGCCTTGATCTCTCCGCCTCCTCGCGAGCCAGCCTGATGAGGCCGTGCCAGAGGAAGCTCCGTGTCGTCCACCCCGCGAGGCTTGGCCCCTCACGAGGGTCTTGGGTCTGTGTTGATGAAGATGGGCCATGCTGGGCCCCTCCTCGAGCCACGCCACAGGCCGCAGGCAGGCAAGTCTGGGGACCCCCATTCCCAGAACGCCGACACATGGAGCTCCATGTCCTTGGCCCTGAGCTCCACATCCTTGGCATGGAGCTCCTGTGTTAGGAGCCTCACCTCGGACTCCGTGATCTGCTGCGCTGCCATGGCACCAGGTAGAAGCAATGGGGAGAGGAAGCAAAGGGAGCGAAATGGCTGAAAGGCAACGCAATCTGCGGGAAGGCGGAGGGAGCGAGGAATCTTTTGGTTTTCACACGGTAAAACACCAGTCGACAACTTCTCACATCAGGGAGCGGTGGGTTTTTACAGGCGGAGTCATCATGACTAATTGCTGCCGCGCCTGCTCCCGTCAATCAAAAAAATTAAAAATCTTGCCGCGCCTGCTCCCGTCAATCAAAAAACATAAAAATCCTGCCGCACCCAAACACCAGAGCAATGCCGCGGTGGATATTTATATTTACTTGCCGGCAAGTAGATAAAAAAGGGGTGAAAAACAAATGTGGCGGCGGCCTAGCTAATCGGTCAAACTAGCCCAACTAGCTAGCCACCATGCTTCACTGATGTACTTGGCAGGAAAGGTGGTCTTTCGTGATTTGACGACTCATTTACTTGCTTCGGCGCTACGACCGAGGAGGACCCAGAAAATGCGTGGTAGGGCGTCCCACATCAGGAAGAATATATGCGTGCACCACCCGGGAGGACCCCGAAACCGCGCGGTAGGTAGTGCCACGTCTCGGCACGGAGGAAAAATGTGCGTGTAAAAATATATTGTATCAGACGTAGTACCTATGGTTCGACCTTGGGACCCAGCCAGTCGGTCGAAAACACCCCACTAGCCACACAACTTCATCATGCAAACATGGCACGGAGGATATATGTGGTTAGCTCCGTCTTGACCAGCCACAACATCTCTTGTTCTAGGTGATTCTTCTATTTTCCAAGCTTTTTTTGGTTGTAATAACACCATGGCAAGCTAGCGCCGCTCTTCGTGTGTGCCCGTGCAAAGGTTAGATGATGGAGAGAAGAGAGATTGAGATCGCAGACCTGAGACCCACCAGTAAGTGAGACAATGGTCATGCACGTGTTGACGAGGCACTCCCTCTACTCTACTCAACGAAAGTACAGTATAAATAAAATCTAGTTATGGGACAAAGCCAACAACCGTTCGTTTTTTCAGGCTATCGACTTACGCTTTGTAGTCCAGGTTGCCAGTTCGAATCTCGTCTTTCAGATTTGTTAGTTTTAGGTCCAAATTTGATTAATGACAAGTGGGACCCCCGTGTGTTGTTCCGATATTTCATTGTAGGATGGTATTTTTGAACAAACACTTTGCGTGGTTGGACAAGTAACGGCACGAGTTACATGTATTTTGCAAGTTTACGAACAAAAATGACAACGGCATAGAATATCACATCCACCCCGCAGCTTAGATACTATGGTGATACGAGTTTTTACACTGTTGGAAGTGAGATCCAATGGCTTGGGAGTAGTCTTTGTAATTATGCGCAATTAGCAAACTCTCCAAAGGTTTTTTTGCAAATAAAACATTCAGGCCTCGTGTGTGCCGCTGCATCTTCGATCAAACGGCTCCCCGGTGCTCATATTAGGTGCTCCCGTAGCTTAATTACCCGCTACGTTGATATGAGCATCTAGGTCGTATGATCAGTGATCAGATGGCACATGCGTAGTACTTGTACTTTCTGCGCATTTCCCAAACTCTATCAGCCGTATATTGCAAAAACATTCAAACATCCTATAGTGGGCCGTTAGATCTCAATGAACTCGTATCACCATAGAATCGACGGTGCGGGAGCACCTCATACTCTCCCGTGCGAGAAAACATAAGGTGCTATCGCAGCTTGGATGCTACGGTGATATGAGCTTGGAGGTTGTTTGATCTGAGATCCAATGGCATCTGAGCAGTCTTTATGCTTGTAAGCAGTGGCCGGACTCTTTTGGGGCTTTTCTGCAAAAAACCATTCGAACCACCGAGGAGGTGTTGGGTCAGAAATCCAACGCCTCCAAAGAGCTTGTATCACCAAAGCATCTAAGGTGTGGTAGCACATGATATTCTTACATACAGGAGAATATGATGTCCTCCTTCATCTTAGATGCTACGGTGATATGAGCTTCGAGGTCGTTGGATATGGGATCAAAGCGCATCTAAGTAGTTTTTGTACAAATTGTGTGCAATTCTCAAACTCATCAAGGTTTCCTGCAGAAATATTAAGACACATCATGTGAGCTGCTATATCTCAGATCTACAAGCTCCAAGCAACTCGTATCGGCATATAGCATCTCAGGTATGGGGGCACATGATATTCTCCCGGGGAGGAGGGGTGGGGGGTGCACAACCAATCGGTGGCTGGGAGGGTGGGGACAAATATAATCTAAACAACCCTAAACAGAGCTCCACAATTTTATCTAAGGTCGAGGGGTTGACCCCCGACAATCATAGCTCCGCCTAAACAGAACATTTGCATGTACTGTAGTAATAGACTTAATATTCATGTTTCTGTTTCATGTTCATTTTAAATATTGAACTGAGGACCATGGATGTCTTACATTTTACTCCCTTCGTTCCCAAATATTAGTCTTTTTAGAGGCTTCAAATGGACTGGCACATACAGATGTATATAGACATATTTTAGAGTCTAGATTCACTCATTTTGCTCCGTATGTAGTCACTTGTTGAACTCTCTAAAAGACTAATATTTAGGAATAGAAGGAGTATTTTTGAATTCGTGTCATACATGCATGGTTTAAAAAAATAGATGCACTATACTTATTGGATTGTTGTTGTGTTCGTGCGTGTGTGTCTCTCTCTCTGTGTGTGTGTGGTCATATGCTTGATACATACAAAGTTTTCTCACCTCCATGTTGTTCATCTTTTAAATTTGAATTTGCATTGGAAAACTTACTAGGGATACCATGAAATGTGAAATCCACGTTGAGATCACTATATCACAAACTCACTCTAATTCAACAACTCTTCATAAATCAATTACCACGTTGAGATTAGTATTTGCAAGGAAAATACGGGTATTGTAATACACATAGATTCGTCCAGCAATTTAAAAGGTTCCTTTCGTATTCTCGAATGGTAGGACCCAACGGCATACCAGCCAGACCTTGGCTCGTGTTGATCCTAAAAAAGCGGGCTCGTGTCCTTCGGTGGCGTGCGTGGTACGCACATTAGGCAACCCCATTACCCCAACCACTCGAGCCTTAGCGTTTCAAGTCAAAATATCTGGCGGCCAGAATTCCAGCCCTTGGAAATTCCCCTCATGTCCCCAGTCCATAATGACTACCGATGAACAACGGAGGGATGCTTTAGTAACTAGACAACATTACCTACCGTGCTGAGCACTGTTCAATTCCCTCGGTCACCGCTCGTCAAGGTCACCCGTCAACTGCATTGCCTAGTACTACTACTACTACTACTACTACTACTACTACTACTACTACTACTACTACTACTACTACTACTACTACTACTACTACTACTACTACTACTACACCAGGATGAGCACAGAATTGAGCCCGTTTGTTCGTGCCTAGTACTTGAGTTAATATATCAGGCAATGCACTGGTACGGAGGGATTATCCTTTTACTCTGCATATATAACTTGTCTGAAGTCTAACTAAGCAAAATGTATGACCAAATCCTTTCTTAAGGAATACAACAGGACAGATGTACGACTTGAAAATTTATGGCATGATGCAGGTTATGATATTGTTTCGAATCCTGGATCTTAAATTTATGAAAATCCAAAAGCGAGCATAAATTCTTGAAACTAAGCATGGTCACATGATATGGCACAAATATTACTTCGTAAGTTTTTTCTTCAATTTGAGACAAGCTGCTTATGACAAGTTGCACAAATGAAGAGCCAAGGTATTTTGCAAGAAAGACCTGTCACGTTAAGGCGAACGCTTTCACTATTGAAACCGTGGGCGTTTACGTGCCGCCACGAGTCCCCGCTTCTCATCGGCAATCGGCAGGTGCCGTCCGAGCAAGCGTGTGAGTCGACGAGAGGCATGCGAGCAGACCGCTGCGCCGGCTGTCAGGGAGGCGTGCGAGCAGACCACTGTGCAGGCTCACCGGGAGGCGAGCCCTTTGACCAGGCTCCGCCGCCCACCGTCGTCCCAACTGCTCCCACTTTTAATGTCGCTAGCGCCGCAGTTCAAAATCAACCCCGCACTACCCGGTACTCCCTCCTTTCTGGTTTATAGGGCTTATCTCAAAATATTAGTTTTTCCATTTTATAAGGCTCAATTTTGTTGTTTCCCATCACATGTTTAGACTACAAGGTAAATTAAATCATTGCATGCAAGTATTAAGAGAAAAATGACCAATGCATGTAATTTATGCATGCATGCATTGCAATTCATGCATTGGTAAACATATTTTTTTGAGAAAAACAAGAGCATTAATTGGGTGCTTTTGCAAACTACAAAAAGTATTCCACCACTCACCATCTACCTTGGTTGGTGAGATTTTTGAATTGAGCCTTATAAACCGGAAAGGAGGGAGTATCGCTACAATCCTCTCTCTTCCTCTCTGATTCTCCTGTCGTCTACCTCCAACTAGACTGACCTAAACTTACGCCATGCCGCATCACGATGGTATGCCCTTAGTGTTCCAGTTTCCTGAGGAAGACACCCAGCCGGAGTCTCAAGAACATAAGGCGCTTTGGGACGAGATTGAACTGGCCTTGCGGGAAGACGCCGTGCCTGTCCCCGCTCCCGTTCCGGCTCCCGTCGCCTCGACTGCGCCAGCGCCCATCCCGTGGCATTGATGGGCTGGGAGCTGGACATTGTCACCGAGCTTGATCCCACGGGGTTCCATGAGGTGCCCGCCGACTTTCACGCGCCCATGCACCTGCCAGCGCATGCGCCTGCGCGTGCACTGACGCGCACGCCCGTGCCGGTGCCCGTGCACCTGCCAGCGCCTGCGCCTGCGCATGCCCCGACGTGCGCGCCCGTGCCGGTGCCCGTGCACACGAATGTCTCCGCCACGCCGTAGACAGCGCCTGTCCCCGCGCGGGTGCCAGTGCCCCCCTCAGCGGCATGGATGGCCGCCGTCGACCGCTTTCTTGCACCAACGCCAGTCGCCTCATCCCGCCAGTCAACTCGCTCCGAAGTCCAGAACATTTTGGCCTTCCTTGAAGCTAGGCCAACATCCAGGAGTACGTCAACAACGGCACAAGACGCCGCCGTCGCCGTCGGTCAGTGGCCCGACGACACACAGAGCACGGCAGAGGAGACGCTTCCCACCGCGAGATGCCCCCGCCGCCGCCGCATAATCTAAATTTGCCATGAAAAACGTTCGGATTGCCATGCTTAAAATCTGAACGTTTATAATTTCTGTTTATTTTATATCGATCGTCGTATAATTTAAAGTCAGAGTCAGACTGAATGAAATGTATGGTTTGATCGATTGAATGTTCTGCTAGAGCCGTATCAAATTAAATATAAAACATCATCAAGCCAAATGTATTCCTTGTCATCCAACGACCTAGACTGCTTCAATGTCGAGCGCTAAACACGTTTAGCGTGCAGTTAATTTCATGCCAAAAATAGTGCTAATCACATGACAACACGCAAATAATATCCTAGTAGTTAATATCCGCATGCACTTAATATACATCCAAATTAACGTGCATGGCACGTACACACTGACTAGTGCTTCTAGTACGTGAAACTGGTGCCGTGACTTGTGAACGCGTCCAGATATGGTCAACGGCAACATCGCCCGCGAGTTCTTCCTGTTTGCCCGTGCATCTAAACTCAAAAGGGGAGGAGCGAGAGAGAGAGCACACATGGAACCCACCAGTAAGTGAAGACGTGTAGATATATTTTGTGCATGGGAGGAAGCAAGGTCAGCCGATCACATAGGGTCGCCGTGTGACCGAAAGAGTGAGACGGGTTGGAGAGAGTGACCTAGATAGACGATGTGCGTGAGAGAGTATACAATGTGAATAGGTCGAATTGGGCTCAAACATGGTGATATATCGTTTTTGTCCAAGAAAGAGCGAGGTCAATCAAGACATACGGAGAGAGAGAGAGAGACTGAGTGAGCGTGGCCCACCATGAGGTCGAAAGAGTGGTGGCGGCTTGGATGGACTGACCTAGATAGACAATCTGCGTGAAAGAGTATAGAGTGTGTCAATCAAGGCCCGAACAGGGAGATATATCATTTGTGTGTGAAAGAAAACGAGGTTAAACGAGACTCGGATAAAGAGAGCGAGATTGAGCGAGTGTGGCCCGCCGTGCGGAAGAAAGAGTGAGACAGTCCTAAGGGACTGACCTAGATATACAACGTGCGTGCGTGCGCATGTACGAGAGGTTGGGGGGCTAGATAGGCAATGCATGTATTTAGCGCGAGAGGGTGAGAGGGAGAGGGGGGAGAGAGAGCTCGGCATGGGGTGCAATGGAGGGTGTGTGAGGTAAATACATTTGGTAACAGAGTGGAAAAAGGGGTTGTGTAGTTGAGAGACTTAGAGATCGAAACATGGAGAGAAAGAATGAACGTGTGTTGGAAACCGATAGCTTCCTAAGGTGGTTAGGAGAGGAAGATTGACCGATACAGGAAGTA
>NC_041386.1:562909946-562969090 GCF_002162155.2 Triticum dicoccoides
ACATTTGAATGTACATAGTATGAGACTTAATATCGATGTTTCAATTTGGTGTACATTGTAAGATTTGAACCGAGGAGCAGGCATACGGGTAATTATTTTGAATTCGTGCCATACAAAGTTTCGAAAAGTTGACATTGACTCAGCTTGTTGTGCTATTTTGTAGGTCATATGTTTGAATCCATCCAAAAGTTTTCTCACTACCATGGTGTTCATCATATACATATGCATTTGTATTAAAAAAGTAGCGTGGATACAGTGAAATGCGAAATCCACGTTAGAATTGGAGATCGTTACGTGACACACACTCTAATTCAAATAACTAACTACGTGACACACACTCTAATTAAAATAACTAATTATGTGAGACACACTCTAATCCACATTAGCGTGGGTACCGTTTTGATTTTTTTCAAATAACTCCTCATTAATTAATTTATAGTACTCCCTCTGTTCACTTTTATAAGACCTTGAAGACATTTCAGACAATGTGCAAAACAGTTCATTTTAAGTTGTTTGAAATGACTTACAAAAGTGAACGGATGGAGTATCTCGTTTCGAATGACTAATTATTGCAAGGAAAACACGGGCATGGTAATACATACAGATTTGTTTGCAAATGAAAGAAGATTCGTTTGCATTCTCAAATGTAGGCGCACCAGGCAAACCAAGGTCGTGTCGTTGTGGACGCTGCTTCCGTACCTTAAAGGCAACTTCCTTTGCGTCACTGACATGTGGGCCAGCCACCTGTTGGGCCCATATGTCATGGACACAGAGGCAGGTGCCTTAAGGCACCGGAGCATAGTCCTGTCGGGGTGGTCGCATGTGTCGGACGGACGTGAAGCACCCAGACACCCCCCCCCCCAAAAAGGACGACGACAATATAAGTTCGCGCTTCCACGTTTTGGATTGAAATATCTGGCGGCCCCAATTCCAGCCCTGCAAAATCTCTCTTCTCCACCGTCCCCTTCCGCGCCCAGATTGCTCAAATCCCTAATTCGCCGCCAACCCTCGAATCGCCCCTCCTCTCGTCTCTTTCCCCACCATTCACCTCTGTGCCGGACGACGACGACGAAGACGACAGTCGCGCTTCACCACCGCACCGGAGCTACCTCATCTACGCCCTCGTCCACTGCACCGGGTGGTCCACCGACAACGTCGGCTGCCGCAACTGACGTGCCTCACAGACACCGAGTTCCACCGCATCAGGTGCGCTTCACTGACGTCGTCTCCCAGCTCATCGGGGCTAGTTCACCGAGCACATCGTCGCACCTCCGCCCCCCGAGGCCGTTGGGGCTGCACCAACGGTCTCGTCCACCGCATCTTAGCGCTCCGCTGCCACTCAAGATCTGCATCCGTGCGCGGCCAGCCAACGCCAGTGCATCACCCTCAACGGCTCTAAAGTGACCCGCACTCTAGCTAGGCGAGCATGCCCAAACGCCGGCCCGAACTAGGTATCCACACATCACTCCCTTGTGCACTGTTCCGACGATGTTTGGATATCCTTTCACTGCTCTCTTAGCTTACACGTCTATGCAACTCTGATCTTAACTCTCATTTCTTCTGGAGATATCATCTGAAACAAGCAAATCCATATTTTAGCGAAGCATGACGGCGCTACGGGATCTGGTACACATCTTGCACACCCGTATAACCTTGAAAGTATCTGTCCTCCGGTACAACATCAAGGTCGATTCCTCTTATTTGATCAACCATTCGCCGTGTCAAAAATGCAGAGGGGGATGCAAGGAGCACAAGGCCTGCACATCCAAGCAAGTGGTAACATGGACTTGTACATGGAACATCCCAAGCGCAAGCAGAGCTGCAGTGAGCCTATACAACGAGCTAGCGTAAGTCCCTGCATTTCATTTAATTCGTACTGGCATTCGTGTATGATTTGTGTGTAGTGGCTGATCCATGAATTCAAGTTACCAGGGGCGAACATTAACTTAAAAAATTTGAAAGGCACTTGCACTCCGGAAATCAACATAACTTGAGAAATGTGAAGCTACATGCACTTTGAAAACCAGCTAATGATCCAAAGTAGTTCAGATTATAAACACTAAATGATGCAAGCACCAAAAAACACAAAATGCAACATGGTGTACAAGGACTACAAACATGGTTTGTACCTGCTTGAATTATTCGTTCTCTGGCTGAAAATATCGAAGTGTAATTGCATGTATAACCAGTGTGCAAACTGCATATCAATATATCTATCCTGCACAAGTATTCCAATAGTTTCAAACAACATATTAGAAAAGTATTTATGCTATGTTGTCATGATACGGGGACTTTCTGGTAGATGGCCTCGACGTTTCCTCAAGCTATGAAAATGCACTGTAATTTGCTTGTCATCAATGCTTGCAAATCTTTGTCTCTCTCAACATAGTAGATCATCATTAGACACTAAATCCTTCAATGAGCTTGCAAAGTGCTTGCATTAGATCCCTCATTAGACACTATATGTTCATCACCAGGAGCATGTAAAATGTTTGCATCAAATCCTTCATTAGCAGTCTGCTCATTAGACACTTCAGGCTCAAGAACAACATGAGCTTGTATGTTTGCACCGGAAACTTGATTAGATACATCAGATTCAGTCAGTTCAGTATTGATTGGGGGAGTTATAAAATAAGTAGAAATTGGTTTCATTTTCTCATAGATTCCCTACATACAAGCAGTTTTACAACACCGTCAGGTTTAACTATTGGCCAAAAATTGAAAATTGAATTAGATATAATCAGGGATGTGATGTACCTGCTCGTTGCGCATGCTACTCTTACAATTAGCGACTGCCCGTTTGCGCAAGCTCGATGCCATGCTCGTGCTGCCGCCGTTGCCTCCCACGCAGGCTACACCCAGGGTTGGATCTTCATCTTCTTGTCCTTCCGTTCGCTTGAAGCCCGACGGCCGCCCTCCAACGAGGGCGTGAGGAAGTGCTGTGTCGGTCTGTCCAGCGGCGGCTAGGTTAGGAGCAAACCAGACTGGAGGCTGGAGCGAATGAATTGAGATTTTTCCTGCTGTCGATCGATATGGGAGGCGCTCGTTTGGGTCGCGAGCCTGCTATAGGGCCTGCCTTGCACTTATGTTATTGGCCCATCCAGATTGAAACATTTTTCTTCATTTTTTACATTGCCTGCTCGTGCGTTGGGACGAACAAAACTAGTGTGGGCCAACCTGGACGACTCAAACTAGGTGCACACTTTCCAGCCACCTGAGGCGGCCGCCCATACCAGGCCCTATGGTGGCGTCACCCCTTTTTGCGTGTATGATTGGATAGTGAAAAATATTCCAGTGGAGCTTTTGATTTACCCACAGAATGGTTGAATTGCTTGTTTCTATGAACTGAGTTCGCCAATAATGTGAAGGATGTCAGTCTTTTCATCCTATTGTAGATTGCTTAGATCTCGATATGCCAAAAGTAATCACATGAAATATATAGTAAAAGCTAGTGTGATGTGTTTGGCTACACTAGTCTGACTACACGTCCTCATATAACATATCAAGGACGCACCATCTTACCAGATTAACCATTCGACTTACCCATGCAGTGTGGGAAGAAAGAAGTATTGGGACTGCGTATCCAAGCAATTGATGCCATGGACTCCTTCGTACAACCATGTAAGCAAAAAAGAAGTTGTAGTGTGCCTGTACAAAGAACTAGTGTAAGTTCAGTTACCTGCTTCTCGGAATTCTAGTTAGCCACTTATTGCAAAATTGTTCAATTACATTGCTTGGCTTAATTTATCTTGCTACTGATTACATAATGGCACAGCCTATTAATTAATCATATTGTAGACTGCGCCTATCTATGTGTTTGATACTTACTGTTAAGAATTACCTGTTTGCCTTAACTTAAATATCTACTTGTTTGTTTAACTACTTTGCTGCTGCAACAGCGGGTTACAATGATGTTAATAACTACTTTTCAACATCCAATTGAAACTCTTTAATTACTTGTTTGTTTAACTGGTTTGCTGTTATAACTCCCAGTTGAGATGTTTTGCTAACTTCAACTTTTCTGAATCCAATCGGAACTTTAATGGCAAAACAGGATAGCCCAAGATCAAAGAGCGAGGTCCCCATGGACGTTGCATCATCCCACAACAGTGGCACCGGCCCAATCGTGCATTATGAATTGCCAACTACTGATGCTCTAGAGGCTAAACTAGTGGTAGAAAGAGATTCTGCTTCTGCACTTAGAGATGAAGTTGACATGTTGAGGAAGCAAACAGCACAATCACAAGCAGTACTCAAGACAACCATTAAATATTTGGTGGATTTCAAAACGAAGCAAGCTAAGACTGACCAGATTGTTAAGGTCCTGAAGGAAAAAAGGAAATTAAATTCCTACTTGGTAAATCATAGGTGAAATGTTCTTTCCATAGTTGAATTACCTTTGTGTTGTCTGTTCATGTAATCAATCAAACCATTTGTCTTAGATATCATGTAATAATTGTTTTTTTGTTTGTAATTTTATTTGAGCACAAGTCTGTATTAATTGATAAGACTCAGAGACATTTCATTTGGATTGTTGTGCCAGACCTACAAATATGCCAATCGGGCTGAATGTGCATTCAGCAATACTAGTATAGATGGACCATAAGTGTCACGCATCGGAAAGGGCCAAGATGCTAGCTAAAAAAAGGATGTTGTTGTAGCCAAAAAAAAGTACAATGGCCTGGCTTATGTATGTTAGTTGATATTATTGATCCATATATTCTATAAGTGTTTATATGTCTATTAGTTCCATACATTGTTGGTTGATTGACTCGGTATTTGAATCTTGATACATCGCTTGTGTACATATCTAAATGGGAGTACACATTATGCTGCGTGTGACATTTGAGTTGGACATGAAGTGTTCCAAATATTCGAATTCACCTTAAACTGGATTCTAGTTTCTGAATTTGAGTATCGGCATTTGTAAACCATATTCATATATGACAGTGGAATACATCTTTGTCGTCCTTTTGAAGATATATAAAAACACATAGAATGATTTATAAAGATTCTTATAGGAATACAAAATGGATTCGAATTTAGTTTCTAGGGTAAACGTGGATGCTTATTGTCCCAAAATTCGAAAGAAACAACAAAATGTCCACTCCCACATCGGCTGCCCGAAGCCAAGTGTTTGGGAGATGGAAATTACTGTCTACCCATTACACGGACAATCCATCAGCCCGATTTCCACTACTCTAAATAGGGGTAGGTTAGTAACTTCAATTATACGTGACACGACCGCCTTTGAGCCCATTCCGACATGGTGAGCATCAAATATGGGCGGCAAAACTCATTTGATTCAAGCTCGTCTGAAAGACCTCTGTTTCTCCCTCCATTCCCCATTCATATACGGTGGGCGGCAAAACAAACTCTCCTCGTTCGAAATAGATGTAGGCTAATATTTTAAATAGGGGCAGATGTGTAACTTCCATCAGACGTGACACAACCACCCTACTTGTCAGCCCTGTTCATACACCATGGGCGCCAACCGTGGGCGGCAAAACACCCTCTCCTCGCCCGAAATAGTTACCGGAAAATATTTGGGAGATGCGAGATTACCGTCCTATCCCCAACCAACGAGACGTCCAAATTTGAAACGGGGGATAAGTTCATAACTTTCCCATATTTCAGACAGGCGCGTCCCAAAAACATGGTTCCCCGTACCTCTCCCTCCATTTTCCCATTCATACACCGTCCGCGCTAGAACACCCCATTCCCACACCAGCCTCCGTCCGCCACCCCATCCATCGCTGCCGTCCTCCACCACATCCATCGCCACCATCCTCCACCATGCCGGAGCACCTACCAAGACCGCGTCGTCCACTGCTAGAGATGGACATTTCTCATCCACGGCGACGGACCAATAGCCTTGCATCGCGTCCTCTCGCTTCATCGGCGCTGTCGTCCTCTTTGTCGGGGCTGCTCACACGACCTTCTCTTCCACCGCAACAGGACTTATCCCCCGATGCACCCGTCTACCGTCGCAGATCTGCTTCAAAGCCACTGATAGCCATCGCACCCCCGATGCCTACACGGCGCCGCAAGAGAGGTGGTACTTCATATCTCCTCAACTTTTTGATCTCAACCAGAAAATAGATCTTAACTTGGTTACTCTACTTTCTTTTCAGCTCTTAGAATTTAGTTCTTAGTTTGAAGCAAACAATGGATGCTAAATATCATTTCTCCGGTTTGCAGCTTCAAATCTGCCATGGCACAACCATAATACGGTTTAATTGATCATGCTTAGGGTTTAATTGATAATGTTGGTTCCGTGGTGGTTTCTTTAATAGAAATCAGAGGGGAAACCCTCTTTTGCTAAAAAATATATGCTTAGAGTTTCCCCCTTTTATGATCACTATACGATCAGAATATGTGCTTCATTTCATAATAACACTTCTCCACCCATCAAGCTAAACAAGCTTAGTTGTTCAAATACGAATCTAATATTATTAAAACAGAGTTGTTTAATTGGTCAGCTAAATGTTCCTAAATTAGTTTCGAAAATGCATGTTCGCCGCTCGGGTGTGTATATCTGTGTGTGGTCTGGTCAGCACGGTTGGGGAGGTGAACTTTGCATATGCAGGGGTTTATAGGGAGACACTCTCCGAGTTGAAACCGCAATGCATTCCATAGATAATCTGACTACTTTTTATGTTTTCATGAATCTCAGATTCTAAATAGCATCATAATGATTATGAGCTTGCGCGCATGAAAAGAATAAAGCAGAACAATGCCATGGCTGTCAAACTTGGCATTAAAGGACTGAAATCAAGTCTGGATGCAATGCAATGCAAACACTCTCCACCTACCGATTCATGCTCAGAATATGATCCTAACAGTGATTCTGAGCTAGAGGGGGACCTAAGTCATGTAGCTCCCTAGTGGAGGAGTCAGAGGAAGATGCCCTATCTTATTCACCCATCAAGGTACTTGCTCTAACTTTCCAAGGATACATTGCTCGCACATATCTTGCAACTGATGCTTTGCATTGCTTCTACTTTGTTGAACTGCCATTAGCTTAGTTTACGCATCGTGTATGTGAATACGCCCTGCCTATCCATTTTCAGTACATATTCCATCTGTCATCATACCATATTTATCCATTCAAATGATGTTCTTGTGTATCAGATGTTCAAAAGGAAGAGGGCGATTGCTGATCGTGGAGGAGCACAAGCAAAGTATTTGGAAAAGGTAGTGGCACCTGATAAATCAAATAGCCCATTAGGTGTAGTTGCAATATCACCCGACCCACAAAATACCCCAACTCTATCAGACTCTAGCCCTACTACACTGGTCATTTCTGATGCCCCAACTCAGCAGACCCCAACTGCAGCAAACAGTATGATTATGCCAGTTGACATAGCACCAGTTGTACGACGCAAAAACCCCATTCCAGCAAAGAGTACACCAAATCCAGTTGCCAAATCCCTTTTCGAACCAGAGAGAGCCCCAATTGCAGCAAATAGGACCCCTGTTCCATTTCTTCCCAGTTTAGAAGACGAAGCTTATGTTGTTGTCAAGAACTTTGTGCGCATCTTTCCTTCATGGAAAGATTATACCGCAGAAACAGAACAATTTCTAGTCTTCCTCCGCAACTTACGCGTAAGTAATGTACTAATGTTATTCATGTTCATTACGGCATATGTTTCTGCTGATAGAAGACACAAGATTTCATTCTTTTAAATAGGCGAGGCGCAAACTGGATTGTGATGACGAGCAAGGGTTGGTTGCGCTTTTCAAGCACTCGTTGATGAAGTATCGTTCCTACCTGAGGAAAGCGCACTTCGATGGCAAGCCTTTGAACGAAATTTCTGTAAAGTCTCCGGTGCTACATTTATCCGACGGTGACTGGAATAATCTTGTTACACATTGGTCTTGGCTGCAGCGTAAGGTACTGTCTATGATATCACATCACAATTTGAACTACATTTCTGCATTTGCCTTAATGTCTCACTTGTACGAAAACTATTAGCAGAAGAACATTTGTTCTCAAGGGACCACAGAATCTCGCAACTATACTGCACACTGCATTGCTCTTGTGAGTACCTCTTGCCCTGTATGACCATATTTACTTTCATAGTTGTTTGATTATGTAGCATCACTGCACATGTTAGCCTCGTAATCGTCCATTTGGTGGACATTATAAGATCCGTATGGACTCTTACATAAATTCAGAATCAACCCAATGCTTTTGAAGAGGTTTAGCTCTGCAGTCCTCTTGTAAGGACTGAACGTGGTCTATCACTGTACTTACATTAACAGCTACTCCCTTCGTCCCATAATATAAGAACGTTTTGTACAGTACACCAGTGTTCAAAACACTCTTTATTATGGGAAGAGGGATTGGTTCATTTTGTAGCATTCTGCATCTTATCTCCCTCGCCCACCATTTACTAAAAAAGATCAGATCTATATTTAATCTTACCAACAACTAGAATACACAGACAATGCCAGTGCAGAAGTGTAGCCCATTGCTCTTGTCAGTACATTTTGTCCTATAACGCATGTACTTCCAGGGATTGGTAGTTGATTATGTAGCATCAATATGCATCTTATCTTCATTATCCCCTACCCCTTCCAGTATTATCATATTTATAATTACTCTCTACAAAATGTAGAGTATAGGCAATGCTTATGAAGAAGATTCTGTGCTGAAATTCTTGAGTTATCCTTCCCTTGACATGGAGAAGGGCATTATAAAGCCGGTGTTAACTGTTAATGTAAGTCAGTCCTTCTAAAGCCTTTATCCTCAACTGCTATTTAATTTGCCCATACTCCCTATTGTTTACTGCTGTTTAGTTTGCTGTTTCTACCAAAATGCATGTTCGTAAGAACCGTAAGTTCTAAGTTTTACTTGTAAAACCAAATTCTTTATTCATACCATGCACATTACTTAATACTCCCTATATGTATGCTTGTTTTTGTGGATCTATAATCCAGTGTGTGGTGAACCAGCCCAAGTTTTCACCTTGTCATCTCCAGTTTTATCTTACTAATGTGGCATATGATATGAACAACATGCCATGCACATTATCCGAAATAGATACAATGATTTTCTTTGCCCTTCATCTATGCTTGTTATGTTGACATGGTAATCCAGTAGTGTGGTGAAGCTCCCCGCATTATGAACAATGCCAAATTATGCTATTGATATTTTGAACATACTCTTTATTTTCTAATTTGAAATTGGATAGAATTGACAGAACAGTTATCATCTTTGTTTATACACGTGGAAAACCTGTCATCTCTCTGCTTTGTTTCAGGGTGATATGCCTGATGGCATGCACAAGTCTGCTGAAGGCTGTGAGACAAACCCAACATATATTGCAGCAAAGAAGGCAAAACATCTTGAAGATAGCGAGACAACCCCAAAGTCTTGTCTTGATGCAGTGTTCAAGTTACTTGACACTAACAGTTAGACAAGCTCACAGAATTCGTTGTCTGAATCAGTTCGACTTCTTCAGTCCCAAGTTCTAGCAGAAAGGCATTCTGCAACTCAACTTCGACTTGAAGTCCTATCTCTAAGAAAGATTGCGGAGAACACCAATGAGAATCTCATCGATAAATAGCTACACCTGGAAGCTATGACCGACATGCTAGGTCGGTCTCACAGCCTTGCTCAGCAGCTTGCGTAGCAGTTCCCCCGCAAGGCTAACCTTTCTTGAACTGTCTTGGAAGTGGTCTCGGTTCAATATTATTTTGTTACGCTGCAATGGTGCCCAGTTTTTGTAATCTGCTTCTACATTGCGCTTTATGATCACTGGTGGCAAACTTCGATGCCCAGTGGATGTAATATACCTTAAACCCTTTATTGTATAGTGTAGGTTTATTCTAAGTTACTATGCCGTAATTTCTTTACTTTATAGAGTAGCTTTGTTCTTAATTCATACTAGTTACGCAGCAGCATGAAATGAACCCCGGCTGATGATTGTGCGAATCAAATCACGGGCTTTTAACAGGCCAAAATTGTCTCGATCCTTGTTTGGCCCAATCAGATATCGGTTGCGAGCAGGCCGGATGCAAACAGGGCCGTAGTTAGGCCCAACTATATGACTGGCTTTTAACAGGCCGAAATTAATATAGGGCCGAAATGTTAAACGGGCCCTTAACAAGCCAAAACTAATATCAGGCCGAATTACTAAGTGGGCCTTTAGCAAGTGGGCCCAAAAGCATAGCGTGCAGTTGACGGGCCGAATCTGATATGGGCCATAATTGAGCCCAAAGCCTCTTAAAGGGCCAGACCTGATCTGGGCCGTAATTTGGCCCAGAACGTGGTAGGCTTTTAACGGGCCGGATCTCATATGGGCCACTATTAGGCCCGGAGCGTGGCAGACCATTAATGGACCAGATCAAATATGGGCCGGCATTTGGCCCAAAACATGGCAGCCAGTTAATGGGCTGGCCTACTAGGGTCCTCAAAATCTTCTGGGCCTACAGCTGGGCCGGCCCATTAATGTCGGTGAAATCTCGTGGGCCTTTCGCTGGGCCGGCCCATTATGACCCACAAGAATCTTGTGGGCTTTACCTGGGCCGGCCCATTATGGCACACAAAAATCTTGTGGGCCTTTACCTAGGCCGGCCCATTATGGCCCGCAAAATCTTGTGGGTCTTTAGCTGGGCCAGCCCATTACGGTCCGCAAAATCTTGTGGGCCTTTAGCTGAGCCGGCACATTATGGTCCGCAAAATCTTGTGGGCCTTCAGTTGGGCCGGCCCATTTAAACTTGTTGGGTCGTGCCACGTGTCGACATATCATAGGTGCCTATCTGACTCACTAACAAGCTGACACGTGTTTCGTCCGACCAATAAGAATTTTACATGTGGAATTTTCCCATTGGTCGGGGCTGTTAACGGGTTATCGGGTCCAAAACCCGACCCGATAGCTTAACGGCGTTCCGTTATGGTGGATGCCACGTGTCGGTCACCCTTGACGAAAGCACTTCTGTGACGCGTGATTTATCGTCATGGAAGTGGACACTTCCGTGATGATAATTTTGGTAATGTCATGGAACACTTCTACGACAGCACAGGTATGACTATCTTGATTCTGTCATAAATTTGTCATGGATGTACATGCATGACAAAAAAGCGACCTACTGTGACAAACACGTATCATCACGGAAGTGTATTTTTTTGTAGTGATAGGAGTGTTTGGGTCCTTGTGCCAGAGATCAATATAGTCGAGGATCACCTTGGGATCCAGAAGTAGTGGTACATTTGTGCCTTTGGCTCTAGCGGCCCTGACTTGCCTATCTCTGATGATCTCAGCAAGTTCTTCATCATCAGCTTTGTCTTCTTTAGATGGCACTTGGAAGGCAACCTGCTTCTTCTGAGGACTAGGGCGAGGACCTTGTCCAGCAGTGGCCTTTGTCTTCAGCAGAGAGGGTCCCGTTGAAGAATTGGGTGCAGCTGAGGAACTAGCTGAAGCTCCTGAGGCAATAGAGATGCATGTAGTCCTTTGGCACGTGGCAAGATGCACAGGTGCAGAGGACTTTGTCGGAGTAGCTGAGGACTTTGGAGGAGCTGAGGATTTTGGAGGAGCAGGAGCAGCATGAGGAATTGGCCTTGAGGGCTTTGAGGAATCTAGCCGTGAGGGCATAGCCGAGGAACTTGGCCGTGAGGGCATTGCTAGTGAAGCACTAGGCTTATGAGCAGGCTTCTTAGGCATGGCCTTCTTCGGCTTTATAGAGGCCTCAACAGCAGCAATGGCAGCAGAGTCTTCGTTGAATTTCCTCACTGCATCTTTTGCTTGTTTGGCCAACTTGGCCTGGCACTTGGCCCATTCGTCAGGATAGTCCTCACCGCGCTTGAGGCTGGTGGGATCAGCTATTTGTCCATGTGCCAACGGAGGTCTTAGACATGGAGGATTTAGTGCAAATTTCTCCATATACTTTGGAGTGACATATCTGCACTCCCTCCACTCTCTTGCCCATCTCCTCTCAATCTTTTGAATGCGCACCTTGCGCTAATTTTTATCTTCCTTAGAGGGTGTGCAGTACCCAGCATAGATGTCATCAGCGATTTCAAACGCTGTGTTGACCTCTGGCTTCTTTCCTCCTTTTCTATGGATTCTTGCCGTCAGCCATTTTCTTCAGTTGAGGAATTTGAACAATCGAATTCTCTGAAGAAGTATGCAATTTTTCTTCGAGGAACACTGCAAATGAGTTAAGTTGATGAGAACCTAGTGATTCAGCAGTGGACATGAGTACCTGTGAACAGAGTATAGTTGCGAGAAATTTGGAGAGGTCATATGCGTTCTTAGAAGGTTTTGTAAAAAGAACAAGTTTGAGGAATTTGACCAGACTAGTCTTGAAGAATTTCACTGAGCATTCTTAGTCTTAGGTTCCAGAGTTGTACAGATCAGAAATTCGCACAACTGAGGAATCTTGAAGAGAAATTTGCAGCTTAGAGAAATGAATCAAGAACAGATGACATGTGAGGTGTTTAGTGTGTGAAGATTTGAAGAAAAACACCTTTCAAGATTTTGTAGATAATCATCTGAATCATAGAGGGCAGTAAAAGTATCTTTTACTTACCCTAAACAAAGAACACGACGAACTGTGAGGTGGAGAAGTGAAGTTCATCTATGCAGATCTTCCACGCCCTAACTCGGTGGAGGAAGACTGTAACGCCCTTGATGCGGCTATATCTCCTACATGTCGAAGCACGACTTAGAGGCATAACCGCTTTTGAAAGTAATGTTGCAAGTAAGGTAATCTTCACAACAACCCATGTAAATAGATAATAGGGGAAAAGGTACATAGTTGTCTTACACTCGCCACGTCACACAAATACATGAATAACATTACCATCATCCAATTCACTCATGGTCCGACTATGGTACCAAAATAAAAGATCAATCCCAACATGCGACACGGTCCCCGATCGCCCCAACTGGGCACCACTACTGATCATCTGGGAAAGACACATAGTAACGGCGAGAGTCTTCATCGAACTCCCACTTGAGCTCATGCGCATCGTCTGGAGCGGTATCATCGGTCCCTGCATCTGGTTTGGAAGTAATCTGTGAGTCACGGGGACTCAGCAATCTCGCACCCTCGCGATCAAGACTATTTAAGCTTATAGTTAAGGCAAGGTAATATCTGGAGCTGCAGCAAGCGACCAACATATATGGTGGCTAACCTGTTCGCAAAAGAGAGCGAGAAGAGAAGGTAAAGCACGAACGAAGAACTATGATCAAGAAGTGATCCTAGAACAACCTACGTCAAACATTACTCCAACACCGTGTAAACTTCCCGGACTCCGCCGAGAAGAGACCATCACGGTAACACACGCGGTTGATTCGTTTTAATTAAGTTAAGTTTCATGTTATCTACAACCGGATATTAACAAATTCCCATCTACCCATAACCGCGGGCACAGCTTTCGAAAGTTCAAATCTCTGCAGGGGAGTCCCAACTTAGCCCATCACAAGCTCTCACGGTCATCGAAGGATATTCCTCCTAGTGGGAAGACCCGATCAGACTCGGAATCCTGGTTACAAGACATCCTCGACAATGGTAAAGCTAAACCAGCAACACCGCCCGAATGTGCCGACAAATCCCGATAGGAGCTGCACATATCTTGTTCTCAGGGCACACCGGATTGTCCAAGGTTCCGGTAGGCCAGCCTAGAGTTGCCCCTGGTGGCCACCGGCAGCTGACAGGTTGGACCAACACTCAGAGGAGCACTGGCCCGGGGGTTTAAATAAAGATGACCCTTGAGTCCACGGAACCCAAGGGAAAAAGAGGCTAGGTGGAGAATGGTAAAACCAAAGTTCGGCATTGCTGGAAGAGTTTTATTCAAGGTGAACTGTCAAGGGGTTCCAATTATAACCCAACCGCGTAAGGAACGCAAAATCTGGAAACATAACACCGATATTGACGGAAACTAGGGCGGCAAGAGTGGAACAAAACACTAGGCAAAAGGCCGAGCCTTCCACCCTTTACCAAGTATATAGGTGAATTAATATAAACAAGACAATATAGTGATATCCCAACAATAAACAATGTTCCAACAAGGAACAATCTTCAATCTTCACCTGCAACTAGCAACGCTATAAGAGGGGCTGAGAGAAGCGGTAACATAGCCGATCAACGGTTTGGTAGGACATGGTGGGTTAGAGGTTTGACATGGCAATATGGGAGGCATGATAAGCAAGTGGTAGGTATCGTAGCATAGGCATAGCAAAAGAGCGAGCATCTAGCAAGCAAAGATAGAAGTGATTTCAAGGGTGTGATCATCTTGCGTGCAAAGTTGTCAGAGTTGACTTGATCCTCGTAAGCAAACTCAATGGGCTCATCGTTAGCGAACTCGTCTCCTGGCTCTACCTAAACAAGACAAACAAGCAAAACGAGCACAATCAACCACGTGTAATGCTCAAACAACATGATGCGAACATGGTATGCTATGCGGGATGCGATATGTAATGCATATGCAAGATTTGACAAGGAATGATTGAACCTGACCTCAACTTGGAAATCCAAGAGTGTCACTGGAAAGGTGAGGTGATTTCGATTTAAATCGATATAAAGATCACCGGAATCGGATGCACAGTTTGGAAATGGCAAGCAAAACAAATATGGCACCGGTCTGCGATAATCAGCAAGTAGTCATCTAAATGCATCAAGGTAAATATGCTACAGCACTCAAACATGACAACAAAATACATGGAAGTGATCCATTCATGATGCTTGACAAAATATGAACACTGAGCTACGGCTAATTCATCCATTAACAGGTTCAAAGAAGCATGGAAATAGTGCAAATGATAACAGGTTTCAGACTAGGTGAAATTAACACAAGTCTGGAATTTAACATCAGGTAGCACACTTTAGAACATGAAAACTACAAGCTACATGAACTTAACATGGCAAATCAAGGCATCTCATGAAGTTACTCAAAGCACTTAACAAAAGTCCATTAGTGACCTTGAGCCAAAAGGGATAAGAAAATACGATTGCAAGCATGTGAACATGGCAAAAACATAAACAGATCTCAGACTTGGTGAAAAACTGGAGCATGCAAAACAGTTAACAAGTAGGCATGTTTACGAGCTCGATGCACTCACTACAGAGCATGGCATGACAAACTAAGCATACACCCATCAAGAATACATGGCATAGACGCTAGACATGGCAAGAACAACAACATAGCATGCACGGATCAATAGCAACATCCTCGGCAAAATCGCTAACAAGTCAACAATCTGTCAGGATTCACGAAATAGCAAAAGTAGAGCTCGATTGACTCAAGCTAGGGTGCTCCATAAATGCAAACAAAGACATGGATGGATAGATCCCCACAATGTAAACAAATCATTCTTACTGATCATCCTCAAAAGAGGCACGGATCACAAGGAAACAACATGAACATATGGCATAATGACAAAATCAGCTCAAGGACTTAGTGAAATACTAAGTCCCTGAAATCAGCATTACCGATTGCACTACTTTGCAAGCTTGTGCTAGTCACCACACATATCACAAAAATACATGGTAAGCACCTCTGTAAAGATGGCATGGCATATAACAAAACTCATGTAGAGCTCAGGAGCATGTCATGCACACATTAATCATGGCAAAAATGACAAATATCTATTTGATGAAACAGACCTGGCAATTTTATCACATAGCCCTCTTCCAACAGCATTTCGGGCATTAATATGAGCTCAAATGAAAATGATGCAATGAGATGAAATGATGTACTCTTTGAGACGAACATTTTGATATGCTACACGTGCAAACCGGAGCTACAGATGCGGAGTTATGACATGGTGAAGATTGCAAAAATTCTAGGGTTAGTAGGAAAAAGTCAACCGTGGAGATGTCCCAGAACTGGATCTGGCGCGGGTTACGATGTTCGCCGGAATTGGAGCTCGGGTCGCTGGACTTGGGGAGCTCCGGCGCAGCATCGTGGAGGAAGGGCGCGGCTCCGACGTCGGTTGGTAGGGATAGCAATTTTATCCATGGATGTGGATACCCATGGATACCCGACCCAGTTGGGCAAGGGTATGGAGCACATTTCTGCCCATGGTTCCATGGATATGGATACCCACGAACAGCCGGGTTGGGCATGGTTATAGTTTGTGCTCCATGGATATCCAATGGATACCCGTATGACATGTGGGGTCATATGCCAGTGATAGTAGAAAGAGCGAATCAATGGGAAATGGCAGGAAATATGCAACTTGTGCCATGAGCTATATGCTACATAATCAACCTCTGTTATGTCACACTTAAGGACTCATCTTATTACTTCTTACCTACTTATGCATGTAGCTTATGTTGTCATTTGTGAGTGAATGATGATGAGTTGATTTGATATTTGGGAAGGCTTCATGCTGACTTTTCTATGCCCATGGAGCTCCATGGATATGTGGGTATCCAGCGGGTTTGGGCATGGGCACAAGTTGTGCCCATGGATAATTTGGTGGATGGGTAGAGGGTATGAAGATGGGTCATGGGTTGGATTTGGACCAGCTCCACCTGCCCCAAACCTGACCCATTACCATCCCTACCGGTTGGTGGCGCGGATGAGGCGGCGGGGACGGTGGCGCGGCTTGCCGGAGCGTCGGGATGCCGTGGCGACGTCGGCCAGGTAGGGGGCGGCGAGGTGACGACGGAGACCGCGGTGGCCGGCGATGGCGGGCGCGGTGGCGCGAGGTGAAATCCGGCGAAGGCGAGCGCCGGCTCGGGGAAGAAGAAACGGGTGCGGGCGGCGGTCGGCTCAGGTCGGGGTGGGCCGCGCGCGGGCTAGGCGGGCCGGCGCGGGCGAGGCAGCACTGTGGTCCCGCCCGGGACAGGTAGCGATGGCGGATTGGGCCGGCGGAGCAGGAGGACACGTCCGCTGCCCGGATTTTTGTCCGGCGGCGGCGGGTGGAGTTTTTCTAGGGTTAGGGTGGAAGAAGACCCGGGATTTTTGGAGGAAGAGCTATTTATAGGCATAGAGGGAGCTAGGAAGCTCCAAAAGGAGTGCGGTTTTTGTCCACGCGATCGTGATCGAACGCTCAAGACGATAGGAGGGGTTTTGGTGGGTTTTGGGCCAAATTGGAAGGGTGTTGGGCTGCAACACCAAATGAGGCCTTCTCGGTCCCTCGGTTAACCGTTGGAGTATCAAACGAAGTCCAAATGGCATGAAACTTGACAGGCGGTCTACCGGTAGTAAACCAAGGCCGCTTGGCAAGTCTCGGTTCAATCCGGAAATGTTTAACCCTCACACACGAAAAGAGGTAGACAGGGGCACCGGAGGAGATAGGAGCGCTGGAATGCAAAACGGACAACGGGGAAAATGCTCGGATGCATGAGACGAACACGTATGCAAATGCAATGCACATGATGACATGATATGAGATGCATGACAAAGACAACAACACACGAAGACAAAAACCCGAATCCGAGGAAATAAAATAACTTAGTGCCGGAAACGGCAAGAGTTAGAGTACATATAAGGTAAATTAAATCAGGGGTGTTACAACACTCCACCACTACGAAAGGATCTCGTCCCGAGATCTAGGACTGGAAAAACGCTGGGTACTTAGAACGGAGGTGATCCTCGCGTTCCCAGGTGGCTTCACGGTCGGAATGGTGTGACCACTTGACTTTGAGGAATTTGATTGACTTATTGCGAGTCTTGCGTCCAGTCTCTTCAAGAATAGCAACTGGGTGCTCACAATAAGAGAGGTCTTCTTGGAGATCAATGTATTCGAAGTTGACGGTGCGATCAGGGGTCTTGAAGCACTTGCGGAGCTGAGAGACATGGAACAGGTCGTGCACATTTGCAAAGTTTGAAGGAAGCTCGAGTTGATAGGCGAGATCGCCTCTCTTGCTAACGATCTTGAAAGGGCCACGTATCTAGGGGAAAGCTTCCCTTTGATACCGAAGCGACGAGTACCTTTCATTGGAGAGACGCGGAGGTAAACATGGTCTCCGATCTCGAAAGCCAAATCACGATGCTTACTATCATAGTAGCTCTTCTGGCACGATTGCGCTGCTTTGAGGTTATCACGAATGACTTTGCACATTTCGTCTGCCTCTGTGATCAAGTCATTTCCGAGAAGTTGACGTTCACCGGTCTCTGACCAGTTAAGAGGAGTACGACACTTCCTGCCATAGAGAATTTCAAATGGGGCCTTGCCCGAACTCGCTTGAAAGCTGTTGTTGTAGGAGAACTCGGCATATGGAAGACAATCTTCCCACTTCATACCAAAAGAGATAACGCAAGCCCTGAGCATATCTTCGAGAATCTGATTGACACGCTCGACTTGACCGCTAGTTTGAGGATGAAAAGCTGTGCTGAAATGGATGTTGGTGCCCATGGCCTTCTGAAAAGAATCCCAAAACTTGGAGGTAAAGATGTTGCCACGGTCTGAAGAGATCAACTGCGGAATACCGTGCAGAGAGACAATCCGAGAGGTATAAAGCTCCGCCAATTGAGCTGCAGTGATAGACTCTTCGATAGGTAGGAAATGAGCCACTTTAGTGAGTTTTTCGATGACAACGGATATAGCATCATTGCCACGCTTGGACTTTGGAAACCCAATCACGAAGTCCATCTCAATGTGGTCAAACTTCCATTCTGGAATGGCAAGAGGTTGGAGGAGACCAGCTGGTCGTTGGTGTTCTGCCTTCACTCTTCTGTAGACATCACATTCATTCACGAACTGAGCAATCTCGCGCTTCATTCGAGTCCACCAATAAGCCTGCTTGAGGTCCTAGTACATCTTCGTACTCCCAGGGTGGATAGAGAGGAGTGAACTGTGAGCCTCATTCATAATGACTTTACGAAGGTCACCTTTAGGCACAACAATGCGATCCTCGAATAAGAGAGTATCCTTGTCATCAAGGCGATAGCACTTGTACTTGGATTGACTCTTGGCAATCCCAATCTTCACCTTCTTCACCATAGCATCAAGAAGTTGAGCCTCACGAATATGATCTTCCAAAGTAGGAGAGACTTGAAGGTTGGCGAGGAAACCTTGAGGAACAACTTGAAGGTTGAGTTTGTGAAAAGCTTCACAAATCTCGGGTTGGTAAGGCTTGAGAATCAGACTGTTGCAGTAAGCCTTCCTACTCAATGCGTCAGTAATTACATTGGCCTTGCCTGGAGTATATTCGATACTCGGATTATACTCTTGAATCATTTCGACCCAACGAGTCTGCCTGAGGTTGAGATTAGGTTGAGTGAAGATGTACTTGAGACTCTTATGGTCAGTGAAGATGTCCACTTTTCTTCCCAATAAGAGATGTCTCCAAGTAAAAAGAGCATGCACAACTGCCGCCAACTCGAGGTCATGAGTGGGGTAGTTCTTCTCATTGGGCTTCAACTGGCGAGAGGTATAAGCCACAACTTTCTTCTCTTGCATCAACACTGCACCAAGACCTTGAAGAGAGGCATCGCAGAAGACCTCGAACGGTTTGGATTCATCAGGAGGAGTCAGAACTGGAGCAGTGACTAATTTCTCTTTCAAGGTGTTGAAAGCGATGTCACATTCAGGAGACCAATCGTACTTCAGGTGCTTCTGGAGAAGGTTTGAAAGAGGCTTGGCGATCTTTGAAAAGTTCTCAACGAACCTTCGACAGTAGCTTGCGAGACCAAGGAAGCTGCGGAGTTGCTTCACGTTCTGAGGTGGTTCCCAATTCACAATTGCAGACACCTTCTCAGGATTCACCGCTATGCCCTTGGCAGAGATGATATGCCCAAGATAGAGAACCCCATCGAGCCAAAACTCGCACTTTGAGAACTTGGCGTAGAACTGATGTTCTTTGAGCTTATCGAGCACCAAACGCAAGTGCTTGGCATGATCTTCCTTGTTCTTCGAAAAGACCAGAATGTCATCGAGGTAGACCAAGACGAAGTCATTTGTGTAGGCGTTGAATATGAAGTTCATCATGCGAGAGAAAGTCGGAGGAGCGTTGACGAGGCCAAAATACATGACAGTGTATTCATATGAACCATAGCTTGTTCTGAACGCCGTCTTGGGAATATCTTGCTCACGGATACGAATCTGGTGATAGCCCATACGGAGATCAAGCTTGGAGAATACTTGAGCACCTTTGAGTTGTTCAAATAGCTCGTTGATGTTGGGAAGTGGGTACTTATTCTTTATAGTCTTCTTGTTCAATGGATGGTAGTCAAGACAAAGTCGGTCCGTTCCATCCTTCTTCTTCACAAAAAGAACTCCACAACCCCACGGAGAAGAACTAGGTCGGATGAGACCCATTCGCTCTTGAATATCGAGTTGCTTCTTCAGCTCCTTCAACTCTTCAGGTCCAAGCTTGTAAGGACGTTTGCAAACAGGTTCCGTGCCAGGCTCAAGATCGATGACGAATTCAACTGGCCGGTGCGGAGGCATTCCTGGAAGCTCTTCTGGAAAGACATCTTGAATTCGCAAATGACTGGAATTTGAGAGATGGCATCCAGTTCACCCTTCTCATTGAGAGAAAACAGACGGATGGTATCATCACGAGCGGCAAAGACAATTACATCCTCAGACGAATGAGTCAATTGAATCTGCCTGGCAGCACAATCAAGCTGAGCCTTGTGCTTAGAAAGCCAATCCATTCCGAGAATAAGATCGATATCCGAGTCACCAAGAACCGTAGGAGAAGACAGAAACTTGTAATCACCCAATGTGATAGTAACATCCGGAACAATGGAGTTAGCATTCATGCGCCTACCGGGAGAGACAACTGCTATCGGTCTAGGCAAAACTTGCAAAGCCAACTCATGCTTAGATGCAAAAGGTCTTGAGATGAAACAATGTGATGCACCAGTGTCAAAAAGAACTTTAGCTAGAATATCGTTAACAGGAAGGTTACCCATGATAACATCTGACGAGTCCTCTGCCTGAGCTGCATTCATCAAGTTGACCTTGGCGTGCTTGTGGTTATGCTTGACCATAGCTGTAGTTGCCAATCTCACAGGAGGAGGAGGAGGAAGACGCCTCTAATTGAAGCATTTGTTGGCATAGTGACCCTTTTGTTGGCACTTGTTGCACGTGACCTCTGAAAGCGGACGGTGATACGGAGCACTTGATCTTGGAGCTTGAGACGAAGTCTTGTTCTGAAAGCCAGGTTTGGGTGGGTGGGAAGATCCACTGCCACCTTTGCTCTTCTGCTGATAAGGCTGACGGAACGGAGGAGGAGGAAGTCAATACTTCTGCTGCTTAGCCACTTGAGTTGAGGAAGAAGGTGTAGCATCTCTGACTCACTTCTTGGAAGCATCGCACTTCAGTTGAGCAGTCTCTTGCTTCATTGCCATGTTGTAAAACTCATCGTACCTCTTGGCTCAAAGAGAACAAGAGCTAGCTGGATTTCTTCTCTGAGACCACCCCTGAACTGATATATCATGCTCTTCTTGTCAGGGATGTCCTGCTTAGCAAAATGGGTGAGCTTCTAAAACATCTTGTTGTACTCGTAGACAGACATAGAGCCTTGCTTCAGGTTGCGGAATTCCTCACGCTTGCTTTCAACCATGCTCTGAGGAATATGATGAGCTTTGAAGTCTTGACGGAATTCATCCCAGGTAATCACACGGCCTCCTCTAGAATATTTGTACTGTTGAAACCATTTTGTAGCTTGGTCTTTGAGTTGGAAGGAAGCGAACTTGACAAAGTCCTTAGGCCTGACATTACTGCACTCAAAATGCTTGCATATGTCCATGAGCCAATCATCAGTGTCTGTTGCCTCAACACAATTGCTGAAGGTCTTTGGCTGGTTAGCAAGGAACTGGTTGAGTGTAGCAAAGTGATTCTGATTGTTGCCTTGGCCCTGGTTCCCCTGGTTGCGCTCTTGAAGAAGTTGCATGATCAGCTGCATGTTTTCATTGGTAGCGGCCATCACAGCTTGCCATGCCTCCGGAGGTGGAGGTGGTGGTGGCGGATCAGGATTCGGAGTCGTGCGCGTTGGAGGAGCCATCCTGAAGAGGTTGACATCCATTAGCACATTGAGAGACAAATTTCGAAGCTGAATCAAACGGGTTGAAATTGCAATATATAGTCTTCACATCCGAACAAAATGAACGAATGCATTCCAATTGAAATGGTCACATATCCATAAATTGAGAAGCCACTTAGAATTGAGGTAGAAGAAAAACAACAAGGTACGGAACAAGAAGGGATACTCAGTAAGGATCACCCAATCTCAAACCAAATATCCGTGGAAGAAGAACTATAGCTACAAGAATTCCCACCTATGAAACTCCCGAACCTTTCCGGTTATGCAATCATGTGTTGGGGATACAGGGGAAGCATAATATCTCACCAAAATCTAGCAAACCCTACATCCAGATGTATCCATCCTTCAACACATAACCGAGAAAAACTTCGGAAATCATTTACCTCAACCTTCAAAAAGCATCCGTTATACAAGTTATGGCAATACTCCCAAACTCCCGCCCCAGTACTAGGTGGCGTCGAGGTTATCTCACCAACAACTGCATAAAAGAGATTTTCGATGTCGGCCAAACTCAGGTATTCCAGAATCTCAACGATAAAATTGTGACGACAACACCTCGGAGCTCAACTCCCCGGGACACTGCCACAACCCCTAAATGACAGGAGGCACCAAGAACAATGTTCTCGTCACAAATCGATCGAAACGATTCCAAGATACCCGCGTGATCCTAATTTTTTTTAGTGAAATTTGAGAAGAGAAGAGTCAAAACTCTATGTCAGGATGCCTTACCAGAGCGATGAAGGGACTGGGGAGTAAAAATAATTACTAAACTCTCTGATATATATAATCCTAAATGACTCAAAACATTTTTCTAGACTCAACAACGCCAACGATTCGATCAAGCAGGGGGGCTCCTAAGGTCGGGGAAGGCTCTGATTACCAACTGGTAACGCCCTCGATGCGGCTATATCTCCTACGTGTCGAAGCATGACTTAGAGGCATAACCGCATTGAAAGCAATGTCGCAAGTAAGGTAATCTTCACAACAACCCATGTAAATATATAATAGGGGAAAAGGTACATAGTTGGCTTACACTCGCCAGGTCACACAAATACATGAATAACATTACAATCATCCAATTCACTCATGGTCCGACTACGGTACCAAAATAAAAGATCAACCCTAACATGCGACACGGTCCCTGATCGCCCCAACTGGGCACCACTACTGATCATCTGGGAAAGACACATAGTAACGGCGAGATTCTTCATCGAACTCCCACTTGAGCTCAAGCCCATCGTCTAGAGTGGTATCATCGGTCCCTGCATCTGGTTTGGAAGTAACCTGTGAGTCACGGGGACTCAGCAATCTCGCACCCTCACGATCAAGACTATTTAAGCTTATAGGTAAGGCAAGGTAATATCTGGAGCTGCAGCAAGCGACTAGCATATATGGTGGCTAACCTGTTCGCAAAAGAGAGCGAGAAGAGAAGGCAAAGCACGAACGAAGAACTATGATCAAGAAGTGATCCTAGAACAACCTACGTCAAATATTACTCCAACACCGTGTTCACTTCCCGGACTCCGCCGAGAAGAGACCATCACGGTAACACACACGGTTAATTCGTTTTAATCAAGTTAAGTTTCATGTTGTCTACAACCGGACATTAACAAATTCCCATCTGCCCATAACCGCGGGCACGGCTTTCGAAAGTTCAAATCCCTGCAGGGGAGTCCCAACTTAGCCCATCACAAGCTCTCACGGTCAATGAAGGATATTCCTCCTAGCGGGAAGACCCGATCAGGCTCGGAATCCCGGTTACAAGACATCCTCGACAATGGTAAAACTAAACCAGCAACACCACCCGAATGTGCCGACAAATCCCGATAGGAGCTGCACATATCTCGTTCTCAGGGCACACCGGATTGTCCAAGGTTCCGGTAGGCCAGCCCAGAGTTGCCCCTGGTGGCCACCGGCAGCTGACAGGTTGGACCAACACTCAGAAGAGCACTGGCCCGGGGGTTTAAATAAAGATGACCCTTGAGTCCATGGAACCCAAGGGAAAAAGAGGCTAGGTGGCGAATGGTAAAACCAAAGTTGGGCATTGCTGGAAGAGTTTTATTCAAGGCGAACTGTCAAGGGGTTCCCATTATAACCCAACCACGTAAGGAATGCAAAATCCAGGAACATAACACCGATATGATGGAAACTAGGGCGGCAAGAGTGGAACAAAACACTAGGCAAAAGGCCGAGCCTTCCACCCTTTACCAAGTATATAGGTGCATTAAGATAAACAATATAATATAGTGATATCCCAACAATAAACAATGTTCCAACAAGGAACGATCTCCAATCTTCACCTGCAACTAGCAACGCTACAAGAGGGGCTGAGCGAAGCGGTAACATAGCCGATCAATGGTTTGGTAGGACATGGTGGGTTAGAGGTTTGACATGGCAATATGGGAGGCATGATAAGCAAGTGGTAGGTATCGTAGCATAGGCATATAAAAAGAGCGAGCATCTAGCAAGCAAAGATAGAAGTGATTTCGAGGGTGTGATCATCTTGCCTGCAAAGTTGTCAGAGTCGGCTTGATCCTCGTAAGCAAACTCAACGGGCTCCTCGTTAGCGAACTCGTCTCTTGGCTCTACCCAAACAAGACAAACAAGCAAAAGGAACACAATCAACCACATGCAATGCTCAAACAACATGATGCGAACATGGTATGCTATGCGGGATGCGATATGTGATGCATATGCAAGATTTGAAAATAAATGATTGAACCTGGCATCAACATGGAAATGCAAGAGTGCCACTAGAAAGGTGAGGTGATTTCGGTTGAAATTGATATAAAGATCACCGGAATCGGATGCACGGTTTGGAAATGGCAAGCAAAACAAATATGGCACCGGTCTGCGATAATCAGCAAGTAGTCATCTAAATGCATCAAGATAAATATGTTACAGCATGGATCCATTCATGATGCTTGACAAAAGATGAACACTGAGCTACGGCTAATTCATCCATTAACAGGTTCAAACAAGCATGGCAAATGTGCAAATGATAACAGGTTTCAGACTAGGTGAAATTAACAAGTCTGGAATTTAACATCAGGTAGCACACTTTAGAACATGAAAACTACAAGCTACATGAACTTAACATGGCAAATCAAGGCATGGCATGAAGCTACTCAAAGCACTTAACAAAAGTCCATTAGTGACCTTGAGCCAAAAGGGATCAGAAAATACGATTGCAAGCATGTGAACATGGCAAAAACATAAACAGATCTCAGACTTGGTGAAAAACTGGAGCATGCAAAACAGTTAACAAGTAGGCATGTTTACGAGCTTGATGCACTCACTACAGAGCATGGCATGACAAACTAAGCATACACCCATCAAGAATACATGGCATAGATGCTAGACATGGCAAAAACAACAACATAGCATGCACGGATCAATAGCAACATCCTCGGCAAAATCGCTAACAAGTCAACAATCTGTCAGTCACGAAATAGCAAAAAGTAGAGCTCGATTGACTCAAGCTAGGGTGCTCCATAAATGCAAACAAAGACACGGATGGATAGATCCCCACAATGTTAACAAATCATCCTTACTGATCATCCTCAAGAGAGGCACGGATCACAAGGAAACAACATGAACATATGGCATAATGACAAAATCATCTCAAGGACTTAGTGAAATACTAAGTCCCTGAAATCAGCATTACCGATTGCACTACTTTGCAAGCTTGTGCTAGTCACCACACATATCACAAAAATACATGGTAAGCACCTCTATAAAGATGGCATGGCATATAACAAAACTCATGTAGAGCTCAGGAGCATATCATGCACACATTAATCATGGCAAAAATGACAAATATCTATTTGATGAAACAGACCTGGCAATTTTATCACATAGCCCTCTTCCAACAGCATTTCGGGCATCACGATGAGCTCAAATGAAAATGGTGCAATGAGATGAAATGATGTACTATTTGATATGAACATTTTGATATGCTACACGCGCAAATCGGAGCTATGGATGTGGAGTTACGACATGGCGAAGATTGCAAAAATTCTAGGGTTAGTAGGAAAAAGTCAACCGTGAGGATGTCCCAGATCTGGATCTGGTGCGGGTTACAATGTTCGCCGGAATTGGAGCTCGGGTCGCCGGACTTGGGGAGCTCCGACGCGGCATCATGGAGGAAGGGCGCGGCTCCGACGGCGATTGGTGGTGCGGACGAGGCGGCAGGGACGGTGGCGCGGCTTGCCGGAGCGTCGGGACGCCACGGCGACGTTGGCGAGGCAGGGGGCGGCGAGGTGACGACAGAGACCATGGTGGCCGGCGATGGCAGGCGCGGTGGCACGAGGTGAAATCCGGCGAAGGCGGGCGCTGGCTCGGGGAAGAAGAAACGGGCGCGGGCGGCGCTCGGCTCGGGCCGCGCGCGGGCCAGGCGGGCCGACGAGGGCGAGTAGGCGATGCGGTCCCGCCCAGGACAAGTGGTGATGGCGGATTGGTCCGGCAGAGCAGGCGGACACGTCCGCTGCCCGGATTTTTGTTCGGCGGCGGCGGGTGGAGTTTTTTTAGGGTTAGGGTGGAGGAAGAAACGGGATTTTTGGAGAAAGAGCTATTTATAGGCATAGAGGGAGCTAGGAAGCTCCAAATGGAGTGCGATTCGCGATCATGATCGAATGCTCTAGAAGATATGAGGGGTTTAGGTGGGTTTTGGGCCAAATAGGAAGGGTGTTGGGCTGCAACACCAAATGAGGCCTTCTCGGTCCCTCGGTTAACCGTTGGAGTATCAAACGAAGTCCAAATGGCACGAAACTTGACAGGTGGTCTACCGGCAGTAAACCAAGGCCGCTTGGCAAGTCTCGGTCCAATCCGGAAATGTTTAACCCCCACACACGAAAAGAGGTAGAGAGGGGCACCGGAGGAGATAGGAGCGCCGGAATGCAAAACGGACAATGGGGAAAATGCTCGGATGCATGAGACGAACACGTATGCAAATGCAATGCACATGATGACATGATATGAGATGCATGACAAAGACAACAACACACGAAGACAAAAACCCGAACCCGAGGAAATAAAATAATGTAGTGCCGGAAACGGCAAGAGTTGGAGTACATATAAGGTAAATTAAATCCGGGGTGTTACAAAGACGACTACGGCGGCGGCGGAGTGAAGATTTCCGTGGTCGGCGTGAGTACGACGGCGACGAGGTCGAGGCAGTGAAGCTCTTCCTCACCGGCAATGATGATGTAGCGGCAGCGCTAGGGTTTGAGAAGCTCGAGCTGGAGAAGGAGGTCGAGCGGAGTAAAGGAAGTGAGGAAGGCGAGAGGGGGTATTTATAGCCACGGTGGAAAAAATGTTCGCCCGAATAATTTGGATGAACGTGCCCCTGACCCTTCTCATTCACATGACATGTGTCACCCACGTACTGAGAAGTGGAGTCGTGTTAGATCGTGGGTGAATAGATAAGTATATCGTGGGATGCGGAACGGTTTGAGCGGCAAAGCCGAAAATTTGGGTTGAGTTTAGCATAGAGGGGGAAGGGTCTGATCAAATTCACTTAGCAGAAAAACCAACTTGAAGAATTAGCAATAAGTGAATGCTGTAGAGGACATAAACTCATATATATATATATATATATATATATATATATATATATATATATATATATATATATATATATATATATATATATATATCCAATGAAGAAAAACGACAGAAACAGTGAAGACAATGCAAAGTTGAAGAATATGAACAACTGAGGAATTTCAACTTTTGGTGGTGCCGAAATCCACCGTATACGAATGATGATTTCAGACACCGTGTACAATTGCCGTAGGGTTCTGAGAATCACATTCTTCATTAATTTCTTCACACTTAGAGTGTTATTCTTCATTGATTCAAGATAAACGTTTCTTCATGTGTTGCACATCTAAGTCATCAATTTTGCATAAGTGTTAGGATGAGTGTCCATTTCAGAGAACATCCGAAGATTCTAGGATATTTAGCTCACTCCACAACTTGCTAAATCTCTTCTCATCCAAGGGCTTTGTAAAGATATCAGCTAGCTGTTCTTCAGTCTTCACATGCTCAGTAGAAATGTCGCCCTTCAACACATGATCACGAAGAAAATGATGACGAATCTGAATGTGCTTTGTCTTCGAGTGCTGAACTGGGTTATGAGCAATCTTGATGGCACTCTCATTGTCACAGAAGAGAGGCACATTCTTCATGTTGACGCCGTAGTCCATGAGAGTTTGATTCATCCATAGCAATTGAGCACAGCAAGAACCAGCGGCAATGTACTCAGCTTCAGCAGTAGATAGTGATACGCAATTCTGTTTCTTTGAGGACCAACAGACCAAAGATCGTCTGAAGAAATGACATGTACCAGATGTTGACTTGTGGTCCACACGATCACTAGCATAGTCAGAGTCAGAATATCCGATGAGATCAAAAAGCCAAGCCCTTGGGGTACCATAATCCAAGTGTTGGTGTGTGAGCTAGATATTGAAGAATATGCTTCACAGCCTTATGGTGTGATTCCTTCGGTGTAGCTTGAAATCGTGCACACATGCAAACACTAAGCATAATATCTGGCCTAGATGCACATAAGTATAATAACGAGCCAATCATGGAGCGGTATACCTTATGATCGAAGTCAATACCATTTTCATCAGTGCATAGATGGCCATTTGTGGGTATAGGAATTTTGACGCCTTTGCAATCTTGCATGCCGAATTTCTTCAGTACATCCTTGAGGTATTTCTCCTGAGATATGAATATGCCATTGCGTTGTTGATGAATTTGAAGACCTAAGAAGAATTTCAACTCTCCCATCGTAGACATTTGATATTCTTCACTCATCATATAGGCAGATTCATCACTATAACATTGGTCAGTACAGCCAAAGATAATATCATCAACATATATTTGGCACACAAACAATTCACCATCATAAGATTTAGTGAAAAGGGTAGGGTCGAGTGAATTGGGTTTGAAGCCTTTCTTCATAAGGAATTCCTTCAAAGTATCATACCACGCCCGTGGGGCCTGCTTGAGGCCATAGAGGGCCTTGTTGAGTCTGAAGACTTTGTCAGGATTCTTTGGATCTTCAAAACCTGGGGGTTGAGCAACATATACTTCTTCCTCAAGCTTACCATTGAGGAATGCACTTTTCACATTCATTTTGAGATAAAGTGATATCATGATGGTTAGCATAAGCAAGTAATATGTGAATAGCCTCAAGTCTAGCAACAGGTGCAAAAGTTTCATTGAAATCAATTCCTTCAACCAGTGTGTAGCCTTGAGCTACAAGCCGTGCCTTATTCCTTACCACAAGGCCGTTTTTGTCTTGCTTGTTGTGATAGATCCACTTTGTGCCAATGATCTTGTGCTTGCGAGGATCTGGACGTTTGACCAGTTCCCAAACATTGTTGAGCTCGAACTGATGTAATTCTTCTTGCATGGTCTGAATCCACTCAGGCTCCAAAAATGTTTCATCTACCTTAGTGGGCTCTGTGATAGAGACAAAAGCATAGTACCCACAAAAGTTAGATAAATGTGAAGCTTTTGAGCATGTGAGAGGACCTGGCGCTTTAATGTCATTGATGATCTTTTCAACTTGCACTTCTTTTGCAATGCGAGGATGAGCTGGTTGTCGTTGATGAATTTGATCAGCATTTTCTTCGGCACCATTTTCTTCAGTATTTCCTTCAGGTGCATTAGCTCGATGTTCTTCATGTTCTGGAATGAATTCTTCAGCAGATTTTTCAGTAGGAATGACATCCTCAATAGCCTTGAACTTGATAGTTTCCTCAGGTGCTGGTTCATCTATCATAGTAGGTAGGTGCTCTCTTTGCGAGCCATTAGTTTCATCGAACCACACATCTACAGTTTCAACAACCTTGTGAAGAACATTGTTGAAGACTCTGTAGGTGTGCGAGTCCTTTCCGTAACCAAGCATAAAACCTTCATGTGCTTGCGATGCAAATTTTGAGTTGTGATGAGGATCTCTAATCCAACATTTAGCACCAAAGACTTTGAAATAACTTACATTGGGTTTCTTATCAGTGAGGAGTTCATAGGCAGTCTTCTTGAAGAATTTGTGAAGATATACTCTGTTGATGATGTGGCACGCAGTATCAATTGCCTCAATCCGGAAACGATGCGGCGTTTTGTATTCATCAAGCATAGTGCGAGCCATCTCAGCAAGAGTCCTATTCTTGCGCTCCACGACGCCGTTCTGCTGAGGAGTATAAGGAGCAGATAACTCATGAGTAATACCAAGTTCATCAAGATAGTCATCAAGACCAGAATACTTGAACTTAGTTCCATTGTCACTTCTGATGTGCTTGATCTTCACACCAAAGTTGGTTGAAGCCCTTGAGGAAAATCGTTTGAAGACTTCCTGCACTTCATGTTTGTAAGTAACAATGTGTACCCATGTGTATCGAGAGTAATCATCAACAATAACAAAGCCATATTGAGATGCCTCATTTGAGACTGCAGAATAATGGTTAGGACCGAAGAGATCCATGTGAAGCAATTCAAATGGACGAGTTGTGTTCATGATAGTCTTCGCCGGATGCTTAGCCTTTGTCATCTTCCCAGCTTCACAGGCTCCGCATAAGTGATCCTTGAGGAATTTGACATTCTCGATTCCAATGACATGCTTCTTCTTCGCAAGCGTGTGCAAATTCCTCATGCCTGCATGACCAAGTCGTCGATGCCAGAGCCAGCCTTCTGAAGCTTTTGCAAGTAGGCACACGGTTCGTTGTGGTCCTGTAGAGAAATCAACAATATACAGGTCTCCTCTCCTAAAGCCTTCGAAGACTTTGGAATTGTCAGATTCCATAACCACAACGCACCGGTACTTGCCAAAGACAACAACCATATCAATATCGCAAAGCATTGAGACAGACATGAGGTTGTATCCTAAGGACTCGACAAGCATGACTTTCTCCATGTGTCTATCCTTTGTGATCGCAACCTTACCTAGACCCAATACCTGACTTTTGCCTTTGTCAGCAAAGATGATATGCTTCAGATGCGACGGAGATAATGGAGCATCCATCAATAGATTCTTGTCACCAGTCATGTGATTTGTACATCCACTATCGAGGACCCACTCAGTGGCTTTGGGTTGATCATCCTGCATATGAATTAGTGCATCTTACGAATTCATATACTTCATCAGTGAAGAATATGACATCAATTCATCAGATCAATTTCATCAAGAAATAAAACAGATAAAGTAGTATGAGGACATGAGAAATGAAAGTTCATTTCTTCATGGTTAACATGCGTCCTATCAGGCACACTCGGGTCTCCAGCAAATTCTTCAGACGATTACGTACGTCTGGAGACCTGACCCTGCAGAAGAGATTAGTTCTTTTTCTTCACCACCCACATTTGAAGGGGTGGCAAAGAGTTCATCACTCTGTGAGCTCCATACGAGAAATGTGGCATAGACGCCAACCCATTTCGTTTCACATAAGAGGGGTTAGGATAAGCATATGAATAAGCAGAGAAATTCTTCGAGGACTTATGAACATAATAATTAGAAGAATAATGCTCATATTCATAGCCCTTAGCTCTTCCCTGTGAAACAGAGTTGTTAGCATGATGATATTCATCTAAGCACTTTGATCCTTTTGAGGAATTTGGTCCATATGAAGAATTTGATCTGGGGTTCCTATTCTTCACATGTGGTGTCCTGAGGACATTCACCTGAAGACTTTCAAGGCACCTTTTGGGAACCTAGATTTTCTTCATAGGGGAACCGTTACTGTAGTTAGTACCAACATATCTAGCAAATACTTCATCATTCTGATTTTTGAACAGTTTATAGTTGGAGTCAATTGACTCTTCATCAGAACGAGGAGATTCACATGCAAAGCCAGATAAGTTAGATGGATCAACTGGAGGTCCCTTTGCAGCAACCCATGAGGTTTTGGGGAACTACTCAGGCTTCCAATATGTACCATCAACATTTAGTTTCCTCTCAAAGGCAATACCCTCTTTCCTAAGGTTCCTGTTGAGGATCTGCTTTTTAAGCACATCACAAAGAGTCTGATGCCCTTTGAGGCTTTTATACATGCCTGTCATGTATAATTCTTTCAGCCCTGCATTGTCAGTGATACTAGCAATGTCCTTAGATGAGGAATTAGTGATAGCAGAGGCAGGTGAAGAATTTGAAACATTAGCAGCATTTGAACATTCAGGTGAAGAATTAGCAGATTCACGTTCAATGCATTTCAAACAAGGAGGAACAAATTCTTCCTGAGAAGCGCTGATTTGCTGAGCAAGTAATGAATCGCGCTCCTTCTGAAGATCTTCATAACTCACTCTTAGCTTTTCAAGATCTTGCTTTCTTTGAAGAAATTCATAAGAAAGCTTCTCATGATCAGATAAGAGAGTGTTATGATGACCTTGAAGGTTGCCAAACCTAGTGTGAAGTCTCTGAAGATTTTCAGTCAAGGCTTTAGTGCGATCCATTTCTTCACCCAACATATCATCACTTTTGTCTAGCATGTTTTGAACCTTTTCAAAAGCCCTTTGTTGTTTTACAGCAATCTTAGCAAGTTTAGAATAACTGGGCTTGAGGTTTTCATCAGATTCATTCTCACTTGATTCAGAGGAGGTATATTTGAGTACCTTGACACCCTTTGCCATGAAGCAATAGGTGGGAGCGTAGTCATCATTGCCTTCATCAGCCTTGTTGGTGAGGTCATTTTCTTCAGTGTTGAAGATAGACTTGCTGACGAATGCAGTAGCGAGGGCTAGGCTCGCCACACTGGATTCGGACTCCTCAGATGCCTCCTCTTCCTCATTTTCTTCAGATTCAGCCTCAGAGTCCATTTCCTTGCCAATGAATGCCCGAGCCTTCTTTGAGCTGCTCTTCTTGTGAGATGAAGACTTTGAGGATTTTGATGATGAAGATTTTGAGGATTTCTTCTTTTTCTTCGCATCATCAGAACTGTAATCCTTGTATTTCTTCTTCTTTGATTACTTTTCCCACTGAGGACAATCTTGAATGTAATGCCTAGGTTTCTTGCATTTGTGACAAAGCCTCTTCTTGTTGTCACTGGATGAGCAATCATTGCTCCTTGAGGGTCTTCCAAAGCGACCACGTATTGAGAACTTCTGGAATTTCTTCACGAGCAGTGCTAGCTCATGGCATAGTTCTTCAGGATCACCAAGGCTGCAACCAGAGTCTTCATCTTCGGACTCAGATGCTTCCTTGGCCTTTAGTGCACGTGATCTGCCATAGCTCGAACCATAGAGATCTCTCTTTTCAGCAAGCTGGAACTCATGAGTATTTAGCCTCTTGAGGATATCAGCGGGATCAAGTGACTGGTAATTAGCACGTTCTTGTATCATCAATGCCAGAGTATCAAATGAGGAATCAAGCGATCTCAGCAATTTCTTCACCACCTCATGGTCGGTGATGTCAGTGGCCCCAAGTGCTTGAAGCTCATTTGAGATGTTAGTGAGGCGATTGAAGGTTTGTTGAACACTTTCATTGTCGAGTCTTTTGAAGCGGTTGAAGAGATTGCGAAGAACATCAACTCGAGAGTCACGCTGTGTTGAGACTCCTTCATTCACCTTGGACAGCCTATCCCAGATAAGCTTAGCAGTTTCCAAAGCACTCACTCTTCCATACTGTCCTTTGCTTAGATGGCCACATATGATATTCTTCGCTTGAGAATCGAGTTGCTTGAATCTCTTCACATCAGCAACATTCAGAGAAGGTGTGACTGAGGGAACACCATTTTCCACAACTGTAACACCCCGTATGTAACCTGCCATAATTGTATTCCAACTCTTGCCATTTCTGGCACTAAGTTATGTTATTTACTCGTAGTCAGTTTTTTGTCTTCGTGTTGTTTTGTCTTTGTCATGCATATCATATCATGTCATCATGTGCATCGCATCTGCTTACATGTTCGTCTCGTGCATCCGAGCATTTTCCCTGTTGTCCGTTTTGCATTCTGGCGCTCCTACTCCAGTGTCCCCTTTTACCTCTTTTCGTGTGCGGGTGTTAAACGTTCCCGGATTGGACCAAGACTTGTCAAGCGTCCTTGGTTTACTACTGGTAGACCGCCTGTCAAGTTTCGTGCCATTTGGCTTCGTTTGATACTCCAACGGTTAACCGAGGGACCAAGAAGGCCCCGTGTATGTTGCAGCCCAACACCTCTCCAAAGTGGCCCAAAACCCACCTAAACTACCTCCATCATCTAGGCCATTCGATCACGATCGTGTGGCTGCAAACCGTGCTCAATTTCGAGCCTCCTAGCTCCTCCTACCTATATAAAGGTCCCTATTCCCCGAAATCCGGACGAAACCCTAGCCCTCCACCTCCTCGCACCGCCGGACAAGCTCCGGCCTGCCGGACACATCCATTTCCGCCGTCCACCGACACGTGGCGCCTCCTGATTCGTCCGCCTGCACGCCCCACTTCACCGCGCCGCCGCAACCCGCTCGGGCCCGGGGCGGGCCCTCCTCGGCCCGCGTCTTCCGCCGCTCCTCCACCGACGCGCCTCGCCGCCGCCTGCCGCCCGGCGCCACACCTCGCCGGCCACCGCCGCCTACCGCCCGGTCGCCGCCGTGCCGTCCTCGCCGCCTCGCCGCCCCGCTTCTCCTCCGCCGACGCCGGCGCCGTCCCGAAGTCCGGCGAGCAACTCCGGCGCACAAGTACAACTCCGGCCACCGCCCGCACTGTTCCGGTGAAGTCTCCGTCGAGCGCCTCGATCCGTGTGCTGATCTGGATCCGGATCTGGAAACCCTAATGGTTGACCTAATTCGTCCCGTTTCAGTAATTATTTGCATTCTTCATCATGCCATAACTCTGCATTCGTGGCTCCGTTTCGGGCGTGTAGCGTATCGAATTGTTCGTCTCGACGAGTACTTCATTTCGTCTCATTGCATTATGTTCATTTGAGCTCATCTTGATGCACTAAATGCTGTTGGAAGAGTGCTAGTTTCTGTTAGTTCCAGTTTCTTATCAGCAATTGCTCATTTGTCATTTTTTCCATGATTAATGTGTGCCTCCTATGAACTTGAGCCCTACATGTGTTTAGAAATATGCCATGCCGTCTTTACAGGGGCGTATGCCATGTATTTTTGTGATCTTTGTGGTGACTAGCACAACCATGCAAAGTAGCCCTCTTAATGTTGCTGTTTTCAGGGACTTAGAAATATTCCAAGTCTTTGTCCTGTCAATATTTTTATGCCATGTATTCATGTTGCTACCGAGTGATCCGTGCCTCTTTTGAGCATGATCAGTAAGGATGTTTTGTAAATATTGTGGTGATCTATCCATCCATGTCTTTGTTTGCAATTATGGAGCGCCCTAGCTTGACTCAATGGAGCTCTACTTTTGCTATAAAATGTTCCTTGCAGAATGTTTACATGCTAAGCATTTTTGCCGAGCTTGTTGTAGTTGATCCATGCATGTTATGATGTTGTTCTTGCCATGTTTAGCTTTTATGCCATGTATACTTGCTGGGTGTATGCTTAGTTTGTCATGCAATGCCTTTTGGTGAGTGCATCGAGCTCGTAAACATGCCTACTTAATATCTGTTTTGCCATGCTCCAGTTTTCTAGAAAGTCTGAATCTGTTAACGATAATTGCTATGTTCACATGGCTGCCATTGTATTTTCTGATCCCTTTTGGCTCATGGTCAGTAAGGGACTTTTGTTGTATGCTTTGAGTAGATTCATGACATGCCTTGCTTTGCCATGATATGTTCCTTTAGCATGTTGTTATCTTGCTCTAAACATTGCTTCCTGATGTTAAATTCCTGGCATGTTGTTAATTTCACTAAGTCTGTAACCTGATATCTTTTGCACTTCTGCCATGCTTGTTTGAACCTGCTATTGAGTGAATTAGCCGTAGCTCAGTGTCCATCTTTTGTCAAGCATCTTGAGTGGATCCCTGCCATGTATTTTGTTGCTATGTTAGAGTGCTGTAGCTTGTTGTTCTTGATGCATTTAGATGGCCTCGTGCTGTTATTCGCAGATCGGTGCCATATTTGTTTTGCTTGTCATTTCCAAACCGTGCATCCGGTTCCGGTGATCTTTATATCGATTTCAACCGAAATCAACCCCTATTTCTAGTGGCAGTCTTGGTTTTCCAAGTTGAGGCCAGGTTCAATCATTTCTTTTCGAATCATGCATATGCATCGCATATCGCATCCCGCATATCATGACATGTTTTGCATCATGTTGTTTGTGCATTGCACATGGTTGATTGTGTCTCCCTTTGCTTGTGTTCTTGCTTTGGGTAGAGCCGGGAGACGAGTACGTGATCGAGGAGTCCGTTGAGTACGTTTACGAGGATCAAGCTAACGTCAACTTAGAGAACTTTGCAGGCAAGATAACCATACCCTCGAAATCACTTCTATCTTTGCTTGCTAGATGCTCGCTCTTTTGCTATACCTATGCTACGATACCTACCACTTGCTTATCATGCCTCCCATATTGCCATGTCAAACCTCTAACCCACCTTGTCCTAGCAAACCGTTGTTTGGCTATGTTACCGCTTTGCTCAGCCCCTCTTATAGTGTTGCTAATTGCAGGTGAAGATTGGAGTTTGTTCCTTGTTGGAACATGTTTATTGTTGGGATATCATTATAATATCTTGATCTACTTTAATGCATCTATATACATGGTAAAGGGTGGAAGGCTCTGTTGGGGAACGTAGTAATTTCAAAATTTTCCTACGCACACGCAAGATCATGGTGATGCACGGCAACGAGAGGGGAGAGTGTTTTCTACGTACCCTCGTAGACCGGAAGCGAAAGCGTTATAACAACGCGGTTGATGTAGTCATACGTCTTCACGGCCCGACCGATCAAGCACCGAAACTACGACACCTCCGAGTTTTTGCACACGTTTAGCTCGATGACGATCCCCGGACTCCGATCCATCAAAGTGTCGGGGATGAGTTCCGTCAGCACGACGGCGTGGTGACGATCTTGATGTTCTACCGTCGCAGGGCTTCGCCTAAGCACTGCTACAATATTATCGAGGATTATGGTGGAGGGGGGCACCGCACACGGCTAAGAGATCAATGATCAATTGTTGTGTCTCTGGGGTGCCCCCCTGCCCCCGTATATAAAGGAGTGGAGGAGGGGGCCGGCCAAGGAGGGTGGCGCTCCCAAGGGGGGGAGTCCAACTCCCCCCGGGAGTAGGACTCCCCTTTTTCCTATTAGGAGTAGTAGAGGATAGGAAGAGGAAGGAGGGAGGAAGGAAAGGGGGGCCGGCCCCCCTCCCAATTCAGATTGGGCTTGGGGGGTGCGCCCCCTCCCTTGCTCCTTTCCCCTCCTTTCCACTAAGGCCCAATAAGGCCCATATACCTCCCGGGGGGGTTCCGATAACCTCCCGGTGATCCGGTATTGTCCCAATCTTACCTGGAACCTTTCCGGTGTCCAAATATAGTCGTCCAATATATCGATCTTTATGTCTCGACCATTTCGAGACTCCTCATCGAGTCCGTGATCACATCCGGGACTCCGAACAACCTTTGGTACATCAAAATATATAAACTCATAATGAAACTGTCATCGTAACGTTAAGCGTGCGGACCCTACTGGTTCGAGAACAATGTAGACATGACCGAGACACGTCTCCGGTCAATAAGCAATAGCGGAAACTGGATGCTCATATTGGCTCCTACATATTCTACGTTGTTCCCTTTGTCATCGGTATGTTACTTGCCCGAGATTCGATCGTCGGTATCTCAATACCTAGTTCAATCTCGTTACCGGCAAGTCTCTTTACTCGTTCCGTAATACATCATCTTGCAACTAACTTATTAGTTGCATTGCTTGCAAGGCTTAAGTGATGTGTATTACCGAGTGGGCCTAGAGATACCTCTCCGATAATCGGAGTGACAAATCCTAATCTCGAAATACGCCAACCCAACAAGTACCTTCGGAGACACCTGTAGAGCACCTTTATAATCACCCAGTTACGTTGTGACGTTTGGTAGCACACAAAGTGTTCCTCCGGTAAATGGGAGTTGCATAATCTCATAGTCATAGGAACATGTATAAGTCATGAAGAAAGCAATAGCAACATACTAAACGATCGGGTGCTAAGCTAATGGAATGGGTCAAGTCAATCACATCATTCTCTAATGATGTGACCCCGTTAATCAAATGACAACTCATGTCATTGGCTAGGAAACTTAACCATCTTTGATTCAACGAGGTAGTCAAGTAGAGGCATACTAGTGACACTCTGTTTGTCTATGTATTCACACATGTATTATATTTCCGGTTAATACAATTCTAGCATGAATAATAAACATTTATCATGATATAAGGAAATAAATAATAACTTTATTATTGCCTCTAGGGCATATTTCCTTCAGTCTCCCACTTGCACTTGAGTCAATAATCTAGTTTCACATCGCCATGTGATTTAATATCAATAGTTCACATCACCATGTGATTAACACCCATAGTTCACATCATCATGTGACCAACACCCAAAGGGTTTACTAGATTCAATAATCTAGTTCACATCGCTATGTGATTAATGCCCAAAGAGTACTAAGGTGTGATCATGTTTTGCTTGTGAGAGAAGTTTAGTCAACGGGTCTGCCACATTCAGATCCGTAAGTATTTTGCAAATTTCTATGTCAACAATGCTCTGCACGGAGCTACTCTAGCTAATTTCTGCCACTTTCAATATGTATCCAGATTGAGATTTAGAGTCATCTGGATTAGTGTCAAAACTTGCATCGACGTGACCCTTTACGACAAACCTTTTGTCACCTCCATAATCGAGAAACATATCCTTATTCCACTAAGGATAATTTTGACCAATGTCCAGTGATCTACTCCTAGATCACTATTGTAATCCCTTGCCAAACTCAGGGCAGGGTATACAATAGGTCTGGTACACAGCATGGCATACTTTATAGAACCTATGGCTAAGGCATAGGGAATGACTTCCATTCTCTCTCTATCTTCTGCCGTGGTCAGGCTTTGAGTCTTACTCGGTTTCACACCTTGTAACACAGGCAAGAACTCTTTCTTTGACTGTTCCATTTTGAATTACTTCAAAATCTTGTCAAGGTATGTACTCATTGAAAAACTTATCAAGCGTCTTGATCTATCTTGATGCTCAATATGTAAGCAGCTTCACCGAGGTTTTTCTTTGAAGAAACTCCTTTCAAATACTCCTTTATACTTTACAGAATAATTCTACATTATCTCCGATCAACAATATGTCATTCACATATACTTATCAGAAATGTTGTAGTGCTCCCACTCACTTTCTTGTAAATACAGGATTCACCGCAAGTCTGTATAAAACTATATGCTTTGATCAACTTATCAAAGCGTATATTCCAACTCCGAGATGCTTGCACCAGTCCATAGATGGATCACTGGAGCTTGCATATTTTGTTAGTACCTTTAGGATTGACAAAACCTTCTGGTTGCATCATATACAACTCTTCTTTAATAAATCCATTAAGGAATGCAGTTTTGTTTATCCATTTGCCAGATTTCATAAAATGCGGCAATTGCTAACATGATTCGGACAGACTTAAGCATAGATACGAGTGAGAAACTCTCATCGTAGTCAATACCTTGAACTTGTCGAAAACCTTTTTGCGACAATTCTAGCTTTGTAGATAGTAACACTACTATCAGTGTCCGTCTTCCTCTTGAAGATCCATTTAATCTCATTGGCTCGCCGATCAATGGGCAAGTCAATCAAAGTCCATACTTTGTTCTCATACATGGATCTCATCTCAGATTTCATAGCCTCAAGCCATTTCGCGGAATCTAGGCTCATCATCGCTTCCTCATAGTTTTTAGGCTCGTCATGGTCAAGTAACATGACCACCAGAACAGGATTACCGACCACTCTGGTGCGGATCTCACTCTGGTTTACCTACGAGGTTCGGTAGTAACTTGATCTGAAGTTACATGATCATCATCATTAGCTTCCTCACTAATTGGTGTAGTAGTCACAGGAACAGATTTCTGTGATGAACTACTTTCCAATAAGGGAGCAGGTACAGTTACCTCATCAAGTTCTACTTTCCTCCCACTCACTTCTTTCGAGAGAAACTCCTTCTCTAGAAAGGATCCATTCTCAGCAACGAATATCCTGCCTTCGGATTTGTGATAGAAGGTGTACCCAACATTTTCCTTTGGGTATCCTATGAAGACGCACTTCTCTGATTTGGCTTTGAGCTTATCAAGTTGAAACTTTTTCACATAAGCATTGCAACCTCAAACTTTAAGAAACGATAGCTTAGGTTTCTTGCCAAACCATAGTTCATACGGTGTCGTCCCAACGGATTTAGATGGTGCCCTATTTAATGTGAATGTAGTTGTCTCTAATGCATAGCCTCAAAAATATAGTGGTAATTGGTAAGATACATCATAGATCGCACCATATCTAATAAAGCACGGTTACGACGCTCGGACACACCATTACACTATGGTGTTCCACGTGGCATGAGTAGTGAAACTATTTCACATTGTTTTAACTGAAGGCCAAACTCGTAACTCAAATATTTTACTTCTGCGATCATATCGTAGAAACTTTTATTTTGTTATGATGATTCTCCACTTCACTCTGAAATTCTTTGAACTTTTCAAATGTTTCAGACTTGTGTTTCATCAAGTAGATATACCCATATCAGCTCAAATCATCTGTGAAGGTCAGAAAATAATGATACCCGCCGCGAGCCTCAATACTCATTGGACTGCATACATTAGTATGTATTATTTCCAATCAAGTTTCCTGCTCGCTCCATTGTTCGGGAGAATGGAGTCTTAGTCATCTTGCCCATGAGGCACACTAGTGCAGAACTGGGCAATAGCACCAGTTCATAAGGCCCTTTAGTGCCGGTTCCATAACCGGCACTAAAGTGTGGGCACTAAAGCCCCCCCCCCTTTAGTACCGGTTCTGCACGAACCGGTGCTAAAGGGCAACCACGTGGCACGAGCCAGCTCCGGGGGGCGGGAGCCCTTTAGTACCGGTTGGTAACACCAACCGGTACTAAAATGTTTGGGGGGTTTTTGGTTTTATGATTTCTTTTTCATTTAATTTTGTGTTTTCCATTTTAATTCTTTTTCGTTTGCTGGTATTTTACGATACTACACATTGTACACGTTATGCATATATATATATATATATATATATATATATATATATATATATAGAATTTCTAGTAGAACCAATCATATATATATCATCAATGTCTCACAAACCACCATATTAATTCGCACATACACACATGTATAGCTATATACAATTTCTCCTACATATGCATGTTGCCTTCGGAGCCAGTGGCATTAGCCTAATTGGTGCCTTTGGAGCACGATGACAATTGGAAGTGGTTCATGACCTGGTCGATGGGGGCGGTAGCGGGTAATAGTATTCTCCCTTCGGATTTATGACCTAGTCGAGCAAAAATCCCGCTATTTCCTCTTGAAGTGCTTCTACGTGCTCCGTTTCTAGGAGCTTGTCCCGCACCTCTGTGAACTGTTAAGAAGGAGATCAATATGCATGTGTATTAGTTGTGTGACTAGATATCGATAATGGTGTAAAAATTGTGAATAGTGTTCTGACAAGCGTACCCATTCCTGTCTTTGAGATCTGCTCCTTTCGGACGCCATCATGCGAATGTTCTCGCAAACGCAGAATGCACACAGATCAGTCCCCTGCGCCTGCTTCAGGGCCTTTATTATGAGAATGGAATTTAATTTGATCAGATAATAATTAATCAAGCATGATAATTAAAGAGATGGCAGCTAGCTAGCTAGCTAGCTAGTACTACTTAATTACTTACCATGGGTCGAAACCATTTCAGTTGTCGTTTCCATTCGCCTTCCGTGACGCTGATGAACCTTGCCCAAGCCCTGCCCGCCGACAAAGAAAATGAATAAAGGGGTTATTAAATAGTTCATATCATGAAATGACGAACTAAATAGGCCGAGATATATAGTTAATAATGATTGAAATTACCTGTTGACTATCCCAAACAAGATGTTATAGTCACTATTTGCTTTGAGTAGTGAGTCCAGTATTTCAACTGTTCCGGCGTCAACTTTAATGATACACAAGATCTAGTGAAATCTGCATGCACACACGTTTGCATGTCTTAATTAAGCGGGCATATGTAAGCAAAAACATGTAGCTAGCTAGTAGGCAAAAACAGAGAATTTATAGTACAAGAAAGTGTGACTCACTGGAAGTTGTAAGGAATTAGTATATCTTCATTGTATTTGAGGCGCTTCAAGAACTCTAGCATGATGTCCTCTACCTGCTTTTCATGATGCTTGTTTATTTTCCATGTGTATTCATTAATGGTGTTTGGGTCAATGAACCCAATGCCATAGCATCCACCTTTTCTCATTTCATACATCTTCATCCTGCATAATACCATAGAAAAGAATATAGTGAGGATAATTACAGGTAATGATTGATCAAAAGGATCACTACAGCTAGCTTGAGACTTAAATTACAGAAAGAAATCACTTACAGACAATAGCAACTGATGATAGATTTGTCGAGTGCGTCTTGATTGTATAACTGAAACAGTTCAAAATACTCAACGGTCACAGGTTTCTGATGGTAGTAATGATCCTTCTTGACTTGCACCATGAGGGACTCTCGATCGGATCTCTTGGTAATGTCCATGTACCATTGATGCAATTCATACATTCTCGTTGGGAGCTTCTTGACCTCTTCTGGCTTGACCAAAGGTTGGCCCCGGGCATATTTCCATTTTATTTCCTCCTCTGTAAGCACAGGCATGTCCTCGATCTTGAGGAGTTGTCCAACAGTGATGTTGAGAGTTTCAGCCTGCATTATATGCTCCTGGGTTATTACCACATCGCCCACCTCGGGAACGTAAACTGTTTGCCCACAATAATATTGGGCGCGCGTACTGTCACGTGTTGTTGGCGGCACAACAAGCGGGGGGGTCGATTGCGCCGCCTGTTCTCCCAGCTGGGCAACGGTTTTCCCGCATTTTTTGACAGTTGCTTGTTGTTTGCTCGAGCTCGAGCTCGCCTCCTTCTGTAGATGTTGTCGATGTAACTTCCTGATGTGGCGCTCATAGTCTGTGTCAACAGGCTTAGGAGCTGGTGGTTGAGCCATACGAATGAAGTGGTCAACTACTTCCACAGACACTTTCTCCCTTGGCGGCGGTGGCGGTTTCGGTCCAAAATGGGCGTCGACTTCTGCCCGCACTATGGCATTGGTTTGCTCCTCGGTCCTATTGTAAGCCCTCTCAGGAAGAGGAGTAGTGAGGTTTGGACCATATTTATATCGCTTGCCTCCGCCTGTACTTCCTGTACTATGACCTCGACTCGTACCGCTACACACCATAGCTGCGGGGTGTCTCTTCTGTGATTGCTGAGGCGGCGGAGACGGCTGACGGGGCTGAGTTGGACGAGGAGGAGTGGCCTGAAGCTGTGCCGGACTTGGAGGAGGAGTGGCAAGAGGTTGTGCCGGACTTGGACGAGGAGTGGACGTCTGACGCTGTGTCGGACTTGGAGGAGGAGTGGCCTGACACTTTGCCGGACTTGGAGGAGGAGGAGTGGCCTCACGCGTTGGTGGACTTGGAGGAGCGGGAGTCTGCTGACTCGGTGGCGGACTTGACGAGGAGTCAGGTGACGCGGTGTTGGTGGCCTTCGAAAGATGATGCAATCCTTTCTCCATAGGATGATATGATGTTTGGCATCTCCGAGTGTGTGCTCCTCGTCACCTCCAGGAATGTCAAGCTCTAGCCCCGAATATTGGTCCACCACCTCATCAACCACAACAAGAGCATAGCCTACTGGAATCGGGTTGCAATGGAAGGTTGCATCGGGGGAATTTTTATAAGCAACGCCGTCCGCCACCTTCAAGGATATGTTCTTAATTTTGAAGTGTAGCTCACAGTTAGTGTTCTCCGCAATGTCATCCACGGGGTATCTATCCAGCATTGCGTCAAACGGGGCGGAACCCACGCTGCTTCTCGGCATGGATGGGGCGGTGGTATCCAATGCTGGATCATCCACTAGCTGCTGCAGCTGCTGAGACCCCCTTTGCTGGCTAAGTGAGTTGATCTGCTCCTGCTGCTGCTGGAATTTGACTACCAACTCCGCGTGCGCTGATTCTAGGCCTTGAAGGCGTTCACAGTCCAGCTTCCTCTTCTCCTCCTCCATCTTCCTCTGCTTCTCCTCCGCAATCTTCCTTCTCGCACGGGTTTTGTAGTCGGCATTCCAATCCAAAAACCCCTCATACCACGGAATAGCACCCTTGCCTCGTGTTCTTCCCGGGTGTTCAGGATTTCCCAGGGCACGTGTAAGCTCGTCATTCTCTCTGTTGGGCTGGAACACCCCCGTTCGAGCCTCTTCTATTGCAACAAGTATATTATCGTCGGCTCCGTTCAGACATGCCTTCGTCGAAACTTTGCCTGTCTTCGGGTCCAACTCCCCCCCCATGTGCATAGAACCAAGTCCTACACCTGGGGGGCAGCTCTTAGTAACCGGAGTGACACCTGCATCCTCCATCTCTTTCTCAGACTTATCCCACTTAGGCATTGCCACCGCATAGCCACCTGGCCCCAGCTTATGGAACTTATCCTTTTTTCGGCATTCTTCTTGTTTATTCTTGACCGTTCCTTAGCTAATTCTGAATCCTTGAATTTCACGAAATCGTCCCAATGAGCACTTTGATTCTCTAGTGTTCCCTCGAATACTGGAGTCTTCCTTCCTCCCTTGACGTACTTGTCCCATTCACGATTCTTGTGGTTCTTGAATGCAACCGCCATCTTCCTAAGAGCAGCGTCCTTGACTTTCTGCACATCTGCTTCTGTGAAATGATCTGGTAGGGTGAAATGTTCCATGAGAGTATCCCAAAGAAGACTTTTTTGTCTATCGTCGACAAAAGGAAGATCTGGACGTGGTTTTGCTGGCTCTCTCCATTCTTGAAGGGAGATCGGGAGTTGGTCCTTCACAAGAACTCCGCACTGATGAACGAACTTGTCCGCAATCTTCTTAGGCGCTAATGGTTCGCCGTTAGGTTTGATTGCCTCAATATTATACTTTACGCCCTCCTTCAACTTTTTGTTCGGGCCTCGTTTCGCCCTGTTGCCGCAAGATTTGCTCGATCCGGATGGCTGAAAGAAGAAAGATCGATTTGTTAATATATCTTCAACTCATTTAAAACATGTGATGATCACCAGATGCCTGCTTATATAAATATATATACCTCGCCGGTCTTTGTTGTTTCAGGATCAACATGTTCTTCGTCATTGTCATAATCGTAGTTCATGACTTCATCAATTCGGTCGTCGCGATCGAATATCATATCACCCTCTTCGGTGTTGTTTAGAAATTCGGAGCCGTCATAATCTTCTTCATTTCGATCATCATCTCGCCCGTGTATTATATCGAACATGGTCTGTTCTCCCTCTCTGTCGGTATTGTCCGCCATAGCTTTTATTTAACTATGCCAAAAGAAATATAAAACAATTTAGTATTCAAATTACATCATCTCGAATAATAGATATAATCTCAAATACATCGTCTCGAATAATATATAATATTGAATAGTACATCACTGGCTAGGTAGCTAATTAAAGATCGAATACTACAGAAGAATCTAGGACACTCGCGGTTCCTGCGGCGCGGGCGGTGGACACCCAAAGAGAAGGAACCCTCACAGGATCATAGCTGAAGTGAGATCCTTGAAGAAACTGCCAGGTATTGGAGAACCTGCCGCCCTCTAACGCAACCATGTAGAGATGGACGTGCTCGTCCTCCTCCCTGACACGGCGATGTACCACCTCCGGCGGGGCCAGCTCCCTCCGCACTAAAACTGGCCCACGCGAACGCCACCAAACGAGATCAGGGTCGACGACGGGACCCGGGGCCGGGTTCCTCATCAAGCGGTGCGCCCCTCCAGGCAACACCTCCCAGTGCCAGCCCGGCGGAGCCCAGTCCCAGACATGGGTCAGTCGGACGTCGTCGCGGACGGGTCGACGGCGAGGATGCGGGCCGGGCATCGCCGAGAACAAATACTAGCTATATGCCCGCAAAAAGTAACATTTTTTTAATGATTGGATTTTGATAACTAAAATTTCTAACATTTCTATATAACACTAATTATGCTGTCATTGCATATGTCAAAATTCTATATGCTATTTCATACTAATTAAGCATCTAACACTAAAAACAGAAAACACAACTTTTATACATCCATTAAAAAATTGAAAAACAACATTATATAAAAAAATTCCATACTAATTAAACACTAATTATATCCATCTAACATGCATTCATACATATATACTAGTGAAAAAATAATAATCTAAAAAATCTAAACTAATTAAACATACAAAATACGTATATACTAATATATACATGCATTAATTCATACATGTGTACATGTGTGTGTGTGTGTGTTCATCATGCTTGTGTGTGTATGGGCTCGGGGAGGGGCGGCGCCCATGGTGGCCGCCGGGGGCGAGGGAGAGGGGTTAGAGGGGGAGAGCTCACAGCGGGGCGATGGCGACGGCGAGGCAACGGCCGGGGGCGGCGACGGGCCGGGGCATGACGCGGGGGCGGCGATGCGGGGACGGCACGACGGGGACGGGCCCGGGGCGGCGACGGAGACGAGGGCAGCGACGGGGACGGGGGCGGCGATGGCGACGGCGTCGATCGATCGGGGCGCGCGGGCGGTGCTTCAATGGGGAAACAGAGCAAGAAACAGAGGGAGAATGAAATTTTCGTAAGTGTTGTATATATAGAAGGCACCTTTAGTACCGGTTGGAGCCACCAACCGGTACTAAAGGCCCCCCTTTAGTACCGATTGGTGCCACCAACCGGTACTAAAGGGGGTGCGCTGGCGCAGGTGCGGTGCGCAAGTTTAGTCCCACCTCGCTAGCCGAGGGGCGACCGCACTGGTTTACAAACCCCCATGCGGTAGCTCTCTCGAGCTCCTCTCCAAAGCAGGCCTACTAGGCCTACATGTTCTGTGCTACCCTGTTGGCCTACTGGGCCTTTGCGGGCCTGCATCCTATTCCAACAACAGGTTGGGTTTCTAGTCGTATGCAGGCCGCTCTGGCCTAGTAGGCGGGCTTTTTTATTTATTTTTTTGCTTTATTTATTTTTGAGTTGTTTTTTTTGTGTATTTAGAGTTTCTTTGTGAATATTTTTGCTTTAGGTACAAAAAATTACAAACTTTCTGTTAGTGCCCGTAGTTTTCAAATTTGAATAGTTTAAATTTGAATTATTTGAAATTAGTGTGAATCACTAGTTTGTGAATAACTTAACTTTAAAAATCAGTAAAGGCATGAAAGAATTTGTTTGCACATAAAATTTCTTCGTGTTTCAAATGCCAAAACACATAATTAACTACCCTAACTATTACAGAGATTCCCTTCTGGGTGTGAAACACAGAAGAAAGTGATGATATTGAAGCCGATCACATCCCAGATCTTTGGGTGTGAAACTTTTTCTTCGCGTGTGTCCCTTTGTGCCGTAACCATGGAAAATCTTCATCATTTAACGGGATGCTCTGGTCAATATTCACTGTGAATGGAGCAATTTCATCAAACTTTTCATAATCTTCTGACTTGTCTGTCTTGTCATCCACTCCCACGATGTTTCTCTTCCCAGAAAGAACTATGTGCTGCTTTGGCTCATCGTACGATGCATTCGCTTCCTTATCTTTTCTTTTTCTTGGCTTGGTAGACATGTCCTTCACATAGAAAACCTGTGCCACATCATTGGCTAGGACGAATGGTTCGTCTGCATACGCAAGATTGTTGAGATCCACTGTTGTCATTCCGTACTGCGGGTCTTCCGTTACCCCGCCTCGTGTCATATTGACCCATTTGCACCGAAACAAAGGGACCTTCAAACCACGTCGATAGTCAAGTTCCCATATGTCCTGTATATAACCATAATATGTTTCCTTTCCCGTCTTGGTTTCTGCATCAAAGCGGACGCCACTGTTTTGGTTGGTGCTCTTCTTATCTTGGGCGATCGTGTGAAATGTATTACCATTTATCTCGTACCCTTTGAAAGTCATTATATTCGAAGATGGTAACTGGGATGAAGGGTTTATGTAGGACGACCTTTAGTACCGGTCCGTGCCAAGAACCGGTACTAAAGGGGCTGGAGGGGCCCCAGTCTGACAACATCCTTCCACCACTCTCATTAGTACCGGTTCGTGGCACGAACCGGTGCAAAAGGTTCGCCACGAACCGGTACTAATGAAAGCGGCCCAGCTAGCCGTTGGAACCGGCACTAATGTATACATTAGTGCCGGCTCAAATACAAACCGGCCCTAATGTGCTTCACGTTTGACCCTTTTTCTACTAGTGGCATGGTTCGCAAGCATCAACTGATTCATAATCAAGTGATTCCAAAAGCCCATCAGCATGGATTTTCTTCATGCGCTTTACACCGATATGACCTAAACGGCAGTGCCACAAATAAGTTGCACTATCATTATTAACTTTGCATCTTTTGGCTTCAATATTATGAAAATGTGTATCACCACGATCGAGATCCAACAAACCATTTTCATTGGGTGTAAGACCATAGAAGGTTTTATTCATGTAAGCAGAACAACAATTATTCTCTAATTTACATGAATAACCGTATTGCAATAAACATGATCCAATCATATTTATGCTCAATGCAAACACTAAATAACATTTATTTAGGTTCAACACTAATCCCGAAAGTATAGGGAGTGTGCGATGATGATCATATCAATCTTGGAACCACTTCCAACACACATCGTCACTTCACCCTTAACTAGTCTTTGTTTATTTTGCAACTCCCATTTCGAGTTACTACTCTTAGCAACTGAACCAGTATCAAATACCGAGGGGTTGCTATAAACACTAGTAAAGTACACATCAATAACATGTATATCAAATATAGCTTTGTTCACTTTGCCATCCTTCTTATCCACCAAATACTTGTGGTAGTTCCGCTTCTAGTGACCAGTTCCTTTGCAGTAGAAGCACTTAGTCTCAAGCTTAGGTCCAGACTTGGGTTTCTTCACTTGAGCAGCAACTTGTTTGCCGTTCTTCTTGAAGTTCCACTTCTTCCCTTTGCCCTTTTCTTGAAACTAGTGGTCTTGTTAACCATCAACACTTGATGCTTTTCTTGATTTCTACCTTCGTCGATTTCAGCATCACGAAGAGCTTGGGAATCGTTTCCGTTATCCCTTCCATATTATAGTTCATCACGAAGTTCTACTAACTTGGTGATGGTGACTAGAGAATTCTGTCAATCACTATTTTATCTGGAAGATTAACTCCCACTAGATTCAAGCAATTGTAGTACCCAGACAATCTGAGCACATGCTCACTGCTTGATCTATTCTCCTCCATCCTTTAGCTATAGAACTTGTTGGAGACTTCATATCTCTCAACTCGGGTATTTACTTGAAATATTAACTTCAACTCCTGGAACATCTCATATGGTCCATGACGTTCAAAACATCTTTGAAGTCCCGATTCTAAGCCGTTTAAGTATGGTGCACTAAACTATCAAGTAGTCATCATATTGAGCTAGCCAATGTTAATAACATCTGCATCTGCTCCTGCAATAGGTTTGTCACCTAGCGGTGCATCAAGAACATAATTCTTCTGTGCAGCAATGAGGATAAACCTCAGATCACGGATCCAATCCGCATCATTGCTACTAACATTTTTCAACTTAGTTTTCTCTAGGAACATATAAAAATTAAACGGGGAGCAACATCGCGAGCTATTGATCTACAACATAGATATGCTAATACTACCATGACTAAGTTCATGATAAATTAAAGTTCAATTAATCATATTACTTAAGAACTCCCACTTAGATAGACATCCCTCTAATCATCTAAGTGATCACGTGATCCAAATCAACTAAACCATAACCAATCATCACGTGAAATGGAGTAGTTCTCAATGGTGAACATCACTATGTTGATCATATCTACTATATGATTCATGCTCGACCTTTCGGTCTCAGTGTTCCGAGGCCATATCTGTATATGCTAGGCTCGTCAAGTTTAACCTGAGTATTCTGCGTGTGCAAAACTGGCTTGCACCCATTGTAGATGGACGTAGAGCTTATCACACCTGATCATCATGTGGTGTCTCGGCACGACAAACTTTGGCAACGGTGCATACTCAGGGAGAACACTTATACCTTGAAATTTTAGTAAGGGGTCATCTTATAAAGCTACCATTGAACTAAGCAAAATAAGATGCATAAAAGATAAACATTATATGCAATCATAATATGTGACATGATATGACCATGATCATCTTGCGCCTTTGATCTCCATCTCCAAAGTACTGTCATGATCTCCATCGTCACCGGCATGACACCATGATCTCCATCATCTTGATCTATATCAATGTGTCGTCACATGGTCGTCTCGCCAACTATTGCTCTTGCAACTATTGCTATCGCATAGTGATAAAGTAAAGCAATTATTTGGCGCTTGCATCTTATGCAATAAAGAGACAACCATAAGGCTTCTGCCAGTTGTTGATAACTTCAACAAAACATGATCATCTTATACAACAACTTATATCTCATCACGTCTTGACCATATCACATCACAACATGCCCTGCAAAAACAAGTTAGGCGTCCTCTACTTTGTTGTTGCAAGTTTTACGTGGCTGCTACGGGCTTAGCAAGAACCGTTCTTACCTACGCATCAAAACCACAACTATAGTTTGTCAAGTTGGTGTTGTTTTAACATTCGCAAGGACCGGGCGTAGCCACACTCGGTTCAACTAAAGTTGGAGAAACCGACACTCGCCAGCCACCTGTGTGCAAAGCACATTGGTAGAACTAGTCTCGCGTAAGCGTACGCGTAATGTCGGTCCGGGCCACTTCATCCAACAATACCGCCGAACCAAAGTATGACATGCTGGTAAGCAATATGACTTATATCGCCCACAACTCACTTGTGTTCTACTCGTGCATATAACATCAACGCATAAAACCTAGGCTCTGATACCACTGTTGGGGAACGTAGTAATTTCAAAATTTTCCTACGCACACGCAAGATCATGGTGATGCACAGCAACGAGAGGGGAGAGTGTTGTCTACGTACCCTCGTAGACCAGAAGCGGAAGCGTTATAACAACGCGGTTGATGTAGTCGTACGTCTTCACGGCCCAACCTATCAAGCACCGAAACTACGGCACCTCCGACATTTTGCACACGTTCAGCTCGATGACGATCCCCGGACTCCGATCCAGCAAAGTATCGGGGATGAGTTCCGTCAGCACGACGGCGCGGTGACGATCTTGATGTTCTACCGTCGCAGGGCTTCGCCTAAGCACCGCTACAATATTATCGAGGATTATGGTGGAGGGGGGCACCACACACGGCTAAGAGATCAATGATCAATTGTTGTGTCTCTGGGGTGCCCCCCTGCCCCCTATATAAAGGAGTGGAGGAGGGGGCCGGCCAAGGAGGGTGGCGCGCCCAAGGGGGGAGTCCAACTCCCACCGAGAGTAGGGCTCCCCTTTTTCCTATTAGGAGTAAGAGAGGGAAGGAAGAGGAAGGAGCGAGGAAGGAAAGGGGGGGCGGCCCCCCTCCCAATTCGGATTGGGCTTGGGGGGGGGCGCCCCCTCCCTTGCTCATTTCCCCTCCTTTCCACTGAGGCCCAATAAGGCCCATATACCTCTCGGGGGGTTGCGATAACCTCCCGGTGATCCGGTATTGTCCCAATCTTACCCGGAACCTTTCCGGTGTCCAAATATAGTCGTCCAATATATCGATCTTTAGGCTCGGCCTTATGCCTGGTGTTTTGTTCCACTCTTGCCGCCCTAGTTTCGTCATACCGGTGTTATGTTCCTTGATTTTGTGTTCATTACATGGTTGGGTCATAATGGGAACCCCTTGATAGTTCGCCTTAAATAAAACTCCTCCAGCAATGCCATACTTTGGTTTTACCATTCGCCACCTAGCCTCTTTTTCCCTTGGGTTCCATGGACTCAAGGGTCATCTTTATTTTAAACCCCCGGGCCAGTGCTCCTCCGAGTGTTGGTCCAACTTGTCAGCCACCAGTGGTCACCAGGGGCAACTCTGGGCTGGCCTACCAGAAGTTTGAACAATCCGGTGTGCCCTGAGAACGAGATATGTGCAGCTCCTATCGGGATTTGTCGGCACATTCGGGTGGCTTTGCTGGTTTAGTGTTACCATTGTCGAGATGTCTTGTAACCGGGATTCCGAGTCTGATCGGATTGTCTTGGGAGAAGGAATATCCTTCGTTGACCGTGAGAGCCTATGATGGGCTAAGTTGGGACACCCCTGCAGGGATTTGAACTTTCGAAAGCCATGCCCGCGGTTATGGGCAGATGGGTATTTGTTAATGTTCGGTTGTAGAAAACCTAAAGCTTAACTTAATTAAAATGAATCAACAGAGTGTGTGGCCGTGATGGTCTCTTGTCGGCGGAGTCCGGCAAGAGAACACGGTCTCGTGTTATGCTTGAATGTAGGTTGTTCTAGGATCACTTATTGATCATAGTTGATCGACCATGCCTTTGCCTTCTCTTCTTGCTCTCTTTTGCGTATGGTTAACCACCCAATATGCTAGTTGCTTGCTGCAGCTCCACCTCATACCTTTTACCCTTCCTAAAGCTTAAATAGTCTTGATCGCGAGGGTGTGAGATTGCTGAGTCCCCGTGACTCACAGATTACTTCCAAAACCAGATGCAGGGACCGATGATACTGCTCCAGGTGATTCGATGAGGACTCAGGATGATACTACATTTCTTTCACAGACGATCAGTAGTGGTGCCCGGTTGGGGCGATTGGGGACTTTGTCGCATTTGGGGTTGTTCTTTATTTTGCTTCCGTAGTCGGACCTTGATTGTATCTGGATGAATGTGATGTGGTGAGTGTAAGCCAACTATGTACCTCTTTTCCTCATTCATTACATGGGTTGTTGTGAAGATTACCTCACTTGCGACATTGCTTACAATGCGGTTATGCCTCTAAGTCGTGCTTCGACACGTGGGAGATATAGCCGCATCGTGGGCGTTACAAGTTGGTATTGGAGCCTTCCCCGACCTTAGGAGCCCCCTGCTTGATCGAATCGTTGGCGTTGTTGAGTCTAGAAAAATGTTTTGAGTCATTTAGGATTATATATATATATATATATATATATATATATATATATATATATATATATCGGAGAGTAGGATTCTTTTTACTCCTCAGTCCTTCGTCGCTTTGGTGAGGCATCCTGACGTAGATTTTTGACTCTTCTCTTCTCAAATTTCACTAAAAAAATTTAGGATCACGCGGGTATCTTGGAATCGTTCCGATGGTTTTGTGACGAGAACATGGTTCTTGGTGCCTCCTGACATTTAGGGGTTGTGGCAGTGTCTCGGGGAGTTGAGCTCCGAGGTGTTGTCGTCACAATTTTATCGTTGCATTTCTGGAATACCTGAGTTTCACCGACATCGAAAATCTCTTTTATGCAGTTGTTGGTGAGATAACCTCGACGCCACCCAGTACTGGGGCGGGAGTTTGGGAGTATCGCCATAACTCGTATAACGGATGCTTTTCGAAGGTTGAGGTAAATGGTTTCCAAAGGTTCCTTGGTTATGTGTTGAAGGATGGATACAGCTGGATGTAGGATTTGCTAGCTTTGGGTGAGATATTATGCTTCCCATGTATCCCCAACACCTGATTGCATAACCGGAAAGGTTTGGGAGTTTCATAGGTGGGAATTCATGTAGCTCTAGTATTTCTTCCGCGGATATTTGGTTTGTGATTGGGTAATCCTTACCAAGTATTTGTTCTTGTCCGTACCTTGTTGTTTTATTCTTCTACCTCTATCTAAGTGGCTTCTCAATTTATGGAAGTGTGACCATTTCAATTGGATTGCATTCGTTCATTTTGTTCGGATGTTAAGACTATATGTTGCAATTTCGATCCATTTGATTCAGCTTGAATATATGTCTGTCAAGATGCTAACGGATGTCACCCTCTTCCGGATGGCTCCTCCAACGCGTCAGAATCCTGAACCGCCGCCACCACCTCCACCTCTAGAGGCATGGCAAGCTGTGATGGCCACTACCAATGCAAACACGCAGCTGCTCATGCAACTTTTGCAAGAGCGCAACCAAGGGAATCAAGGCCATGGCAACAATCAGAATCAGGTTGCTACACTCAACCAGTTCCTCGCAAACCAGCCAAAGACCTTCAGTACCTGTGTCGAGGCAACAGACGCTGATGATTGGCTCATGGATATCTGCAAGCATTTCGAGTGCAGCAATGTCAGGCCTGAGGACTTTGTCAAGTTTGCCTCGTTCCAACTCAAAGACCAAGCTGCGGAATGGTATCAGCAATACAAAGATTCTAGAGGAGGTCGTGTGATTACCTGGGATGAATTCCATCAAGACTTCAAAGCTCACCACATTCCTCAGAGTGTTGTTGAGAGCAAGCGTGAGGAATTCCGCAACCTGAAGCAAGGCAGCTTGTCTGTTTACCAGTATAACATCATGTTCCAGAAGCTCGCTTGTTTCGCTAAGCAAGACGTCCCTGACGAGAAGAGCATGATTTACCAGTTCAGAGGTGGCCTCGGAGAAGATCTCCAACTAGCTCTCGTGCTTTTTGAGCCACAGAAGTACGATGAGTTTTACAACATGGCACTGAAACAAGAGACTGCTCAACTCAAGTGCGAGGCTTCCAAGAAACGAGTCAGGGATGCAACTCCTTCTTCCTCAACTCAAGTGGCTACTAAGCAGCAAAAGTATTAGTTGCCTCCTCCTCCTCCGTTCCGTCAGCCTTATCAGCAGAAGAGCAAAGGTGGCAATGGATCTTCCCACCCACTCAACCCAGGCTTTCAGAAAAAGACTTCGTCTCATGCTCCAAGATCAAGTGCTCTGTATCACCGTCCGCTCTCGGAGGTCACGTGCAACAAGTGTCAGCACAAGGGTCACTATGCCAACAAATGCTTTAATCAGAGGCGTCTTCCTCCTCCTCCTGTCAGATCTGCTAGCACTAAAGTGGTCAAGCATAATCCCAAGTTTGCAAAGGTCAACATGATGAACGCATCTCAAGCAGCGGACTCGTCAGATGTGATAATGGGTAACCTTCCTGTTAACGATATTCCTGTAAAAGTTCTTTTTGACACTAGTGCTTTGCATTGTTTCATCTCGAGACCATTTGCATCTAAGCATGAGTTGGCTTTCCAAGATATGCATAGACCGTTAGCAGTTGTCTCACCGGGTAAATGCTTGCACGCAAGTTACGTGGTTCCAGAAGTTTCTATCACGTTGGGCGACTATAAGTTTCTGTCTTCTCCAATGGTCCTTGGTAACTCGGATATTGATCTTATTCTCGGAATGGACTAGCTTTCTAAGCACAAGGCTCACCTTGATTGTGCTGCCAGGCAGATTCAATTGACACATTCGTCTGAGGATGTAATCGTCTTTGCCGCTCGGGATGATACCATTCGACTGTTTTCTCTCAATGAGAAGGGCGAGCTGGATGCCATCTCTCAGATTCCAGTCGTTTGTGAGTATCAAGATGTCTTTCCAGAAGAGCTTCCAGGAATGCCTCCGCATCGGCCAGTTGAATTCGTCATCGATCTTGAGCCTGGAATGGAACTTGTTTGCAAACGTCCTTACAAGCTTGGACCTGAAGAGTTGAAGGAGCTGAAGAAGCAACTCGATATTCAAGAGTGTATGGGTCTCATCCTACCAAGTTCTTCTCCATGGGGTTGTGGTGTTCTTTTTGTCAAGAAGAAGGATGGAACGGACCGACTCTGTGTCAACTACCGTCCATTGAAAAAGAAGACCATAAAGAACAAGTACCCACTTCCCAACATCAATGAGCTTTTCGAACAACTCAAAGGTGCTCAAGTATTCTCCAAGCTTGATCTCCATATGGACTATCATCAGATTCGCATTCGTGAAGAAGATATCCCCAAGACAGCATTCAGAACAAGCTATGGTTCATATGAATACACTGTCATGTCTTTCGGCCTTGTCAATGCACCTCCAACATTCTCTCGCATGATGAACTTCATCTTCAATGCCTACAGAAATGACTTCGTCTTGGTCTACCTCGATGACATTTTGGTCTTTTCCAAGAACAAAGAGGATCGTGCCAAGCATTTGAGATTGGTGCTGGATAAACTCAGAGAACATCAGTTCTATGTGAAGTTTTCAAAGTGCGAGTTTTGGCTCGATGATGTTCTCTACCTTGGGCATATCATCTCCGCCAAGGTGTCTGCAATTGTGAATTGGGAACCACCTCAGAATGTGAAGCAACTCCGCAGTTTCCTTGGGCTCACAAGCTATTGTCGAAGGTTTGTTGAGAACTTCTCAAAGATCGTGAAGCATCTTTCCAACCTTCTCCAGAAGCATGTGAAGTATGTCTGGTCGCCTGAATGTGACATCGCTTTCAACACCCTGAAATAGAAGTTAGCCACTGCTCAAGTTCTGACTCCTCATGATGAATCCAAACCGTTCGAGGTCTTCTGTGATGCTTCCCTTCAAGGTCTCGGTGCAGTGTTGATGCAAGAGAAGAAAGTTGTGGCCTATACCTCTCGCCACTTGAAGCCCAACGAAAAGAACTACCCCACTCATGACCTCGAGTTGGCGGCAGTTGTCCATGCTCTTTTAACTTGGAGACATCTCTTATTGGGAAGGAAAGTGGACATCTTCACCGATCATAAGAGTCTCAAGTACATCTTCACTCAGCCAAACCTCAACCTCAGGCAGACTCGTTGGGTCGAAATGATTCAAGAGTATAATCTGAGTATCGAATATACTCCAGGCAAGGCCAATGTAATTGCTGACGCATTGAGCAGGAAGGCTTACTGCAACAGTTTGATTCTCAAGCCTTACCAACCAGAGCTTTGTGAAGCTTTCCGCAAACTTAATCTCCAAGTTGTTCCTCAAGGATTCCTTGCCAACCTCCAAGTCTCTCCTACTTTGGAAGATCAGATTCGTGAGGCTCAACTTCTTGATGCTATGGTGAAGAAGGTGAAGATTGGGATTGCCAAGAGTCAACCCAAGTACAAGTGTTATCGTCTTGATGACAAGGATACTCTATTCTTCGAGGATCGCATTGTTGTTCCTAAAGGTGACCTTCGTAAAGTCATTATGAACGAGGCTCACAATTCACTCCTCTCTATTCACCCAAGAAGTACAAAGATGTACCATGACCTCAAGCAGTCGTATTGGTGGACTCGAATGAAGCGCGAGATTGCTCAGTTCGTGAATGAATGTGATGTCTGCAGAAGAGTGAAAGCAGAACACCAACGACCAGCTGGTCTCCTCCAACCTCTTGCCATTCCAGAATGGAAGTTTGACCATATTGAGATGGACTTCGTGACTGGATATCAAAAGTCCAAGCGTGGCAATGATGCTATGTTTGTTGTCATCGGCAAGCTCACTAAAGTGGCTCATTTTCTTCCTATCAAAGAATCTATCACAGCAGCTCAGTTGGCAGAGCTATATACCTCCAGGATTGTCTCTCTGCACGACATTCCGCAGTTTATATCTTCAGATCATGGTAGCATCTTCACCTCTAAGTTCTGGGATTCTTTTCAGAAGGCCATGGGCACCAACATTCGCTTTAGCACAACTTTTCATCCTAAAACTAGTGGCCAAGTCGAGCGAGTCAATCAAATTCTTGAAGATGTGCTCAGGGCATGTGTCATCTCTTTCGGTATGAAGTGGGAAGATTGTCTTCCATATGCCGAGTTCTCCTACAACAACAGCTTCCAAGCGAGTTCGGGCAAGGCCCCATTCGAAATTCTCTATGGCAGGAAGTGTCGTACTCCTCTTAACTGGTCAGAGGCTGGTGAACGCCAACTTCTTGGCAATGACTTGATCACAGAGGCTGAAGAAATGTGCAAAGTCATTCGTGAAAATCTCAAAGCCGCACAATCGCGCCAGAAGAGTTACTATGAAAGCAAGCATCATGACTTGGCTTTCGAGATCGGAGACCATGTCTACCTCCGCGTCTCTCCAATGAAAGATACTCATCACTTCGGTATCAAAGGGAAGCTTGCCCCTAGATATGTGGGTCCTTTCAAGATCATCAGCAAAAGAGGTGATCTCGCCAATCAACTTGAGCTTCCCTCCAACTTTGCAAACGTGCACGACGTGTTTCACGTGTCTCAACTCCGCAAGTGTTTCAAGACTCCTAACTGCACCACCAACTTTGAAGATATTGATCTCCAAGAAGACATGTCTTATCATGAGCACCCCATTGCTATTCTTGAAGAAACTGAGCACAAGACTCACAACAAGTCTATCAAATTCCTGAAAGTCAAGTGGTCACATCATTCCGACCGTGAAGCCACCCGGGAACGCGAGGACCACCTCCGTTCTGAGTACCTGGAGTTTTTTCCCCTCCTAGATCTCGGGACGAGATCCTTTCATAGTGGTGGAGTGTTATAACATCCCGTATGTAACCTGCCATAATTGTATTCCAACTCTTGCCATTTCCGGCACTAAGTTATGTTATTTCCTCGTTGTTAGGTTTTTGTCTTCGTGTTGTTTTGTCTTTGTCATGCATCTCATATCATGTCATCATGTGCATTGCATTTGCATACATGTTCGTCTCATGCATCCAAGCATTTTCCCCGTTGTCCGTTTTGCATTCCGGCGCTCCTATGTCCTCCGGTGTCCCCTTTTACCTCTTTTCGTGTGCGGGTGTTAAACGTTCCCGGATTGGACCTAGACTTGTCAAGCGGCCCTGGTTTACTACCGGTAGACCGCCTGTCAAGTTTCATGCCATTTGGACTTTGTTTGATACTCCAATGGTTAACCGAGGGACCGAGAAGGCCTCGTGTGTGTTGCATCCCAACACCTCTCCAAAGTGGCCTCAAACCCACCTAAACTCCCTCCATCATCTAGGCTGTTCGATCATGATCGCATGGCCGCAAACCGTGCTCAATTTGGAGCCTCCTAGCTCCTCCTACCTATATAAAGGTCCCTCTTCCCCGAAATCCAGACGAAACCCTAGCCCTCCACCTCCTCGCGCCACCGGACGAGATCCCGCCGGCCGGACATGTCCATTTCCGCCGTCCGCCGACACGTGGTGCCTCCCGATTCGTCCGCCCGCGCGCCCCACTTCACCGCGCCGCCGCAGCCTGCTTGGGCCCGGGGCTGGCCCTCCCCGGCCCGCGTCTTCCGCCGCCCGTGCCCTGTGTGAGGAGCCGCGCCGCCCGCGCCGGCCTGCCG
>NC_041386.1:562969624-562977809 GCF_002162155.2 Triticum dicoccoides
CGCGCCTTGCCGCCGCCTGCCGCCTGGTCGTCGCTGCCCCGTCCTCGCCGCCTTGCCGCCCCGCTTCTCCTCCGCCGATGCCGGCCCCAAGTCCGGTGAGCAACTCCGGCGCACAAGTACAACTCCGTCCACCGCCCTCACTGTTCTAGCGAAGTCTCCGGCGAGCGCCTTGATCCGCATGCCGATCTGGATCCGGATTTGGAAACCCTAACGGTTGACCTAATTCGCCCCATTTCAGTAATTATTTGCATTCTTCATCATGCCATAACTCTGCATTCGTGGCTCCATTTCGGGCGTGTAGCATATCAAATTGTTGGTCTTGACGAGTACTTCATTTCATCTCATTGCATCATGTTCATTTGAGATCATCTTGATGCCCTAAATGTTGTTGGAAGAGTGCTAGTTTCTGTTTCTTATCAACAATTGCTCATTTGTCATTTTTGCCATGATTAATGTGTGCCTCTTATGAACTTGAGCCCTACATGTGTTTTGAAGTATGCCATGCCATCTTTACAGGGGCGTATACCATGTATTTTTGTGATCTTTGTGGTGACTAGCACAAGCATGCAAAGTAGCCCTCTTAATGTTGTTGTTTTCAGGTACTTAGAAATATTCCAAGTCTTTGTCCTGTCAATATTTTTATGCCATGTATTCATGTTGCTACCGAGTGATTCGTGCCTCTTTTGAGCATGATCAGTAAGGATGTTTTGTAGATATTGTGGTGATCTATCCATCCATGTATTTGTTTGCAATTATGGAGCACCCTAGCTTGACTCAATCGAGCTCTACTTTTGCTATAAAATGTTCCTGGCAGAATGTTTACATGCTAAGCATTTTTGCCGAGCTTGTTGTAGTTGATCCATGCATGCTATGATGTTGTTCTTGCCATGTTTAGCTTCTATGCCATGTATACTTGCTGGGTGTATGCTTAGTTTGTCATGCAATGCCTTGTGGTGAGTGCATCGAGCTCGTAAACATGCCTACTTAATATATGTTTTGCCATGCTCCAGTTTTCTACCAAGTCTGAATCTGTTAGCGATAATTGCTATGTTCACATGGTTGCCATTGTATTTTCTGATCCGTTTTGGCTCATGGTCAGTAAGGGACTTTTGTTCTATGCTTTGAGTAGCTTCATGCGATGCCTTGCTTTGTCGTGATATGTTCCTGTAGCATGTTGTTATCTTTCTCTAAACATTGCTTCCTGATGTTAAATTCCTGGCATGTTATTAATTTCACTGAGTCTGTAACCTGATATCTTTTGCACTTTTGCCATGCTTGTTTCAACCTGCTATTGAGTGAATTAGCCGTAGCTCAGTGTTCATCTTTTGTCAAGCATCTTGAGTGGATCCCTGCCATGTATTTTCTTGCTATGTTAGAGTGTTGTAGCTTGTTGTTCTTGATGCATTTAGATGGCCTCGTGCTATTATTCGCAGATCGGTGCCATATTTGTTTTGCTTGTCATTTCCAAACCGTGCATCCGATTCCGGTGATCTTTATATCGATTTCGACCGAAATCAACCCCTCTTACCAGTGGCACTCTTGGTTTTCCAAGTTGAGGACAGGTTTAATCATTTCTTTATGAATCATGCATATGCATCGCATATCGCATCCCGCATATCATGACATGTTTTGCATCATGTTGTTTGTGCATTGCACGTGGTTGATTGTGTCTCCCTTTGCTTGTGTTCTTGCTTTGGGTAGAGCCGGGAGATGAGTACGTGATCAAGGATCTCGTTGAGTGCGTTTGTGAGGATCAAGCTAACATCAACTCGGAGAACTTTGTAGGCAAGATGACCATACCCTCGAAATCACTTCTATCTTTGCTTGCTAGATGCTCGCTCTTTTGCTATGCCTATGCTATGATACCTACCACTTGCTTATCATGCCACCCATATTGCCATGTCAAACCTCTAACACACCTTGTCCTAGCAAACCGTTGTTTGGCTATGTTACCGCTTTGCTCAGCCCCTCTTATAGTGTTGCTAATTGCAGGTGAAGATTAGAGTTTGTTCCTTGTTGGAAAATGTTTATTGTTGGGATATCATTATTATATATTGATCTACTTTAATGCATCTATATACTTGGTAAAGGGTGGAAGGCTCGGCCTTATGCCTGGTGTTTTGTTCCACTCTTGCCGCCCTAGTTTCCGTCATACCAGTGTTATGTTCCTTGATTTTGCGTTCCTTACATGGTTGGGTCATAATGGGAACCCCTTGACAGTTCGCCTTGAATAAAACTCCTCCAGCAATGCCCAACTTTGGTTTTACCATTCGCCACCTAGCCTATTTTTCCTTGGGTTCCGCGGACTCAAGGGTCATCTTTATTTTAAACCCCCAGGCCAGTGCTCCTCTGAGTGTTGGTCCAACATGTCAGCCGCCGGTGGCCACCAGGGGCAACTCTGGGCTGGCCTACCGGAAGTTTGGACAATCCGGTGTGCCCTGAGAACGAGATATGTGCAACTCCTATCAGGATTTGTCGGCACATTTGGGTGGCTTTGTTGGTTTAGTTTTACCATTGTCGATATGTCTTGTGACCGGGATTCCGAGTCTGATCGGATTGTCTTGGGAGAAGGAATATCCTTCGTTGACCGTGAGAGCTTGTGATGGGCTAAGTTGGGATACCCCTGCAGGGATTTGAACTTTCGGAAGCCGTGCCCGCGGTTATGGGCAGATGGGAATTTGTTAATGTCCGGTTGTAGAAAACCTAAAGCTTAACTTAATTAAAATGAATCATCAGAGTCTGTGGCCGTGATGGTCTCTTTTCGGCGGAGTCTGGGAAGAGAACACAGTCTCGTGTTATGCTTGAATGTAGGTTGTTCTAGGATCACTTCTTGATCATAGTTGATCGACCGTGCCATTGCCTTCTCTTCTCGCTCTCTTTTGCATATGGTTAGCCACCCAATATGCTAGTTGCTTGCTGCAGCTCCACCTCATACCTTTTACCCTTCCTATAAGCTTAAATAGTCTTGATCGCGAGGGTGTGAGATTGCTGAGTCCCCGTGACTCACATGTTACTTCCAAAACCAGATGCAGGGACCGATGATACCGCTCCAGGTGATTCGACTGAGCTCAAGTGGGAGTTTGATGAGGACTCAGGATGATACTACGTTTCTTTTCTAGACGATCAGTAGTGGTGCCCGGTTGGGGCGATCGGGGACTTTGTAGCATTTGGGGTTGTTCTTTATTTTGGTTCCATAGTCGGACCATGATTGTATCTGGATGAATGTAATGTTATTTATGCTATTGTGTGACGTGGCGAGTGTAAGCCAACTATGTACCTCTTTTCCTTATTCATTACATGGGTTGTTGTGAAGATTACCTCACTTGCGACATTGCTTACAATGCGGTTATGCCTCTAAGTCGTGCTTCGACACGTGGGAGATATAGCCACATCATGGGCGTTACAACAACATACCAGGGATCATTATCAATTGCCTCAAGATGCATTCGCATCTTATTCTTCCAGTAGGGGTAGTCCGTCCCATCAAAGGTAGGACACCCAGCAGAGGCCTTGATCATAAATGCGGTCGACATAACTAAAACTCCAGGAGGCTTAACCAAAATCACACAAAACAAGGGAGTACCTTGCTCTGATACCAATTGAAAGTGCGTTATATCGACTAGAGGGGGGTGAATAGGCGATTTTTATGAATTCTTCACTAAGGAATTTGTAGGTGAGGAAATTCCTTAGCGATGAACTACTAGCAATGGAATAAGTACTCAAAAGTAAACATAATAGAACACAAGCATAGTCATCATGATGAAATGAAGACAGGCACAAAGTACAGAAAGTGTAAGCACAGGATAACACAGGATGAAGACAAACCGACTGAAGAAATTGAACTGAGGAAATTGAGAAGGTCTTCCGTCAAAGTCTTCAAACATAGATATGAGCAAATGAAAGAGTTGAGGAAATAGAACCAGTGAGCTTGGTGAAGACAATGATTTGGTAGACTAGTCCAACTGTTATCTCAGTTGTACATCTGGTTGGAGCGGCTAGGTATTTAAACCTGAGGACACACGGTCCTCACCGTATTCTCCTTGAGCTAAGGTCACATAGACCTCGCCCAATCACTCGTGGTAAGTCTTCAGGTGACTTCCGAACCTTCACAAACTTGGTCACTCGGTGATCCACAATCCCTCTTGGATGCTCTAGACCTTGACGCCTGCTACCTCTTGAGCACCGCGTTGGATTTCCCCGAAGAGGAAGGGATGATGCAACAAAGTAGCGTAAGTATTTCCCTCAGTTTTTGAGAACCAAGGTATCAATCCAGTAGGAGGCTACACTCGAGTCCCTCGTACCTACACAAAAACAATAGCTCAACGCAACCAACGCGCTTAGGGGTTGTCAATCCCTTCACGGTCACTTACGAAAGTGAGATCTGATAGAAATGATAAATAATATTTTTGGTATTTTTGGTATAGAGATCCAAAGTAAATAAAGTAAAAGCAAAGTAAAATCAAAGCAATAATAAAGTGATGGAGAATGATATGATGAGAAAGAGACCCGGGGGCCATAGGATTCACTAGTGGCTTCTCTCAAGAGCATAAGTATTCTACGGTGGGTGAACAAATTATTGTTGAGCAATTGATAGAATTGAGCATAGTTATGAGAATATCTAGGTATGATCATGTATATAGGCATCACGTCCGAGACAAATAGACCGAAACGATTCTGCATCTACTACTATTACTCCACTCATCGACCGCTATCTAGCATGCATCTAGAGTATTAAGTTAAAAACAGAGTAATGCCTTAAGCAAGATGACATGATGTAGAGGGATAGTTTCATGCAATATGATAAAAACTCCATCTTGTTATCCTCGATGGCAACAATGCAATACGTTCCTTGCTGCCCCTTCTATCACTGGGAAAGGACACCGCAAGATTGAACCCAAAGCTAAGCACTTCTCCCATGGCAAGAACAACCAATCTAGTAGGCCAAACCAAACTGATAATTCGAAGAGACTTGCAAAGATAACCAATCATACATAAAAGAATTCAGAGAAGATTCAAATATTATTCATAGATAGACTTGATCATAAACCCACAATTCATCGATCTCAACAAACACACCGCAAAAAGAAGATTACATCGAATAGATCTCCACGAGAGAGGGGGAGAACGTTGTATTGAGATCCAAAAAGAGAGAAGAAGCCATCTAGCTACTAGCTATGGACCCGTAGGTCTGAAGTAAACTACTCACACTTCATCGGAGGGGCTTGGATGATGATGTAGAAGCCCTCCGTGATCGATGCCCCCTCCGGAGGAGCTCCGGAACAGGCCCCAAGATGGGATCTCATGGATACAGAAAGTTGCGGCGGTGGAATTAGGTTTTTGGCTCCGTCCCCGATCGCTTGGGGGTACGTGGATATATATAGGAGGAAGAAGTACATCGGCGGAGCTTTGAGGGGCCCACGAGGCAGGGGGCGTGCCCTAGGGGGGCGCCCTCCACCCTTGTGACCACCTCGTGGCTTTCTTGACAGAGGGTCCAAGTCTCCTGGGTCTTATCTGATGAGAAAATCACGTTTCCGAAGGTTTCATTCCGTTTGGACTCCGATTGATATTCCTTTTCTTTGAAACCCTAAAACAGGCAAAAACAACAATTCTGGGCTGGGCCTCTAGTTAATAGGTTAGTCCCAAAAATAATATAAAAGTGGAAAATAAAGCCCAATAATGTTTAAAACAGTAGATAATATAGCATGGAGCAATCAAAAATTATAGATACGTTGGAGACGTATCAACGCCTAACCGTCTGGAAGAAGCACAGTCTTCAAAGGTAACAAGCATCGGATCCACGCAGGATCAATCTCTTCAGGGATGCTCAATCACTTGGGGTTTGTAGGTGTTTGGGTTTGGGTTTTGGTTTTCCTCACTTGATGATTTTCACTCAAAGTCCTCGGAGGATGGGATGCTCTCAAATGACAAGTGTCAGTTTCTCTCGGAGCAGCCAACCAGCTAGTGGTTGTAGGGGGCGGCTATTTATAGCCTAGGAAGCAGCCTGACATGATAAGACATAAATGCCCTTCAATGATATGACCGGTAGGTGGGTAGATATTTTGGGACAGTTGGCGCATAGCACAGCAACGATCGGAAATTTGAGTATCAAATTCCTCTGGGATATCATGTTCCTCACTTTGTAGGTAATCCGCACTAGCGAATTCCTAACTCCTCAGTCAGAATAAATTCCTCAGAGACCAGAAGAACTTCGTCTCTGTCAATGAAGAATATGACTGAACTGTATGAGATTTCCAATGGCTTCGCTCGAAGGGATTGGTAGGTGTAGGATTTTGAGTTGAGCATCACATGGAAATTTTTCCTTAGTATTTCCTCGACCCCCTTTAACAGTACGGTGTTTCCTAAGACTCAAGAAAGATAAAATGAAACTACAAAAACAAAAGTCTTCACGCTTCATGTTCCTCAAATGAATACCAAGTCTTCAAGGTCACACCAATTTCTTCACTTTCAGAGTCTTCAGAAATTCAAAGTCTTCAGTCGAAGAACTTCATTTTTAGGGGTCGACTTTCTCTGTAAATATCAAACTCCTCATAGACTTATATACCTGCGTACACTCACAAACGCATTAGTCCCTTAACCTATAAGTCTTCAATACACCAAAATCACTAAGGGGCACTAGATGTACTTACACTAGCTAGGAAAGGAAAGAAGAAGAAAAAGAATGAGAGGAAAAAGGAAAATAAGAGAGGAAGAAAGGAGAAGAAGAGGAGAGGAACAAGAGAAGAAATAAATAAGAAGAGGAAAAAAGAAGAATAAGAAGAGGAGAAGAAGAAAGGAATAGAGGAGAAGAAGAGGAAATCTATTTTCTCTTCTTCTCCTCTATTCATTTCTTCTTCTCCTCTTTTTTTTCTTGTTTTTTTTCTTTGTTGTCGATATACCCCGTCCCGATAACTTCATTTAGTTTTAGGATTATTTTAGTTTATATTTAGTTTAGGATGAAGGAAAGAAGAAGGAGAAGAAGAGGAGAGGAAGAAGAGGAGAAATAAATAAGAAGAGGAAAAAAGGGGAAAAAAGAGGAGAAGAAGAAAGGAATAGAGGAGAAGAAGAGAAAATAGAAAAATTTCTATTTTCTCTTCTTCTCCTCTATTCCTTTCTTCTTCTCCTCTTTTTTTTCTTCTTTTTTTCTTCGATCTTCTCCTTTATTCCTGTCTTCTTCTCCTCTTTTTATTTCTTCTTCGTCTTCTTATTTTTTATCTGGTATGTCATTGTCGATATACCCCGTCCCCGATAACTTCGACTTGAGGGGGAGAGGGGTCGCCGAGGGTTTGAGGGGTGAGGGGCGGGAACTAGCTAGGGTAGAGGGTCGAGGTTCACCGAGGGGTCGAGGGTCGCCGAGGGTTCGAGGGTCGAGGGCTCGTTGTATGTTGTCGTCGTTGATATACCCCTTCTCGACCGTGATAACTTATACCACGGGAGCACCCCCCGGCCCTCTCGCTCGACCAAAACTCTTGAGGAGACCCAAACCCTAGAAAAAAACGATGTCGGTCTCCTATCCCCTCCCGCCACGCCCCTACTAGATCGACAAACTCTCTTGAGGCCACCCAAATTTACCAAGTTAAAAGAGCGTTGTCGTCGAGGCCACCCCAAACCCTAGAGAAGCGTCGAGGCCAGGCCACTAATATGATTCCTTATTGTGCTTAGCTAGCTAGTTCAACGTTCACTACAAAAAAAAGACACATCCGTGACATTTTGGGCCGAACGAAAAAAAATTCTGTCATACATATGACACTTCTATGACGATAATTGTGACAAAACCTGGTATCATCATAGATGTGGTGGGCTCCTACTTCTATGACAAAAAATCATGATAGAAAATGGGCTTTTCATCCTGGGCGGGCCGGAGACGCAGCTGCATGACATTCTTTGGGCCATCCATGATGGAAAAAACCGTGGTAGAAGCAAGGGCGAGGAAAATTTCGGGGAGTTCCCGGTTACGGTGGGAGGTCGAGGGCCGAGCGATGCATGTTTCTCTCGTACACGTGTGCGCGTGTGTGTGAGGCGTTGGCTCTAACTGAACCCGAGCGAGGCGTTGGGCTCTAACTGAACCCGAGCGATTGCACTGCAGGCTACGCATTACTGAACCCGAGCGATTGATCGATGGTTGTTAACTGAACCCGATCGAGCGATTCCTTCGCTACTGCTGCTAACTGAAGCTGATCGATTGGAT
>NC_041386.1:562978178-563045290 GCF_002162155.2 Triticum dicoccoides
CCCGTGGTGTGGTGGAGGGCTGCATGAACAGTAGACGGTGGAGGGGTGGTTGAACAGGACCCCGTGGTGTGGAGGGCTGGATGAACAGTAGACGGTGGAGGGGTGCCCGTGGAGGGGTGGTTGAACAGTAGCCAGTGGAGTAGCGCGCGGTGGAGGCTGGATGAACAGGAGCCCGTGGAGGCTGGAGGAGGTCGACGGTAGCCCGTGGAGGCTAGAGGAGGTCGACGGTGGAGATGAACAATATCCCGTGGAGTCCCGTTTTGCGGTATGCCACACCCCTCCCGATGAATAGGATCCCCGTTTCGACCGTAGCGCTCCAACACAAGTCCGTTTCGTCCATTTTGCGATACGCCACACCCCTCCCGATCAACAGGACCCTCGTTTCGACCGTAGGAGGTCCGTTTCCTCCGTTTTGCGGTATGCCACACCCCTCCCGATCAACAGGACCCCTGTTTCGACCGTAGGAGGTCCGTTTCCTCCGTTTTGCGGTACGCCACACCCCTGCCGATCAACAGGACCCCGTTCCGAACGTAGGAGGTCTGTTTCCTCCGTTGTGCGGTATGCCAGGCCTCGTTTCCATCGCATGTTCCATCCAAGCCCTCCCGATGAACACGACCACGCATTCCGTTCCGACCCAGCCGGTTGGCCTCCACGCATTTCGTTGCCTCCCGATGAACACGACACATTCCATTGCCTCCCCATGAACACGACACATTATGTTGCCTCCCCATGAACACGACGATGATGTTGTTTCTCCGTTTTGACCCACCCATGTATACGAGCCCTGGCCGTACGTATGCGCGAGTAGACGTTTGAGACCCCGCCCGTATGTACACATACGTGGCCGTATTTTCTTTATTGCACCCTGGCCGCTGTACGTATGTGTACATGCTACGTGCGCGCCTCTACTACGACACGTACACGCCTCTACTACGACACGTGCGTGCCTCTGCATCCACCAGTATATATGTACGTACACGTTCATGACCAGAATGACAACGCTACGTATGCTTCGACCAGGTGGGTCCCGACTATCAGGCATTTCCTTGCCTGCGAAGATGTAGCTGCTGGGTCCCAACAGTCAGGGGGGCGAATCGTTTTTTTGCCCGGACGCACTTCCTTGCGTGCGAAGATGTATCTGGTGGGTCCCAGCAGTCAGGGGCAAACTTTTTTTTTGAGAAATACGGTGGCCCGTCCGGTGGGTCCCCGCTGTCAGGTGGAGGAATAATTATTTTGCACGTAATAAGGAGGCACTTCCTTGCTGCGGCCGTGGACCCAGCTGTCATCCTCTCCACGTACAGTCCACGTCCGATGGAAGCCGTTCCTTGACCATGTTGACCATGCCATGCCGAGAGCACCAGGGCAGTGGACGACGGCGAGGCCTAGGAAGGGGACGACACGGAGCCGGGGAAGACACGGCAGTGGATGCCCACGCGTAGAGGAGTACGAGGGTTCACTGGTTCGCTGCGGTGTGAGGCTGCCGTCACCGCAGAATAACAGGGGGTGTGGGTGAGTAGAGGGATGGCCTGGCCAGCGGTGGGACTAGTAGGGGCGGTGAGGCCTCCGCCGCATCGTAGCCGGCCACGGGAGGCAGGAGCACGAGGCACGACCGGCGTTGGTTTGGGCGGCTGGAGCAAGAAGACTAGAGGTTGAAGAAGCACTACGGCCGTTGGATGGACATCGTACGGTCACTGGAGCTAGAATCGTGCATATTGACTAAGTTGACAAAGCCCTCCGTCCCTGTCAACTTAGTAGGCCCACAAGTCAGCCTGCCACTATACTGGGTCCCAACTAACAGGGGGAGTATTCATTTTTTTGTGCGTAATAAGGAGGCACTTCCTTGCGTGCTAAGATATAGCTGGTGGGTCCGAGTTGTCAGCGGCGGTAATGTTTTTTTTGCAAAATACAGAGGCCCTTTCGGTGGGTCCCTAATGTCAGGTGGAGGAATCATTATTTTGCGCGTAATAAGGAGGCATTTCCTTGCGTGCGGTCGTGGACCCAGCTGTCGGCCTCTCCATGTACAGTCCACTTCAGATGCATGTCGGTCGTTGACCACATTGACCAGGCCGCGCCGGGAGCACCAGGGCGGTGGACGACGGCGAGGCCTAGGAAGGGAATGACACGGAGGCAGGGAAGACTCGACAGTTGTTTCCCACGCGGAGGGGAGTACGACTGTATGAGGGTTTACTGGTTCGTCTACCATCGCCGGAGAATAACAGCAGGTGTGGGTGAGTAGAGGGATGTCTAGGCCAGCGATGGGAGTACGGTGGGGCGGTGAGGCCTGCGCGGCAGCACAGCCGGCCACGGGGAGGAGGGAGCAGGCAGTCCCTCCGGCGCTTGTTTGAGCGGCTTGAGCAGGAAGAGCATAGATTGAAGAAAGCACGACAGTCGTTCTATGGACATCCAACAGTCACTGCTTGTGCGTCAACCTTTTTTTTAGGAAAGCCTCAAATCTGTGGAAAACAGCATACAGCCCATCTGCCATTATTTCTAATAATTTATAGCCCATTTGCTAATTCTTAAGGTTTTTTTGGAGCCCATATTCTTTTTGTTAGCATTACAACCCATGTTGTGGCCACGGTTAAAAAATTATACGAAATTTTGCATATTTCGGTGCGGTCCGAACTGTTTTAATTCCCGGAATTTCGACTCACATTCAAACTGATTTTAAAAATAAATGTATATCAATATAAAATCCAACAAATTCTCCACGCATAAAAATTAATGTAATTTAAAATCTCGAAATGAAAAAAAAAGATATTTGAAACTAATTGCGGTTTGATGTGTTTTAAAAATGTACAGCCCATTTCTCATTACTGATGGGCCATTTTCTCAGCCAGCCGAATGAAAGCTCTCCTCATCTTGAAAGATTTGCGGCCCAACAGGCCTGACAAGGCGACTTACTTGGCAAATCACAAAAAAACTGGGTTGTGGCCGTGGACCCAGCTGTCAGCCTCTCCACGTATAGTACTCTTCCAATGGAAGTCGTTCCTTAACCACGTTGACCACATCGCGCGGAGAGCACCACAGCGGTGGACGACGGCGAGGCCTAGGAAGGGGATGACGCGGTGCCGGGGAAGACGCGGCAGTGGAAGCCCGCGCGGAGAGGAATACGAGGGTTCACTGGTTCGACTGTGGTGTGAGGCTGCCATTGCCGCAGGGCCTGGCCAGCGATGGGAATAGTAGGGGGCGGTGAGGCCTCCGCGGCAGCACAGCCGGCCACGGGAGGCAGGAGCATGCAGCACAACTGGTGCTGCTTTGGGCGGCTGGAGCAAGAAGACCAGAGGTTGAAGAAGCGCTACGGCCGTTGGATGGACATCGTACGGTCACTGGAGCTAGAATCATTCATATTGACTAAGTTGACAAAGCCCTCCGTCCCCGTCAACTTAGTAGGCCCACAAGTCAGCCTCCCACAATGGTGGGTCCCAGCTAGCAGGGGGTATTCATTTTTTGTGCGTAATAAGGAGGCACTTCCTTGCGTGCGAAGATATAGCTGGTGGGTCCGACATGTCAGCGGGGGGAACATTTTTTCGTGAAATACAGAGGCCCTTCTAGTGGGTCCAGCTGTCAGGTGGAGGAATCATTATTTTGCGCGTACAGTCCACGGCCAATGGATGTCGTTCGTTGACCACGTTGACCAGGCCGCGTCGAGAGCACCATGGCGGTGGAAGACGGCGAGGCCTAGGAAGGGAACGACACAGAGCCGGGGAAGACTCAGCAATGGTTGCCCACGCAGTGGGGAGTACGAGGGTTTACTGGTCCGGCTACCGTCACCGGAAAATAACAGGAGGTGTGGGTGAGTAGAGGAATGGCCTGGCCAGCAATGAAGTAGGGTGGGGCGGTGCGGCCTGTGCGGCAGCACAGCCAGCCACGGGAGGTGGGAGCAGGCAGTCCAACCGGAGCTGGTTTGGGCGGCTGAAGCAAGAAGATCAGATATTGAAGAAGCAGCACGGCCGTTGGATTAACATCCAACGGTCACTACTGCTAGAATCGTTTGTGGACTAAGTTGACAAAGCCAAAGTACAAGTCAACCTAGTAGACCCACAAGTCAGCCTCTAAATCTGTCCCAAACAGCATACAGTCCGAAATTTCTAGCCAGATTCAAATTAATTTTATATCTAAATATACCTTAATTTAAATTCAATGAAATTTTACCCGCACAAAAACAATGAAATATAAAATATCAAAATCCGAAAGAAAACAGTATTTTGGAACTAATTGCCTGTTTGCTGTATTTTTTCATTTTATAGCCCATTTCTTATTACTTATAGCCCATTTTCTGGGAAAAATGCATCCCTCCTCGTCTTGAAAGATTTCCGGCCCAGCAGGGCGTAGAAAAGCAAGTAGGCCTACGTTGGTTTTTCTGTAAAACAAAAAAGCTGGCTAGCCATTTTCAGAAAGGAAAAAACAAACTGGGCTGGTCATGTGCTAAACATATGAAATAAAAGCCTGGGCTAGACGGGCCATGGGTCCCGCACAACCCAGTTGATACCCTTCTCCGTCCCAAAAAACAAAATTACTGCATGCGCTGCTGGGTCCCTACTGTCATCCTCACCATGTACAGTCATCTCCTTATTCCTCTCGGTTGTTGACCATGTTGACAACACCGGAGGGCGGCGCCGTGGCGAGCGGACCAAGGCGGAGGACGATGGTGAGACCTCGGACGGGAACGAATAGGAGCCGGGGAAGATCACAGCCAGCCGTGGGAGGCGGGAGCAGGCGGTCCCGCCGGCGCTGGTTTGGCTTTGGCGGCTCGAGGAAGAAGAGACTGAAGAAACGCGACAGACATTGAATGTCAATCCAACGGTCAAGGTTGGCACAATCGTTTGTTGACTAAGCGGACACCAAGTAGCATACTTTTTTATATATAGAAAGAAAATCAAAGACTTGGGAAGGTGTACAGAACAAGCTAGTGTACCAGTAAAGAGACATTGCCGAGTTTTAGAAAAAAGAAAGACGTGCTCCTGTAGCTGGTTCGAATCCAAACCTAGACTATGACTATATATGGTGCTATGCTACTTTGCAAGTAATGAAGCTGACATATCCAACATTCTCTTCTCCTCTTCTCTACTTACTATGCCTAGCATCAGAAGCTCTGGCCGCAGTAACCATGTCCACTGGCTGCTCGTCCACCTTCTCTTCAGCAGGCAACAACTAAATATGCGCCAAGTCGCCACCCGTACCATCGCCTGTGGGTCTCATCACACCCCCGCTGGCACGCGCACCGCAGTCGATTGCTCATCCCAACCCGCTGTTGTTGGTGCGGTGCCACTGCTGCAAATCACGCAGTCATCCATCGCGTCTCAACCACAATCCGCAACCCTGGCCAAGTCTTCTACAAATGCCCGAATCATGGGGTAATAATATGTTTAAGTGTTGTTCTACTGCTTTCAGTTGCTGATTTTTTAATAGTTTGGTTGATGATCTTCCAATTTGATTCGTGCAGAAAAGGGAAGATTCGTGTGATTTGTATTTTTGGAAGTTGCTGATGTGGGGGAATGCAACTACATTGATTATTTGGTTAGCCGAGGAATCCCAATACCAGCAGGTTGGGGCGTTGGATAGGTAACTGAAAGAACGGCAGAAGAGGAAGATGCAGAGCAGAAGGTTAAAGATGCAGTTCCTATGATCATGGCCAAGCAACAGCTGTTGAACGGCCTTGACAGCAATGAGGATATGAAAGAGCTTGTGAAGATAATAGGCAAAATCGATGTGCTCTGTAGGATGATTGTCTCTTTATTTGCAGCGTATGTAGCACTCGTGATGTATTCAGTGGCTACAACATGAGCACTTTGCTGAAACTAGTAATGAATGAAACCTGTGTAGCAGGCTGGGCATAGTGTTGTGAACATCTAATGATTTCTATTAATGGAAATCAGGGGGTATCCCCTTTTGCTCATATAAATAAATAAATAGCAGAGGCCCTGTCGGGTCACCTTTGTTCTCATTCGAAGACGTCGAGCAAATTGCAGTCCAACAGCAAACTATGTCATCAAATTCAAGTTTCACAGCCAAATATGAGTACAACTAAACAACAATGTCATCATGTTTTAGTTGTCATACAAGTACCAAACACAAATCAGCATACATAACAAGTGATGTTCTCACAGCAAAATACTAAACAACATGTTCATCAGGTTTCAGTTGTCATAGCAAACACAATTTCACATAGTAGATAAAAAATGTCTACTAACAGGCAAATACGACAAAAGTAATGTAATCATCATCCGCAGAAGCAGCGTCAACATATTTGCCATGTGTATCAGTCTGAATCGTAATTCCCCACGGTGTCATCTTCTTCTTCGTCCTCAACGTCTTCGAACGTTGGCTTCTTCTTGATCAACTCTTGTATGTCCACATCATGACAGGCAATCTTTTCGCCGGCTTCATTGACGTGATGGTTCTCAAAGATATTAGGAACATCTGTGTTATCTTGTACATCAGGAGCAGTGTAAGCATCATCTTGTTGTGCAACTTCATTAAACGAATTCCTCTGCTCAAACCTTTGCAGTACTCTCTAGTCATCGCTACGTGCAAATGTGTCTTCCAAGAAAAATATCTATGTTTCTTGATTTGCCAAAATAAAAGGCTCGTTGGTCTGGTACGCCACCTTGATATTGATGGATTTGAAATAATCATCAGCTCTAGGTTTTGCAATCCTGGAAAACAGGTTATACCAATGACAGCACAACAGAACCACACACCAATGATCCTCGAAACTGGAGATATACCGCAACTGAAAAATGTATGTTATGTTAGCATACAATTCAGTTGTCTCTTTGCCATACGTATCCGTGCTCATGATGGCACTGTTTTGTGTCTTCCTGCCTTCGTCTCGTGCAAGGGTGTTGTAGCGCACATCTCCAACAACGCAAGATTCATAATGTCTTACCCGAGTATCAGGACCCATTGCTAGTGAGTAAAGGGCATCATCAACTGCCTGCCCAGACTCCCGCATCTTCTTAACCTATGTTTAGAAAATAGACAAGCTGATCATCTTATGTACTCAATATATTAAAAAACTGACAGTGCACTTCAAAAGCTTACATGGTTCTTGAACCATTTCACAAATCCTGCCATAACCACTTTGTCAATGTTTCTTGGATTTTGTGGCAGTAACTCCTCTTTGTAGATGCTACACAACATAGTGATTGCGTCAAACATCTAAATATATAAGAATGTGCTGCAACTTTAGTAGATTACGATGTATAAGATGCAGTACTGCACTTACTTGGTATAAGGTAGTATCTCAGGACAATTATTCAACACATACCAAACCATTTTGTCCAAATCTTTAGGTTTGTCCTCTTGTCGACTCTTCCCTGTAACTCGAACAGAATAATCGAAAACATTGAGCCCGGGATTGTCTTCACCCACCTCTTTGCTAAGCTAATTAGCTCTTTCAATGTATTTTGAGCAGAATGTCAACGCTTCTGTAGCAATGTAGGCCTCTGCAATGGAACCATCGGGTCTAGCTCTATTCCTAACACAGCCCTTGAAAGTGCCTAGCCGCCTTTCAATAGGGTACATCTAGCCATATTGTACTTGACCTCTAAGTAGTGCCTCATCAGGTAGATGAACAGCCAAATGCACCATCACATCAAAGAAGGCTGGAGGATATATCTTCTCAAGGTCGCATAGGATAGTTGGTATCTTGTATCTAAGACGCTCCAAAGCATCTATCCTGATATTCCTACTATAGAGTTCCCTGAAGAATTGTCCCAACTCTACAACTGCTCTCTATAAGTCAGGGCAGCCCAATCCTCTAAGGATAACAGGTAAAACCCTTTGAAGTAGGACGTGGCAATCATCAGTTTTCAACCCTTGTACCTTGTTTCCATCTGCACTGACTCTCCTTTCAGGGTTGGAAGCAAATCCATGTCGGAATCTCACATGTGACAGGACCTCGCAGAATTCTTTTCTTTTTACCTTGTCCAAGACGTACACAGCTGGTGCCATATCCCGTGGTTTACCTTCATCTTGCACCTACAAATCCTTTCTGATACCCACGTGTGTCAAATCAATCCTAGATTTTACGGTATCTTTCGTCTTTCCTTCAATATTAAGAAGTGTGGCGATAATGTTGTCACATATATTTTTCTTGATGTGAATCACATCAAGATTATGCCGCAGATCCAAATCTTTCCAATACTCCAAGTCCCACAAAGTGGACCTACGGGTAAACAATAATCTCTCTTCTACCTGCCACACTTCCTTTTCCCGCTACCATTACCAGGATGGTTTCCTGGTGTAATATGCTTGACCTTCTCTAATTCCACTTGCAACTCATCGGTGGTGAGCCTCTTTGGCACATCACGGTTTTCATGCTTTTGCATTGAATACATGTCTTCGGTATTTTCTAGGATGCGGCTTGTCCTTGGCAAGGAAACGGCGGTGTCCAATGTAACAGATCTTGCTAAGTATTGCGTATGACAGCGGATTCCTATCATAGCGAACACATGCATTGTAACCATGTGTCGTTCGCCCTGACATAGTGCCCAAAGCCGGATAATCATGGATGCACCAAATTATAACAGCACGCAGAAAGAAATCAGCTGGTGGGCTGCTATATAGGTCTCGAGTGAGAATACCCTTCCATAGCTGTTGAAGTTCCTCCACAAGAGGCTCCATGAATAAATCAAAATCCTTTCCAGGACTTTTTGGACCTGGGATGAGCAAGGCCATCATGTAGTTTGATTATTTGGTGCAGACATTTGGAGGCATGTTGTAAGGGATAACAAGAACTGGCCACATGCTATATGTGGCGCTCTGGTTGCCAAATGGGTTAAATCCATCTGAAGCTAAGCCAAGTCTAATGTTTCTCGGGTCAGCAGAAAACTCTTTGTGTTTATCATTGAAGCTTTTCCACTCACTACCATGAGATGGATGGCTCATTACATTCTGATCTCTGTACTCCTGGTTCCTAGAATGCCACAGTACATCCTCTCTTGTTTCAGCATCATGAAACAACCTCTGCAATCTTGGTGTAATTGGAAAATGTCTCAGAACATTATGAGGAATCCTCTTCACAGCATCGCCATCTTTCCATCTTGATGATTTGCATTTCAGGCATTCACTTAAGTTGGCATAATCCTTCCGGAACAGAACACAATTATTCTTACAAACATGGATCATATCATATCCAATTCCAACTGCACAAAGGAAATTCTTCATTTTACTGTAGGTGTGTGGCAGCTCAGACGCATCTGGAAAGATTTGCGGAAAGCAGCCAACATCGCATTGAATGATTTGTTGGTCATCCGCTCAGATGTCTTCACCTGAAGAAAGGTGACCATAGCTGAGAATACTGACAGCTTATTTCCTGGGATGACAGCAATGTTGCATTGTTCCAACATGCGGGCCCACCGTTTTTCTTCTACAGGTGAAAGTTCACGGAATGCACGAGCATTTCGTAGCATTGTTTCAATGTTGGTCAAACTCACTGGCTCCACCACCACCACATCCTCCTCCTCTTCCACCTGAGCATCAGGCAGATCAAAATGGTGATATGCTGCTTCCACGTAGTCAATAACATTGACGTTCACAGCTTCACCATGATGAACCCACCTAGTATATGTGACCGACATCCCATACAAGTGTAGATGATTTTGCACAGTTGACTGGGGTCTTGTAACTGAATTCATACAACTGCTACACGGGCAGAGCACAACTGATTTTGGACCACCGTACTCAGCTCTGATAAAGTTCATGAAGTTTTCAACCCCCTCGACATATGCAGCGGAGAATCTTCGAGCAGAAGTTATCCAAGTCATGTCCATCTGTTAGACATACAAATTAGTTCTTATACTTGATATTACAGGAAAACATACATGCTTTTTTATGAAGTCCAGAAAAAAAATACCTAGGTCGATGTCTAAAGCTATGGCAAGATATTTGGACGAGCAGATCTAAGTAATGAAATATATGTAAAGCTAATTCAGCAAACAGATTTGAGTGTCAAATTATGGCAGGCTGTTTCAGCAGTCAATGAGGCCGAGCGCACAGCCATCGAACTATCGAAGGCCATCGCAGCAACAAAGATCGAGTATAAAACGGTGTAGAGCTATTTCACCTAACAGATTGTCTACTAGACCATGGCAATCTACATCACAATAAATATATGGCAGGATATTTTAGCAACTAATCGGCCTTGGCATGCCATCTCAGCTAAGCAGATTGAGTGCAGAACAGGGCAAGGAAGCTTCTTAAGCAGAGCATATTGACAGTAAACTACTTTGGCAAACAGTGAGACTAACAACGTCTATCAGTTAACATTCAGCGCTACACCGACATGAACGGGGCCTCAGTCTACAATGCGCGTACCGTGGGAGAAGCTGACCACCATGCGTCTCCACACGAACGTCGCCAGCGGTGGCGGCGCTGACCGCCGTGCGCCTCCACAAGATCGTAGCGAGAGGTGGCGGCGCGGCTACAGGATGGCAGTCTACGAGAGCGTACTGTGGGAGCTAGAGGATTGCCGAACCGCGGCGCCGACGTATCCGCGTGGCGGGGAGGGCGGCTTTGGAGGAGCGAATGGAGTGGAGGGGGACAGGGGGGAGGGGGTTTGGGGAATATTATTGGCTAGTTTGCCGAAGGGCGATTGAATCGGATTTGGGGGGAATTTTTGGGTGTGGGGGGGAGGATTTTCGCATGGTGGGCGGGGGTAGTTTGGTGCATGGTCGGTTTCTCCAAGTGCAGTCCCACGTGTCAGTGAAGAGGCAAGCCGAAGCGCGTTTCGTTTGCGTGAGCCGTGTGCAGGACCAAACGTGTGTGGGGTGCAATGCGACCGCGACGGGAGTGTTGTGAGTGTACCGCCTTTTTCCTTTTAAACTAGGTGCTTTGCCCCCTCAAAATTTTTTTTTTGCTTCGCGCGATCCATCGATACTACTACTAGTAATCCGGTAATCCCGACTAAAACGGCGCGGCCGGGTCTTTTCCCGCGCGATATGCTGGGAGGTTGGCTTAGTTGGGTTTTTTAGGACGAGTAATGCTACACCTACGTAATCCCAGTTACGTAATTAACGTAATGTGAAACGTGTGAGCTGATGATTGTATATTGGGGGGAGGGAGGGGCCCACGACCATGAAAACCAGGGGAGGAGAGAGAGAGAGGCAATTTACGTTAACCCTTTTGTAGGTTCCCGTAGATGTACAAAGATGTGAAATGCGTGAATGTGTAGTGGGCGTACTATTGGAGTGCCTAAGATAATTTGTGTATGTATAGACCCTATGTGTTTATTTTACTTTGCATGTTAGATTTGTCTCGATTCAATAAAAAGCAGAGTTGGTGATGATGGTGTGCCTGTCATCCTGCAATATAGGCCGTCCGATCTATATCTAACGGATAGGAAGGAAACTATGACAATTTACCCGCACTCCTCTCCACATTCGCAGATGAGGCTTTCCCTCATTGATCCTTTTCTCCCATAAGATCTTGATCTTCCGTGCAACGCACTGGCATCTTGCTAGTACTCCTACAATATGTATATTATTGTGAAAGTTCATATACACCGGCCGAGATTAATGCAAACACGACAGATTTTCATTACATTTCAAACTTTTATAGGACAGAAAAATAAAATAAACCCGACCCTAAGCCTATTCTACGGCGGCGACCGACGTCCTCCATCTGCGATCTCTATGTACGGGGGCGGGGTTCAAGACCCGTGAAGTGAAGGTGCGGTCTTCGGCGAGGGAGTAGAACATGGGATACGGACCGGCGAGTTGGCACACCATGCCCTGCCACCTCCCATGCCCTACTCATCCTCGGAGGAGTCCCCGACCTCGGAGGTGCCGGACGTTGGACGGCGGCAAGTAGGACGCGTGGCTGACGGTGCCCCCGTCGTCGCCTGCCAACGTGGCCACCGCTTGTGCGGTCGCGTCCGCGTCCGGCTATGCCAATATTGCATCGCGAGAGGCGACTTGAGCGAGGGCGGCGACCTCGAGCTTCATCCTCGAAGACAAGATCTCCCACAGAGCGTTCGCACTTGCGGTCATGGCGGATGTGGTGCCAGGTAGGAGGACAATGCACTATGGTGTGGAGATTAGCTGGGTGTTGCCGCTTTAAATAGCGCATTCCGGTGAGGCCAAGCGTCCGGGTGCGTCATTAAGTCGCTGGAGTTGGTTCCTCGGGCACCGAGCCTCTTAACGACAACATACGAACGGACGACATGAATGCGGGCAGCTGGCGCCGGCTGGGAACGCACCGCGCGATGGCACGAGGGACGAGGGTTTTGGTGTGCCAGGGTAGTCAGCTGCGGTAGTGGCAACGTTGGAGATGCCCTTTGCTCACATGCGATCCCCGCATGTCATTGAAAAAGCAAGACGACCCGGCATGGTCTCAGGTCCAGAGGATGCAGTTGGCCACGCTACACCACTCCCCGGACGCGTCGCGGCGCCCCGTGCATCCTCGACGAGCCGGGTGTTGGGGTGTGTTTGGATTGTGGACAAAGTGCACCTTACCAAAATTTTGGTCATGACCCAAATATAGGTCTTTGTTTGGATGGTTGCCATTTTTTTGGCATGCCAATGAACTCTAGCCAACTCTAGTTCATTTTTCTTGCCAATGTCGGCCAAATCATGGGAAACCAATATCTTAACCAAAATTTTGGTCATGACCCAAAGATTGGTCTTCGATTGGATGGTTGCCATTTCTTTGGCATGCCAATGAACTCTAGCCAACTCTAGTTCATTTTTCTTGCCAATGTCGGCCAAATCATGGGCAACCAATACCTCAACCAAAATTTTGGCTACCCAATGCTTTGATGGGGCAACCTTGGGCACAAACCAAACATACCGTTGGCCGTGCCACAGCACTAACGCCACCCTCGGCACACTGAAACCGACCGTGTCTAGATACGATATGAGCATGTCGCTCACCGTGGTCGCCGTGTCCAGAGGAGGTTGTCGGTGTCAAAACCGGCGGATCTCGGGTAGGGGGTCCCGAACTGTGTGTCTAGGCCGGATGGTAACAGGAGGCAGGGGACACGATGTTTTACCCAGGTTCGGGCCCTCTTGATGGAGTTAAAACCCTACGTCCTGCTTGATTAATATTGATGATATGGGTAGTACAAGAGTAGATCTACCATGATATCAGAGAGGCTAAACCCTAGAAGCTAGCCTATGGTATGATTGTATGTTATGGTTATTGTCCTACGGACTAAAAACCCTTCGGTTTATATAGACACCAGAGAGGGTTAGGGTTACACAAGGTCGGTTACAAAGGAGGAGATATCCATATACGTATTGCCTAGCTTGCCTTCCACGCCAAGTAGAGTCCCATCCGGACACAAGACGAAGTCATCAATCTTGTATCTTCATAGTCTAACAGTCCGGCCAACGGAGATAGTCTGGCTGTCCGGAGACCCCCTAATCCAAGACTCCCTCAGTAGCCCCTGAACCAGGCTTCAATGACGATGAGTCCGGCGCGCAGTATTGTCTTCGGCATTGCAAGGCGGGTTCCTTCTCCGAATATACCGCAGAAGAATTTGAATACGAGGATAGTGTCCGACCCTGCAAAATAAGTTCCACATTCCACCGTAGAGAGAATAATATTTTCGCAGATCTAATTTGCTGGCTTGTTTTGGCAGCATGACGTTATGTCATGGCCCAGTGATTATTCGAACCGTTTCTTTTAACCAGCCCTGCACATAACGCGAGGCAGTTTTTCGACACGTCTTGTCAAAGCAGAAATTGTGTCCACTTATTACGGGATTCTCATCAATATGGGCGTGGGTAACCCAACCACGCCATCAATTGCGGCGCTTGAGGGATAAACGAGTTTTACCAGGCAAGTGGGGACACTTAGTTTCGTCCGCCCATATAAAGGGATAAGGATTCACCTTTCTATCCACGCCTTCTTCATCCTTTGCTCATCCATTTCCGCACACTCGATCTCTAGCGCCCAAGTCCTCACTTCCACCTCAACCCTCTCCAACCATGTCCGGAGCGGGAGGCAAGTGGATGGTCTCCTCCATCACGGAGGGAGACATCAAGAAACTGAGGAGAGCCGGATACCTGGCCGACAACATCGCGCACCGGCTCCCAGATGAGGGGATGCTCATCCCCACCCCCAGGCCCCATGAGAGGGTAGTATTCCTCACCCATTTCCTCCGCGGACTGGGGTTCCCTCTCCATCCCTTTGTTCGGGGGATCATGTTCTATTACGGCCTGGATTTCCACGATCTGGCCCCGAACTTCGTCCTCAACATCTCGGCATTTATCATCGTGTGCGAGGCCTTCCTCCGCATCAAGCCCCACTTCGGCTTATGGCTGAAGACCTTCAATGTCAAGCCGAAGGTGGTGGGCGGCCGCCAAGCGGAGTGCGGAGGCGCCATGGTGGGCAAGATGCCCAACATAACATGGCTCGAGGGCTCCTTTGTGGAAACCATAAAGGGGTGGCAATCGGGGTGGTTCTATATCACCGAGCCGCGCGACCCCGCATGGGTAGCGACCCGCGAGTTCCGATCTGGCATCCCCATGCGGCTCACCTCCTGGAAAGATAAGGGCCTACCTTGGGGTAGTTCGAAAGAGCTAACCGGAATCCAAACATGTATTCAAAACATGGTCGTCAAGAAGCTCAAGCTTGTCAACATAGTCCAGGTTATGCTCATCCGCCGGATACTCCCGTGCTAACAACGGGAGTTCACCTTGTGGGAGTTCAATCCGGCGCAGCACCGGACTCTGAACGGGCTCTTCGACACGACTCATGAAGACGCCTGGAGGGTGCTGTTCAAAAGTGTCGAGGTCCCTCCCCCTATTACTGAGGATCGCAGATTCAGCGCGAAGCACGAAGCCAGTGTGGTAAGCTGCTTTACCTTTCATAGGATACTTTTTTATATAGATTGACTCTATGCGTGATCTAAACTCCCATACTTTTGACAGGACTGGCAGAAGATGGCCAAACATATCGACTGTCTGGCTCCTTTGCCCGAAGGCCCCGCAGATGTTCTTCTGACAAAGATGCTGACTCCGGCCCCTTATAAGGTGCCAAGGAAGACCAAGAAGGCCAAGGGAGCTCGAAAGAGTTCCCAACGCCAGGCGTCGTCGAACTCACCGTCCGATGACTCTGCGGGGCACTTTTCCCCCGAAGACGAGGAAGAAGAAGAAGAAGATGCTCCCCCACCGACTGCGGGAGACAGAAAAAGGAAGGCCGCCCCAACTGGGGGGGCCGAAGGGTCCAAGAAGGGAAGGACTCTCCTTCTGGACAGCTCCACCGCCGCCGACGAAGGCAAAGACGAGTGGTTGCCCAGGGCCAAGCCCCTGGGGAGATCGTAAGTATTCGCATACCAAAGTAACCCATAGGATTCCTTTGTCGCACTGCTTTCCCTAATCGCCGAACATAATTACGCAGGCCTCCACGAGCAAATATCGAGGTATCATCGGACGGCTCCCTGGGCTCGTCGGACATGGATAGTGATCCAGTCCCGACCGCCACCTCCCCTCATCCTGCCGACGACACCGAGGTGTTGTCTCAAGAGGCATCGGATCGAGGGGAGACAGTCCCGGAGGCACCTCAAGGCGACCTTCCGGACTCCGGGAGCCGAGGGGACGGGACCCCTAAGAGCTCCGAGTTTGGCCCTCAGCCGAACACCGCGCCGGACCCTCCAGCGGTTCCGGGCTTGGGTAGGCGGCCTCCTTCTAAGAGGGGTGAAACGCCTGTGCCGGTGACCTCTGTCCATCCGGAGGCGCCGGACAACCTGCTGGAAGCGCTTTGCAGCACTTCCATCGACGAGGAACACTGCACCGTCATGAGTGCGGTGATCCAGAAGATTCAGTCCGCCAAGAGCGGATTGACTGAAGCCTGTGCCAGCCTTTTAACAGGCTTTGCGGTAAGTGTTTTAAAATGTAGTAGAAATATTACCGCATAGACAGTAGCCCCTGATGCTTTGTTCGGTGTTCACAAAGAAAAGCCGAACATAGGATCAAATAATATCGCAGGAGTCTAATATAAGTATGTCAATATGCATATGCAGGCTTCGCTGCTGGCGTCCGGCGCACTAATTGCGGAGGTCGCCGTACTGAAGCAGGACCTCGAGGGGTCCAAGAAAGAGCTCGGCCTTGCCAAGAGGCAGCTCGAGGAGAACAAGGGTAAGCAATACCCCGTATATAGATATGTATATATAAAAAAGGACGCAATTGCAAAATGACAAGATCATTGTATGTTTGCCAGGGGCCACGACCGAGGTGGCGACCCTAAAGCAAGCGCTGGCCAAGGCCGAAGATACAGCGGCCAAGGAGCACACCGAGCGAGAGAAGCACGAGGCTCGGGTGGGCGAGGTGCGGTAAGAGCTCCAGGCTCTCGTGACAAAGTACGAGGCATTGGAGCTCGACTTGAAGACGCGAGAGTCTGATCTTGCCGCGGCCCTTGAGAGCGCAAAGAGTGCCAAGGCCGAGGCCCAGAAGGCCCTCCAGGAGATCGACGCAATGAAGAATATAGAGGTGGGTAAGGCTTTCTATATGCAAAGCAAGCATGTAAAAGTAAATTACCGCTTACTTACCCGGATCCGGAGCTCTTCAGGAGCATTCGCAGATTTGCCGCTTAGTGTGTCCGATGCCGAACAATTTTACCAGGCCGAGGATGGAAGCTCAACGGAGAAGCTGTTCTGGTCTCAGTATGCTGAGGCCGAACATCCGGTGCCGATGAGCGACCAGCTAAAGTAGATGGTCGAGCTACATAAGGCAGCCAATCAGGCCATGAAGGACTTTATAGTCCGGCTGTGGCCTGGCGACGCCCTTCCGAACAGCTTCTTCGGCCTGGTGAGGCGGCTTGTGGATGCCTGCCCACGGCTGGAGGTTATCAAGCGATCCGTCTGCATTGAAGGTACACGCCGGGCTTTCGCCCATGTGAAATTGCAGTGGGTCAAGCTAGACGTCGTGAAGATGATCAAGGAGGGGCCGCCGGAGGGCAAGGAGCACCGTCACCCCGAGATGTACTACGAGGGTGTTCTGCCGGGTGCCCGTCTTATCGCGGATGAGTGTTCAAAAGATGTAATATTTGAGTAAACTTGCTCGTTTTATCCTGTATTTATGAAAACTTGTTTCATATGTGCTATGCAATGCTTGTTGGAATTTAAAATATTACCTTCTGTTTGGCTATTTATCCAACCTGAGAGATGGCTAGTCCTCGGCTTCTGCCCCCATGCCACGAGTGCTGGGGTGTTCGGGATAAACCTGAGCACTCTTGTTCCCATATTTGGGTCCTTCGAGGGAGGTGCTCAGCACAACGAACAAGGCAACCAGACTAATAATGCTTTATCACTCTCACTTAGCCATAGAATTCTATAATTTTAAATTTCGGCGAAGCCCCTGGTATTCCGAAGGCCAAATTCGGGGCGCGATACACGCCTTTAAGCCGGACAGGGCCCGCCCCTCGCCCGAAGCGGCATAAGTCCTTAGGGACTCGAAAAACCTCGCCGAACAGCGACCAGTCTCTCGCCTTATCATGACAGTCAGTTTTAGCTTTCTCTACTGAGGTGCTCAGCCCGGCAGAACCGGGGCACAATCGCAGTAGTTCTCCTAGTGCTACCTTAGACGATAGAGCGGAACATAAGGTACCAAAACATAGGAGCCGGGCAAACCCAACATTTGACCAAAGACATGATTCGGAGCTGATGCATATAATGCTATAAGTTCGGGGTGCCGCACTTGTGAAAGTGTTCGGACTTTTCACACTGCATTGTGGGGTACGTAAGCCCCTAGTGTATTGGCCGTACCAGAGTGTACGGTTGCAAGGCGTCATTAATGAACACACATACACACACACACACACACATATATATATATATATAACAAGAATGCAATAATAGCTGTAATGTCATGCATTGTTTATTGAAAAATTGCGTTAAAGCAGAGTGATACAGATAGTGCGATAAGAAGAGAGTAGGACTATGTCCCTCCCAAGGGCAAGCTGAGGAATGATATTAAATTGAATATTTCACTCGTTACTATAATCAACCTGGGAATTCCGTGGTATAACGTAGTTGTCTGCCTCCTTGGTTGCTATATCATGTGTTCGGCAACAGTGCTGCCGGACAGTGTTTCCAGTGATTAAGGTCCTGAAAGAAAAAGAAAAATAACCTAACGGGAAGCTCCTAGTGCGGTTTAGGCCGCGTCTTGGGACGTGTCGTAGTTGTGCCCCCTCCCCACCTGTGCCCATGGTATTTTTAATGCATAATTATGTACGCGCGGCACAAGTTTCGCCGCTGGGCTAGGATTGGGGTGGCCGCCGTATTGCTATGCGAGCTCAGATCGTGCCAGGCGGTCCATTTGCCGATTGCCCCGAGCGCGCTTGAAGGTGCCCGGGCTGTGAAGCACCGAACTGGTTGATTGCCGTGAGAGGCTGCTTTGCGCTTCTGCTACGAGGGCCGCAGTGTGCTCCTTTGTTCGGAGAGAGCGCTCTGTGTTTCCATTGACTGTAATAACTCCGCGAGGTCCTGGCATATTGAGCTTGAGGTATGCATAATGCGGTACCGCATTGAATCTAGGAAATGCGGTTTGCCCGAGCAGCGCATGATAACCACTGCAGAACGGGACTATATCTAAGATTAACTCTTTGCTTCGGAAGTTATCTTGTAATCTGAAGACCACTTCCAGTGTAATTGAGCCTGTGCAATGGGCCTCTACACCTGGAATTACGCCCTTAAAGGTCGTTTTGGTGGGTTTGATCCTTGAGGGGTCTATACCCATTTTGCGCACTGTGTCCTGATAAAGCAGGTTCAGGCTGCTGCCGCCGTCCATAAGGACTCGAGTGAGGTGAAATCCATCGATGATTGGGTCTAGGACCAGTGCGGCGAATCCACCATGACGGATACTAGTGGGGTGGTCCCTGCGATCGAAGGTGATCGGACAGGAGGACCAAGGGTTGAACTTTGGGGCGACTGGCTCCAACGCATATATGTCCCTGAGCGCACGCTTCTGCTCCCTCTTGGGGATGTGGGTTGTGTATATCACGTTCACCGTCCGCACTTGCGGGGAAACCTCTTCTGCCCTCCAGTGTGCGGTTGTCGGGGCTCCTCTTCGTCGTCGCTATGCGGCCCCTTGTCCTTGTTTTTGGCAATTAACTTTCCGGCCTGCTTAAACACCCAACAATCCCTGTTGGTGTGATTGGCTAGCTTGTCTGGGGTGCCGTGTATTTGACACGAGCGATCGAGTATACGGTCCAAGCTGGACGGGCCCGGCGTACTTTGTTTGAATGGCTTTTTCTGTTGACCGGGTTTAGAGCCTTTGAATCCGGTGTTGACTGTCGTATCCTCAGTATTTTCGCTGTTAATGTGGCGCTTATGCTTTTTGCGACGTGACCTGCTATTGCCGTCCTTGGTATTTGAGGTGCCATGGTTCTTTGATATGTTATTACTGCGAGCCAGCCAGCTGTCTTCTCCCGCACAAAAGCGGGTCATGAGTGTCGTGAGAGCTGCCATAGATTTCGGCTTTTCCTGACCAAGGTGTCGGGCTAGCCACTCATCTCGGATGTTGTGCTTGAAAGCCACTAAGGCCTCCGCATCCGGATAGTCGACGATTTGATTTTTCTTTGTAAGGAACCGAGTCCAGAATTGCCAGGCCGATTCTTCTGGCTGCTGAATTATGTGGCTCAAATCATTGGCGTGCCCTGAAAGTTGTCGAGGAATGCAGCTTCCAGATCTTCCCAACAACTAATGGAGTCCGCTGGCAAGCTGTTAATCCAATGCCGCGCTGGTCCTTTGAGCTTTAGTGGGAGGTATTTGATGGCGTGTAAGTCATCGCCACGGGCCATGTGGATGTGGAGGAGGAAATCCTCAATCCATACTGCGGGATCTGTTGTGCCATCGTATGATTCAATATTTACAGGTTTCAAACCTTCTGGGAATTGATGTTCCATTACTTCGTCTGTGAAGCATAAGGGGTGTGCGGCGCCTCTGTATTGGGCTATATCGTGACGCAACTCGAATGGGTCTTGCCCGCTGTGTTCGGCCCTGCCGGATTTGCTTTTACTATATCCGGCGTGACGTTTGTCGTCTCGCAGAGTGGTGCGCCCTCATGATCCGTAGATCAATCTTGAATGCTTTGCCTTGTCCTCCAATATGTCTCGCAGGTCTGGCATATCTCCCCATGCCTTTTTATTTGAATGGCGTTGGGGTGGAGGCTGAGCTTTTGGCTGGAATGCCTCTCTATCGCGACCACGAGGTGGCCGATCAGCCGTATCATATGCTTCTTCCTCCAGTCGGGGTAGTAACCTGCGCCTTGGGTAGCTCTTGGAGGGGCGCTCGAGTTTATATTCCACGACCACGAGGACTTCAGTCCATTTGTCAGCTAGCAGATCTTGATCAGCTTGAAGCTGCTGCTGCTTTTTCTTTAGGCTATTTATCGTGCCATAAGCCGGCGCTTGAAGCGCTCTTGTTCGACGGGATCCTCTAGGACGGTGAATTCATCGTCACCGAGGCTTGCCTCGTCTTCAGAGGGGGGGATGTAGTTGTCATCCTCCTCCTCTCCATATGCCGCTCTCTCAGGAGAGCTGGCTCCTTCGTCCTCCTGCTCTAAATCTTGTTGGAGGGGATTGTTGTTGTCTTTGGCACTATCCGGAGTATTATTATCTCCTGTGCCGGTATCACCACTTTTGCTTTGGCGGGACATAGAGCAGCGCCGCTGACGTCGGCACTTGGGTTGCTTCTTGGAGGGGTCATCCTCCGCTATCTCGTCGCCATTGCCTTCTTTGGGTGCATCCACCATGTATATGTCATATGACGAGGTGGCTTTCCAGTGCCCTATAGGTGATGGTTCGTGTTCGTCTCCTACATCGTCGTCCATACCATCGATGTCTTCGGAGTCGAAGTCGAGCATGTTGGTTAAATCATCGACAGTGGCTACGAAGTGGGTGGTGGGTGGGCGTTGAATTTCTTCGTCATCCGCATCCCAATCCTGTTGGCCATAATCGGGCCAGGGCTCTCCTGACAAAGAGAGAGACCTTAGTGAAATCAGAATGTCGCTGGAGGGTGAGTGTTGAAAGATATCCGCGGTGGTGAATTCCATGATCGGCATCCAATCAGATTCGATTGGCAGGGGCGCGGATGGTTCAGAGTCCGGAAAAGAGTCCGGCACCTTGGAGTCACAGGCAGCGTAGAGGATTATGCTGGTGTTTGGCTCGATCGCCGTTGAGACTACAGCCCCTGAGGCAGTGTCTAACCATCCGTCCTCGATTGGCGCAGTTGGCTCTGAGCTAAGGGTCGGAGCTGATGCGGGCGCAGCCTTTGGGGCACTGTTCGGCGGCAGAGCTAGGTCATACCCATCGCGACAGTGCGGCGCGCCCGGCTATGGCTCGAATCCGTCGAAGATCAAGTCTCCGCGGATGTCGGCCATGTAGTTCAAACTTCCAAATCTGACCTGATGGCCAGGGGCATAGCTTTCAATCTGCTCCAGATGGCCAAGCGAATTAGCCCGTAGTGCAAAGCCATCGAATACAAAGATCTGTCCGGGGAGAAAAGTCTCACCCTGGACCGCATCGCTATCGATGATAGTAGGAGCCATCAAGCCTAACGGCGACGACACAGAGGAACTCTCATTGAAAGCACCAATGTCGGTGTCAAAACCGGCGGATCTTGGGTAGGGGGTCCTGAACTGTGCTTCTAGGCCGGATGGTAACAGGAAGCAGGGGACATGATGTTTTACCCAGGTTCGGGCCCTCTTGATGGAGGTAAAACCCTACGTCCTACTTGATTAATATTGATGATATGGGTAGTACAAGAGTAGATCTACCATGATATCAGAGAGGCTAAACCCTAGAAGCTAGCCTATGGTATGATTGTATGTTATGGTTATTGTCCTACGGACTAAAAACCCTTCGGTTTATATAGACACCAGAGAGGGTTAGGGTTACACAAGGTCGGTTACAAAGGAGGAGATATCCATATGCTTATTGCCTAGCTTGCCTTCCACGCCAAGTAGAGTCCCATCCGGACACAAGACGAAGTCTTCAATCTTGTATCTTCATAGTCTAACAGTCCGGCCAATGGAGATAGTCCGGCTGTCTAGAGACCCCCTAATCCAGGACTCCCTCAGCGGTGCTGGAGCTGCGCCCCGTTGTTGGCCCCAACGACCCACATGAATGGTTGTCGGTGGCGAGGAGGTCATGGGCCAGCTCCTCCATTGGACTAGTCTGTGCTACGTCGTCTCGACGGGTGTGCCCCACATGTTGGTTTCCCTGTTTTCCCGGCCATATTCGAGCGTCAGTGCTCCGTGTTGCGCATTAGGCCTTTCACTATGTAGGCCAAGCGAGACAACTTATTGTTTATTTGAGCCGTTCAAGTATAATCATGTGGCGTTTGCTTATTTCTCATTCCTCTCCAACCCTCTTCTCCATCGATCATGTCGCCCTCCAGTCGAGTCCATCGATCATTTGAACATTCCGCCGAGTATCATTCGCATGTACCCACCCTAGTCCTCTTTCAATAGATCTCCGGACCCCGATATGATATCGAGAGGGAACGAGTGGGAGCACGTGATACCTAAGGCGGATTCAAAATTTTGAACCGGTGATCATAGCATCCGCAAATCATATATAAAGGGTATTCAATGTTCATTTCGTTTTTGAACGTACAATATACTCCCTCCTATCCTTTCTAGTTTACATATAAGTTTTATGTGTAGTCAAAGTATCTCTACTTTGATCAAAAAGGTATCAACATTCAACAACGCCCAATCAATATTGTTAGATTCGTACGTACTCCTAGATTTGTACTCGAGATGGCTTCCAATTTGACTATTGACAAGATTAATAGTACATGAGATGTATAATGTGAAAATTATATCATTGGAAACTCCTTTCACATACAAATTTGACCGCATGCTTTGTGTAAGTTGCATGTCATATATTATTACTCTAACATTTGGTCAAAGTTAGCCTCGAAAAACGAATTAGACCCTGTATGCTTTGTGTAAGTTGCATGTCATATATTATTACTCTAACATTTGTGTAAGTTGCATGTCATATATCATTACTCTAACATTTGGTCAAAGTAGTATAGTGGAAGTGGATCCTCTGACGTAGGTATCCCTGCCTTACCCTCCCTTTCGGTCACTTACTGGCGGACCCCATGCTTGCTAGGCCCCGCATGTCAGTTACTCAATGGGTTCGGCCATGTCAGGGGATCATCATCCATAGTATACTCCCTCTATTTTTATTTACTCCGCATAAACGGAGGGAGTGGTGGTATAAAAAATGATGCGGGCGAGGGAGGGGGAGGGGTGTCAGTTTGCTCTCAACTGCGTCACACAAGCGAGCGAAAACGCAAGACGAAGCGCGTTCCATTCGGTGAGCGACGTGGAGGGTCCAGTGTGCGGGGCTGCAATGCGAACGCGACAAGAGCGATGTACAGTCAAAACCGATTGACCAGTCGTCACCGGAACCACTATTCACACCGGAACCTTCACTGCTCGGCCTATGCCAGCCACTGCCCTAAAACCACACCAAATCTCTAGCCCATTGCCCCACCTTTCGATCCCCTAGCCCGCATCAAGCGTCCCCTAGTTCACCAGAAAGCCGTGGTGCGCTGCAAGATCACTTACTACAAGATGCTGACGTCGGAGCGCCGCGCAGAAATCGCGGCGGCGGTCGGCGCCACAGACCTCCGTTCCCAAGCTCTCTTTGCGGCGAGACAATCCCCGAGTTCTTTGGAGCCAAGCTACAAGGAGGAGGAAACCGATCCAATGTTCATGGCTGAGGTCGCGGCGCAGAAGGCCCCCGATGGGTATGAGACGATGGACGTCGACTTCTTGCCGGCGTCCAAGTCCCCCATGGTGCAGGCGGACCAGCGGTTCAACATGGCGATACTAAAGGAGGACCGGGAGGCAGAGGCTCAACTCGACGCGGAGCGCGCGCATGCCGCTGCCATCGAGGCTCTCCTGCAGGCGGAACCGGATGTCGTGGATGTGAACCGGGCGGCGGAGGCTCAACTTGAGGCGGAGCGCGCGGATGCCGCTACCATCGAGGCCCTCCTGCAGGCGGAACCGTACGTCCTGGACTTGAACCGGATGGTAGAGGCTCGACTCGACGCAGAGCGCGCGGATACCGCTCTCATCGACGCCCTCCGGCTGGCAGAACCGGACGTCCTGGACTTGAACCGGGCGGCGGAGGCTCGACTCAACGCGGAGCGCGCGGATGCCGCTGCCATCAAGGCCCTCCTGCAGGCGGAACCGGACGTCCTCGACTTGAACCGGGTTGTGCTCTCGTCCGTGCAGAGCACCCACATGCTCCGCTTGAACGAGTAGCTGGAGGCCGAGGACAACCCCGATGCGGAGACACACGTCGGCAGCGACGGCTGGTTCGCGCCGGCAGCCAAAGACGACGAGGCCGTCTCTTTCTGCGAGCAGTGATAGTTTTTCTTTATGTTGTTGTTTTAATGGATCTTTTGCTGTGTAAAAACATATATTTGTTATGCAAGTCTCCTGACTTGGGTTAGTCTACCATTTCAGGCGGTTGGATGAATATCCTACGTCTCCTAACCCTTCTTTCCTTCTTCCTCACCTCTTCTTCTTCCCCAACAGACCACCGCACGGGCCGTACGGATACTCCCCAACATGCGGTTGGATAAACATACTCTATGAACGAAAATTATGTGTCAGCGATAGGATGGCTGGGTTTGGTTTGTTCACATGCGAAAGTGATACATCTCCAACGTATCTATAATTTTTGATTGCTCCATGCTATATTATCTACTGTTTTGAATGTTTATGGGCTTCATTATACACTTTTATATCACTTTTTGGGACTAACCTATTAACCCAGAGCCCAGTGCCAGTTTCTGTTTTTACCTTGTTTCAGAATATGTTGAAAAGGAAAACCAAACGGAGTCCAATTGAGCTCAAACTTCGCGGAACTTATTTTTGGATCAGAAGAAGCCCAAAAGACTTGGAGAGCACGTCAGGGGATCTACGAGGTGGCCACGAGGCAGGGGGCGCGCCCACCCCCCCTCCCCCTGGGCGCACCCTCCACCATCATGGGCCCGTTGTGGCTCCCCTGATGTACTTCTTCCGCCCATATATCTCCATATACCCTAAAACGATCAGGGAGCAGAATAGATCGGGAGTTCCACCACCAGAAGCCTCCGTAGCCACCAAAAACAAATCTAGAACCATTCCGGCACCCTGCCGGAGGGGGAAATCCCTCTCCGGTGGCCATCTTCATCATCCCGGTGCTCTCCATGACGAGGAGGGATTAGTTCTCCCTCGGGGCTGAGGGTATGTACCAGTAGCTATGTGTTTGATCTCTCTCTCTCTCGTGTTCTTGAGGTGATACGATCTTGATGTATCGCAAGCTTTGCTATTATAGTTGGATCTTATGATGTTTTCTCCCCCTCTACTCTCTTGTAATGGATTGAGTTTTCCCTTTGAAGTTATCTTATCGGATTGAGTCTTTAAAGATTTGAGAACACTTGATGTATGTCTTGCCATGCGTATCTGTGGTGACAATGGATACCACGTGATTCACTTGATGTATGTTTTGGTGATCAACTTGCGGGTTCCACCCATGAACCTATGCATAGGGGTTGGCACACGTTTTTGTTGTGATTCTCCGGTAGAAACTTTGGGGCACTCTTTGAGGTTCTATGTGTTGGTTGAATAGATGAATCTGAGATTGTGTGATGCATATCGTATAATCATACCCACGGATACTTGAGGTGACATTGGAGTATCTAGGTGACATTAGGGTTTTGGTTGATTTGTGTCTTAAGGTGTTATTCTAGTACGAACTCTAGGGATGTTTGTGACACTTATAGGAATAGCCCAACGGATTTTTAGAGCACGGTGGTGGATTTGTTTTATAGAAACTATTGATCTCTCATGCTTCACTTAGATTATTTTGAGAGTTTTAAATAGCATGGTAATTTGCTTAAATAATCCTAGTATGCTAGGCATCCAAGAATAGTAAAAACTTTCATATAGAGTATTGAATACCAAGAGAAGTTTGATGCTTGATGATTGTTTTGAGATATGGAGATGGTGATATTAGAGTCATGCTAGTTGAGTAGTTGTGAATTTGAGAAATACTTGTGTTGAAGTTTGTGATTCCCGTAGCATGCACATATGGTGAACCGTTATGTGATGAAGTCGGAGCATGATTTATTTATTGATTGTCCTCCTTATGAGTGGCGGTCGGGGACGAGTGATGGTCTTTTCCTACCAATCTATCCCCCTAGGAGCATGCGCGTGGTACTTTTGTTTCGATAACTAATAGATTTTTGCAATAAGTATGTGAGTTCTTTATGACTAATGTTGAGTCCATTTATTATACGCACTCTCACCCTTCCACCATTGCTAGCCTCTCCAATACCGCGCACCTTTCGCCGGTATCATACACCTACCATATCCTTCCTCAAAACAGCCACTATACTTACCTATCATGGCATTTCCATGGCCATTCCGAGATATATTGCCATGCAACTTTCCACCGTTCCGTTTATTATGACATGCTCCGTCATTATAATATTGCTATGAATGATCATGTAGTTGACACTGTATTTGTAGCAAAGCCACCGTTCATAATTCTTTCATACATGTCACTCATGAGTCATTGCACATCCTGGTACACCGCCGGAGGCATTCATATAGAGTCATATTTTGTTCTAAGAATTGAGTTGTAATTCTTGAGTTGTAAGTAAATAAAAGTGTGATGATCATCATTATTAGAGCACTGTCCCAGTGAGGAAAGGATGATGGAGACTATGATTCCCCCACAAGTCGTGATGAGACTCCGTACAAAAAAAAAGAGGCCAAAGAAGCCCAAATAAAAAAAGAGGCCATAAAAAAGAGAAGGCCCAAATAAAAAATAAAATAAATAAAAATAAAAAATGAGAGAAAAAGAGAGAAGGGGCAACGCTAATATCCTTTTACCACACTTGTGCTTCAAAGTAGCATCATAATCTTCATGATAGAGAGTCTCCTATGTTGTCACTTTCATATACTAGTGGGAATCTTTCATTATAGAACTTGGCTTGTATATTCCAATGATGGGCTTCCTCAAAATGCCCTAGGTCTTCGTGAGCACGCAAGTTGGATGCACACCCACTTAGTTTCCTTTGGTGAGCTTTCATACACTTATAGCTCTAGTGCATCCGTTGCATGGCAATCCCTACTCACTCACATTGATATCTATTAATGGGCATCTCCATAGCCCGTTGATACGCCTAGTTGATGTGAGACTATCTTCTCCTTTTTTGTCTTCTCCACAACCACCTTTATATTCCACCTATAGTGCTATGTCCATGGCTCACGCTCCTGTATTGCGTGAAGATTGAAAGAGTTTAAGAACATTAAAAGTATGAAACAATTGCTTGGCTTGTCATCGGGGTTGTGCATGATTTAAGTATTTTGTGTGGTGAAGATGGAGCATAGCCAAACTATATGATTTTGTAGGGATAGCTCTCTTTGGCCATGTTATTTTGAGAAGACATGATTACTTTGTTAGTATGCTTGAAGTATTATTATTTTTGTGTCAATATGAACTTTTATCTTGAATCTTTTGGATCTGAATATTCATGCCACAATTAAGAAGAATTACATTGAAATTGTGCCAAGTAGCACTCCGCATCAAAAATTCTATTTTTATCATTTACCTACTCGAGGACGAGCAGGAATTAAGTTTGGGGATGCTGATACGTCTCGAACGTATCTACAATTTTTGATTGCTCCATGCTATATTATCCACTGTTTTGAATGTTTATGGGCTTTATTATACACTTTTATATCATTTTTTGGGACTAACCTACTAACCCAGAGCCCAATGCCAGTTTCTGTTTTACCTTGTTTTAGAATATCGCAGAAATGGAAAACCAAATGGAGTCCAATTGACCTGAAACTTCACGGAACTTATTTTTGGATCAGAAGAAGCCCAGAAGACTTGGAGTGCACATCAGGGGATCTACGAGCAGGCCACGAGGCAGGGGGCACGCCCACCCCCCTGGGCACGCCCCCCATCCTCGTGGGCCCCTCGTGGCTCCCCTGACGTACTTCTTCCGCCTATATATCTCCATATACCCTAAAACGACCAGGGAGCACAATAGATCAGGACTTCCGCCACCAGAAGCCTCCGTAGCCACCGAAAACAAATCTAGACCCGTTTCGGCACCCTGCCGGAGGGGAAATCCCTCTCCGGTGGCCATCTTCATCATCCCGGTGCTCTCCATGACGAGGATGGAGTAGTTCTCCCTCGGGGCTGAGGGTATGTACCAGTAGCTATGTGTTTGATCTCTCTCTCTTCTCTCTCTCTCTCGTGTTCTTGAGGTGATACGATCTTGATGTATCGCGAGCTTTGCTATTATAGTTGGATCTTATGATGTTTTCTCCCCCCTCTACTCTCTTGTGATGGATTGAGTTTTCCCTTTGAAGTTATCTTATCGGATTGAGTCTTTAAAGATTTGAGAACACTTGATGTATGTCTTGCCATGTGTATCTGTGGTGACAATGGGATACCACGTGATTCACTTGATGTATGTTTTGGTGATGAACTTGCGGGTTCCGCCCATGAACCTATGCATAGGGGTTGGCACATGTTTTCGTCGCGATTCTCCCGTAGAAACTTTGGGGCACTCTTTGAAGTTCTATGTGTTGGTTGAATAGATGAATCTGAGATTGTATGATGCATATCATATAATCATACCCACGGATACTTGAGGTGACATTGGAGTATCTAGGTGACATTAGGGTTTGGGTTGATTTGTGTCTTAAGGTGTTATTCTAGTATGAACTCTAGGGCTGTTTGTGACACTTATAGGAATAGCCCAACGGATTTTTGGAGCACGGTGGTGGATTTGTTTTATAGAAACTATTGATCTCTCATGCTTCACTTAGATTATTTTGAGAGTTTTAAATAGCATGGTAATTTTATTAAATAATCCTAATATGCTAGGCATCCAGGAATAGTAAAAACTTTCATATAGAGTATTGAATACTAAGAGAAGTTTGATGCTTGATGATTGTCGGAGATATGGAGATGGTGATTTTAGAGCCATGCTAGTTGAGTAGTTGTGAATTTGAGAAATACTTGTGTTGAAGTTTGTGATTCTCGTAGCATGCACGTATGGTGAACCGTTATGTGATGAAGTCGGTGCATGATTTATTTATTGATTGTCCTCCTTATGAGTGGCGGTCGGGGACGAGCGATGGTCTTTTCCTACCAATCTATCCCCCTAGGAGCATGCGCGTAGTACTTTTGTTTCGATAACTAATAGATTTTTGCAATAAGTATGTGAGTTCTTTATGACTAATGTTGAGTCCATGGATTATACGCACTCTCACCCTTCCACCATTGCTAGCCTCTCCAATACCGTGCACCTTTTGCCGGTATCATACACCTACCATATCCTTCCTCAAAACAGCCACCATACCTACCTATCATGGCATTTCCATAGCCATTCCGAGATATATTGCCATGCAACTTTCCACCGTTCCGTTTATTATGACACGCTCCATCATTATCATATTGCTATGCATGATCATGTAGTTGACACTATATTTGTAGCAAAGCCACCGTTCATAATTCTTTCATACATGTCACTCATGAGTCATTGCACATCCCGGTACACCGCCGGAGGCATTCATATAGAGTCATATTTTGTTCTAAGAATCGAGTTGTAATTCTTGAGTTGTAAGTAAATAAAAGTGTGATGACCATCATTATTAGAGCACTGTCCCAGTGAGGAAAGGATGATGGAGACTATGATTCCCCCACAAGTCGGGATGAGACTCCAGACGAAAAAAAGAGGCCAAAGAAGCCCAAATAAAAAAAGAGGCCATAAAAAAGAGAAGGCCCAAATAAAAAATAAAATAAATAAAGAAAAAATGAGAGAAAAAGAGAGAAGGGGCAACGCTAATATCCTTTTACCACACTTGTGCTTCAAAGTAGCACCATAATCTTCATGATAGAGAGTCTCCTATGTTGTCACTTTCATATACTAGTGGGAATCTTTCATTATAGAACTTGGCTTGTATATTCCAATGATGGGCTTCCTTAAAATGCCCTAGGTCTTCGTGAGCAAGCAAGTTGGATGCACACCCACTTAGTTTCTTTTGTTGAGCTTTCATACACTTATAGCTCTAGTGCATCCGTTGCATGGCAATCCCTACTCACTCACATTGATATCTATTAATGGGCATCTCCATAGCCTATTGATACGCCTAGTTGATGTGAGACTATCTTCTCCTTTTTTGTCTTCTCCACAACCACCATTATATTCCACCTATAGTGCTATGTCCATGGCTAACGCTCATGTATTGCGTGAAGATTGAAAAAGTTAGAGAACATTAAAAGTATGAAACAATTGCTTCGCTTGTCATCGGGGTTGTGCATGATTTAAATATTTTGTGTAGTGAAGATGGAGCATAGCCAGACTATATGATTTTGTAGGGATAGCTTTCTTTGGCCATGTTATTTTGAGAAGACATGATTACTTTGTTAGTATGCTTGAAGTATTATTATTTTTGTGTCAATATGAACTTTTATCTTGAATCTTTCAGATCTGAATATTCATGCCACAATTAAGAAGAATTACATTGAAATTGTGCCAAGTAACACTCCGCATCAAAAATTCTGTTTTTATCATTTACCTACTCGAGGACGAGCAGGAATTAAGCTTGGGGATGCTGATACGTCTCCGACGTATCTACAATTTTGATTGTTCCATGCTATATTATCCACTATTTTGAATGTTTATGGGCTTTATTATACAGTTTTATATCATTTTTTGGGACTAACCTATTAACCTAGAACCCAGTGCCAGTTTCTGTTTTTACCTTGTTTTAGAATATCGCATAAATGGAAAACCAAACGGACTCCAATTGACCTGAAACTTCACGGAACTTATTTTTGGATCAGAAGAAGTCCAGAAGACTTGGAGTGCACATCAGGGGATCTACGAGGAGGCCACGATGCAGGGGGGGCGCTGTAAGTGCATCTAGTGCCACCCCTGCTTGGTTTTGGAGTATTGACGACAAACCTAGCTGAGGGACTAATGTGTTTGTGAGAATTGCAGGATAACACAGGTAGAAGTCCCTAATTGGTTCGGTTTTCCTACCAGAGATGACCCCTAAAAAGGTATGAAGACATTGAAGTCAAAGGTGGTATGTGAAGACATTCACATTGAAGACTATGACAAGAGAAGACATCGCGTGAAGACTATGGAGCGCGAAGACTTAGCAGTTTCGTCGTTCTGTGTTTTTCTTTGTTGAGTCATAGGAACCACCGCACTGTTAAGTGGGGTCCAAGTGAACCAGTCAGAATGACTGAAGTGATGCTTAACCAAAATCCTATGTCTTCGAGTGAAGACTATGAGAGCAAATCTTGTCCAGAGTTGGATAAGTAAGCTTTGCTTGTAGCTCAAGTAAAGTTGTCGTGTGTGTTTGAAATCTGATCATTGGAACACGTGTCAGTTCCTTAGTGACCGAGGGTCATTTCGGACAAATCAGGTCGGGTTGCCTAGTGGCTATAAATAGCCCACCCCCTACAACCATAAACGGTTGGCTGCTCAGAGTTAGTATACGGCTTTTGTCGTTTGAGAGCAACCCACCTCGAAGCCTTTGAGAGAGAATTCCTTGCGAGGATAAAGCCCTAACCACCCAAAGCCAAAGAGAGTTAGGCATCACTAAAGTCTTCCTGTCTGTGTGATCTGAAGACTTATTACACTTGAGGACTGTGAATCCTCCAGCCGGTTAGGCGTCGTGTTCTGAGCATCCAAGAGTCATTGTGGATCGCCGGTGAACGAAGTCTGTGAAGGTTTGGAAGTCTACCTTGAAGACTTACCAGAGTGATTGGGCAAGGACTAGGTGTCCTCAGCTCAAGGGGAATAAGGTGAAGACGTGGTCTTCTGAGTTGAATCTCAGCCTCCCTAACTAGACATACAGTTGTCACAACAACTGGAACTGGTCCAACAAATCATTGTCTTCAATGAGTCACTAGTTTCATCCTTCCCATTCCTTTACTTACTGTTGGCCCTGGTGAAGTCATTGCATGATTGCACTATCTTTTGTCTTCATTGAGTGAATGCTTGTTCTGATTGGCTTCACTATATCTTCCTACCTGATCTTTACTGCCTAGTTGCTATTAGTCATTGTGCTTTCACTTCATTGAATACTTGACTATGGTTTGCCTAGTGTAGTCTACCTTCCGATGCATGGTAATAGGTTTATTTCTATCGTTTGTCTTCGAAACTTCCATGTTCTGAAGACTTTCATAAAAATTGCCTATTCACCCCCCCCCCTCTAGTCGATCACTAGCACTTTCAATTGGTATCAGAGCGAGGTACTCCCTTGTTCTGTGTGATTCGGTTTAACCACCTGGAGTTTTAGCTATGTCGACTGCAGGGATAATCAAAGTCTCCGATGCGTGCCCAGTCTTTGATGGAACTGAATATCCCTACTGGAAGAATAAGATGTCCATGCATCTTGAAGCCATTGATGTCGACCTATGGTTTGTCGTCAAGAATGGCATTCCCAAGGCTGGTGAAGGTGTCGCCGCTGCTGATGTCAAGAAGTTCGTTCAACTGGACTCCACTGCCAAGAACATCATCTGCGGTCATCTGACCAAACGATAGTATGGCCGCGTGAGTGCTTTGGAAACATCTAAGCTAGTCTGGGACTGGCTCTCCAAGATCAACGAAGGCGTCTCAACCCAGAGAGATCAGAGAATCGGTGTCCTTCACAACCGCTTCAAGAGAAATGACAATGAGAATGTTCAGGTCACGTTTGATCGACTCACTGACATCACAAATGAGCTTCAAGCCCTCGGCGCCACTGAGATCACCAAGCAAGAAGTTGTCAAGACACTTCTGAGATCACTGGACAGCTCGTTTGACACCCTAGCCCTGATGATTCAAGAACGTCCTGACTTCAAAACACTCGATCCGTCTGACATACTTGAGAGGCTCAACACACACGAGTTTTAGCTTTCTGAGAAAAGAGACATCTACGGTCCCAACTATGGGAGAACTCGTGCCTTGAAGGCAAAAGTTTTCTCCTCATCTGAAGAAGAGTCTGACAGCAGTTCTGATGATCCTGAAGACATTGGAAAGGAGCTTGCTATGCTTGTGAAGAAGTTCCAAAAATTCACCAAGAAGAAAGGCTTCAGAAAGTCCTCACGATCAAGAGCAAGGAATGACGAAGCTTCTGCTCATGACTACAAGAATAGAACATGCCAAGAGTGCAAGAAACCTGGCCACTACATCTCTGAGTGTCCGCAGTGGGACAATGAGAACAAGAAGAAAAAGAAGAGCAAGGAGTATGATTCTGATGACAAGAAGAAGAAATACTCAAAGTCTTCTTCCAAGTCCTCCTCAAAGTCTTCATCACACAAGAAGAGCTCATCTGGCAAGGCACGTGCGTTTGTTCGCAAGGAAATGGATTCAGAGGAGGGTCCACTTCCGAGGAGGCGGAGGTGGAGTCTAAGGAGGAGTCCGATTCTGGCGTTGCGAGTCTGGCTACGGCATACGTTGCCAAGTCCATCTTCAACACTGAAGACAATGAATCCGTCACCAACACTAATGCAAATGACAAGGACTACTCCGCTCCTACCTATTGCTTCATGGCACGCGGTGCCAAGGTAAACACACGCACTACTCACTATCAAAATTCCAATGAAGATGACTCTGATTGTGGTTCCAAACCCAGCTACAAAACACTTGCTAAAATTGCAACTGAACAACAGAAAGCTATGGAACATATTCAAAAACTATTAGACAAAAGCAATGACCTGTTAGACGCTGAAATGACTCGATCTCAATCCTTAACTGAAGACATAAAAAATCTTCGAGTTAAGTATGAGGAACTTGAAAGTCGTCATGAAACGCTCTCAACAACTCATGAAAAGCTTTCCTATGATTATCTTCAAAGGAAGCAAGATCTTGAGAAATTGAGAGCGGCTCATGAAGATCTTCAAAAGGAAAACGAGTCACTTCGCACCAAACAGATCAGTTCCGCTCAGGAAGGATTTGAACCACCATGTCTTAAATGTATTGAGCGTGACAATGCTACTTCTGTTGCTGGTTGTTCTACTGCTGCTACTGTTGCAATATCTTCAATACTGATGTGCCAACTAACCCCTCTGCTGAGGATGCCACTGCTATTGCTGATGAGAATGCTAGGTTGAAGACATTGCTTGAAACAGGGATGTTCAAAAGCCTCAAAGGGCATCAGACACTATGTGATGTCCTCAAAAGGCAGATCCTGAACCGAAACCCTAGGAAAGAGGGTGTTGGGTTCGAAAGGAAAATGAATGTTGATGGCTCTTACTGGAAACCTGAGCAGTAGCCCAAAACCACATGGGTTGCTGCAAAGGGTCCTTTAGTGGATCCATCCACCCTATCTGGCTTCACTTGTGCTAATCCCACTGTTATTGATGAATCCTTTGATGCAAACTATAAACTGTTTAAGAATCAGAAGGGTGAAGTGTTTGCCAAGTATATTGGTACTAACTGCAGGAATGGACCGCCTATGAAGAAGGTCTGGGTGCCGAAAAGGTATTTGGAGAATCTTCCTATGAATGTCGTCATGACACCACAAGTGAAGAAGACAAACCCTAGACCACATGCTTCATACGGTCCAAAGGCTTCATATAGACAGAGGACTCACCTGAGTCACACTAACGCAAATGTTTTGCAGGGAAGCCATACTCAGGCCTATGAATATGAGCGTGTTTCATCAAACCGCCATGTTCATAAGACCAAGAACTATTCTGGTTATTCTTATGAGTACTATTGTCCCCCTGCAAGATTTTTGGCTAGGGCTCCAAAGCCGAAGTTCTTAGATGCTGCACTTAGACTCATTGCTTCAAAGCCACCCTTGAAGATGTGGGTGGCTAAGAAAGCTTAACTCTCTTTTGCAGGGAAAGGTCTCCAGCCGAAAACCAAAATCGTCTGAAGCTATTGCTGGGGACCTTAAACATCTTGTAGGGCGCAAGATCAAATGCCCAAATGGTCTTATTATGTATTTTGTTCCTGGGTCGCTTGCTACTTGCCCTATCAGCCCTAACCTAGATCTAAGCTTTCATAATCCACTTGCTCGTCAAATGTTTTTGCTTCACAACTCTCTTCGTGAAGCCTATCCCCCTAACTGCACTGTAGGGTACGACACCTGCTGCTTCAGAATGGATTATTGATAGTGGGTGTACTAATCACATGACTGGCAAGCGAAGTCTTCTTATGGACTCAACCTTACGTCCATATGACAAAAGTCACATCACATTTGCTGACACTGGTAAAAGTAAGGTATTGAGTCTAGGTAGAGTTGCAATCTCAAAGGATCAACACATGGATAAAGTCATGCTTGTTGAATCCCTTGGTTTTAACTTAATGTATGTCTCAATGCTTTGCGATTTAAACATGATTGTGATGTTTGGAAAATACCGTTGCCTTGTTCTAATGGAATCTGACAAGTCTCTAGTGTCTGAAGGGTATCGGAAAGATGATTTGTACGTGGTAGATTTCTCAGAAGGACCACAACTTGTCGTGTGTCTTCTAGCAAAAGCTTCAGAATACTAGCTCTGGCATCGGAGGCTAGGGCATGCTGGCATGAGGAACTTGCACACTCTTGCAAGAAAGAAGCATGTCATAGGCATCGAGGGCGTCAAGTTCAAGAAGGATCACTTATGCGGTGTCTGTGAAGCAGGAAAGATGACGAGGGCCAAGCATCCCTCGAAGACAATCATGACAACGACTCAACCCTTCGAACTACTCCACATGAACCTTTTCGGTCCCACTCATTACTCAACTCTTACTACTACTACTTGTCTCTATGGCTTTGTCATTGTTGATGATTATTCAAGATATACTTGGGTGCATATAATCCTCTACAAGACTGAAGTGCAGGATGTCTTCAGACGCTTCGCCAATCGAGCCATGAACAACTATGGTGTCAAGATAAAGCACATCGGAAGTGACAATGGCACTGAATTCAAGAACACTGGGCTAGATACATATCTTGATACTTTGGGTATCACACATGAATTCTCAGCTCCGTACACGCCATAGCAGAATGGCGTTGTCGAATGCAAGAACAGAGCACTTATTGAGATGGCTCGGACGTTGCTTGATGAATACAAGACTCCAAGAAAATTCTGGCCTGAAGCCATTGATACTGCATGCCATATCATCAACCGTGTTTATCTTCACAAGCTTCTGAACAAGACATCCTATGAACTCCTTACTGGCAAGAAGGCAAATGTCAGTTACTTCAGAGTATTTGGTGTCAGGTGCTGGATCAAGGATCCACATCACACTTCAAAATTTGCACCAAAAGCACATGAAGGTTTTATGCTTGGATATGGAAAGGATTCGCACTCCTACAGAGTCTTCAACCTCTTTCACTATAAAGTGGTTGAAACTGTGGATGTGCGGTTTGATGAGACTAACGGCTCGCAAAGAGAGCACCTGCCAAATGTGCTAGATGAAGTTCCATCCAGTGAATCAATCAAACTTATGGGAACTGGAGAAATCATACCATCTGAAGCTCAGCCCGAAGAGGAACTTATCATCTCCGCACCTGATCAACCTGAAGACAATGCTCAGCTTGAAGACAATCCTTCTAACGATGAAAATGATCAGCAAGAGCAAAATCTTCATCCTGTACATCCTCGTGTTGCAAATGAAGTACAGATTGAGAGAATAATTGATAACATCAATGCACCAGGTCCACTCACTCGTTCAAGGGCAACACAGCTAGCTAATTTCTGTGGGCACATCGCATTCGTATCAATATCTGAACCCAAGAAAGTTGATGAAGCCTTCATGGAGCCTGAATGGATTCAAGCTATGCAAGAAGAGCTTCAGCAATTTGAACTGAAAAATGTATGGGAACTGGTTAAGCGTCCTGATCCTCGCAAGCACAATATAATAGGCACCAAATGGATATATCGCAACAAGCAAGATGAGCATGGTCAAGTTGTCAGAAACAAAGCTCGTCTCGTTGCTCAAGGATACACTCAAGTTGAAGGGATTGACTTCGATGAAACATTTGCTCATGTGGCTAGACTTGAAGCCATGCGCATACTGCTGGCCTATGCAAATCATCATAACATTCTTCTGCATCAAATGGATGTGAAGAGCGCTTTTCTCAATGGCAAGATTGACGAAGAAGTGTATATTGCACAACCGCCTGGCTTTGAAGATCCAAAACATCCTGATATGGTGTACAAGCTCAACAAGGCACTGTATGGCCTCAAACAAGCCCCTAGGGCTTGGTATGACACACTCAAAGACTTCCTGAAGAGCAAAGGCTTCAAACCTGGTTCCCTCGACCCCACTCTCTTCACGAAGACATATGATGGTGAACTGTTTGTGTGCCAATTATATGTGGATGACATTATCTTTGGCTGCACCAATCAGAAATACACTAATGAGTTTGGATATATGATGCAAGAGCAATATCAGATGTCCATGATGGGAGAGCTAAAGTTCTTCCTTGGTCTTCAAATACGTCAGCAACGCAACGGCATCTTTATATCTCAAGAGAAATACCTCAAAGATTGCCTGAAGAAATTTGGAATGCAAGATTGCAAAGGCTACACGACGCCAATGCCAGCCAAACATCATCTGGGTCCCGACGACAATGGTAAAGAGTTTGATCAAAAGGTATATCGCTCCATGATTGGTTCCTTGCTTTATTTATGTGCATCTAGGCCAGATATCATGCTTAGTGTTTGCATGTGTGCCCGGTTCCAAGCGGCACCAAAGGAATCGCATCACTTAGCTGTGAAGCGAATTCTCAGATATTTGGCTCACACCCCAACACTAGGATTATGGTATCCAAAGGGCTCAGAGTTTGATCTAGTTGGATTCTCGGATGCTGATTATGCTGGTGACAAGGTGGATCGCAAGTCTACATCAGGAACATGTCATTTTCTGGGACGATCACTTGTATGTTCGTCTTCAAAGAAGCAGAACTATGTATCTCTCTCCACTACTAAATCTGAATACATTGCTGCTGGATCTTGCTGCGCTCAACTTCTATGGATGAAGCAAACACTCAAAGACTATGGCATTCACCTGAAGCACGTGCCACTCTACTGCGACAATGAAAGCGCCATCAAGATTGCCAACAACCCAGTTCAGCACTCGAAGACAAAGCACATTGAAATTTGTCATCACTTTCTCAGAGATCATGTTGTGAAGGAAGATATTGATATCATACACGTCAACACTAAAGAGCAATTGACAGATATCTTCACCAAGCCCTTGGATGAGAAGAGGTTTTGCAAGTTACGGTGTGAGCTAAATATCTTGGAATCCTCAAATGTCCTGTGATCAGGCACACATCCTAACACTTATGCATGTTGATGACTTAGATGTGCAACACACGAAGTAAAGTATATCTTCAATAAATGAAGACTTACATTCTGAGTGTGAATACATTAACGTGGAATTTGACTTCGGAGCGCCATGATAATTGTGCGCCGTGTCTGGGTGTCACATCCCTAGCTGCTGGTAGTGCTCTAGGCTAGCTCATGTGTGCATCATGTTTAAATTCTGAAAACCTGAACTGAGGAATTGGAAGCCTCAAAACCCTAAATAAAGAGGGGCAAGAAACCCTAAAATTGCAATCAGTAAATCCAAAATGCCCTAGAAATAGCTCTGACAATTTTGGCAAGAGTTATAAATCAAACCAAAATTGTGGGACATTTCTAAGGAATTATTGGGCTCTGATTTTAAATCAATATTTTATTTGAATTTGGAGTTATATTCATAATATATAATGAATATATTTTCAAATGACCTGAGATATTTTTGTTATGTGTGGAGAAGTCCATTAAGTGACTTAAAAATATCCAGGGGAGTTTTGGCACTGTTTTCAAATTCTGTTTGAATTAAAATTCAGTGCCAATTAAATAAAACAGAACAAAAATAGAAAACAGAAAAAAAATAACACAGAGCAGAAGACTTACCTGGCGCCTACCTGTCCAGCCCAGCCGGCCCAGCTCCCCCACCTGGCCAGCCCAGCCCGCCACCGCTACTCCCCCCCTGTCGTCTTCCTCTGCCAGTAGGCAGAGGCGAGGCGTGGCGCGTGCCCGAGAGCTCCGGCCACCTCCTGCTTACCTGCTCGTCGCTGGAGGCACCCGAGGGAGCCACGCACTCCCCCTCGCCCCCTGCACCTCTCCTCTCTCCCCCTGGACCCCATTCCCTCCTCTGCTTCCCTCTCGCGCACACCACCGAGCGGAGCTCGCCATCATCGTCGTCGTACTCATGGCCACCGGCCACCCCTAGCCTCGCCGATGCACCCAGGAGCTCCGCCTCGACCCCCCTCTTCCTCCCCACCGATCCACGGCCCTCCGGAAGCCCTGCATCGCTGCCAACGCGCCGTCTTCAACCTCCGGATCCGACGGCCCCCTCCGGTCAATTTGCGGCCTCAGCACGTCCCCGGCTACACCGAGTTGCTCCCCCTCACCGCTGTGAGCTCCTCTTCGTTCTCCCCCTCTCCCCACCATCGATTGCATCCCCTAGCCGTTATTTCTGTGATGGCCGAGAGCTCGCCGCCGCCACCGTGAAGCTCGCCGTTGCTAGCGACCCCCGCTGACCATGAAGAGCACCTGGACGAGTTCGACACGTCCCGCAGATGCTTCCCAACCGCCTAGCTTGTTCATTTGGAAGCTGCAGCCCCGCGCCGCTCGAACCCGTAGCTCCGGCCGCCGCCGTTCTGGTCGCTGCCGTCGACCCCGGCCTCCCTGTGCCCCGCTGCGTGCGCCCCTAGACGCGCGGGAGCACGGGCTCCCTCCTGGTGCCCTCAGGGTGCCCAACCGCAGCCTGTAGCGCCGCCTCGACCAACTCCGGCGAGTTCCCGCCGCTGCTGTGGTCGCCGGCGTCACCTGTGACGTGGCGCCAGTTAATTAGTGCTAATAACCCCGCTAAACACCCCAGAGCCACTGCCATGTGGGCCCCTGCGCTTAATTAGGTTAATATAATTATTCTGTTAAATTAGTGTTAGTGCCGTGGACCCCACGTGTCAGCTTTGACTCTGGCCCAGTCATCGTTGACCGGTCCCACCTGTCATTCACTCAATCCAGACCTGAGACACTGACCAGTGGGCCCCACTGGTCAGGTTTGACCCGAGCCAGCCCAGTTGACCCTGCTGATGTCACTGTGACGTGGTGCTGACGCCATAATTCATTTCTGGATTTATTATTATTCAGGAAATTCCAGAAAATGCCTAAAACTTCTAAAATTCAAATTCAACCGTAGCTCCAAATTAAATAATTTATATATGAAAAATTATCAGAAAAATTCAAGGAATCCATATGTACCATTTTCATGCATGTTAGAACAACTTATCACTACTGTTTAGGGCAAATGAAGTGAATGGCATTTAAATAACCACATATGGAGTTTGAATTTGAATCTTGGATTCAAACCAACTTCATTTAATCTGGTTTTAGGTGCATTAGCCCAAAACACATTCATATTGCCATGTCATAGCATGCATCATATTGTGCATTGCATTGATCGTGTTTTTTTCTGTATTGCCGGTATTTGTCCCCTCTCGATAGACGTGTACCGACGATGTGATCGATGACACCGATGAAGAGCTATATTATCTTCAGAAGTGCCAGGCAAGCAAAACCCCCTTGTTCATTCCGATACAATCCTACTCTCTCGCTCCTGCTCTCTTTTACTGCATTAGGACAACACCGATTCATCTGTTACTTGCTGCGGTAGCTGAACCCCTTTATCCTCTGCATGACCTGTCATTGCCACAGTAAATAGATGAAACCCACTAGCATGAGTAGGAGTTGTTTGAGCCCTGTTGTGCCTACTCATTCATGCTTGTTTGTCATGCCTGCTACTGCTTAGAGTCGAGTCAGGTCTGATTCATCCGGGATGAATCAGAGGTGTGTGAACATGTCCTACTGTGTGTGAGCTAAGTGTGTGAACACGATTTGGTAAAAGGTGTCGGTGAGAGGCCATGTAGGAGTACATGGTGGGTTGTCTCATTGAAGCCGTCCTTAGGAACTAAGTTCTGTGTTTGTGATCCATGATTCAGCTACTACCATGCATTGGGCCCTAAAATATGACCCCGCTCGACTTCTTATTCACCCTTGTCCTCTGTCCAGGAGTTGCAAGTAGTTTCTGGTGTTTGTAGTATGCTGGAGGCCGTGGACAGCGCTGACCGTAGGGGTGGGCTGTGATGCGGTAGGCACGTGGCCGGGTATACCGGGCGCCCGTTTGGTGTCACGGAACCCTATTCACATCGTTTGGGGCTGTGAGCGAAACTCCGGCCGGATCTCCTCATGGATGGAACCCGAATAGGCGATAAACCTGGACTAGAGACTTGAGTGTTTAGGCAGGTCGTGGTCTACACCCACGTCGGCTTTCGCTTGAAGTCTGCCGAGCACATGTCGTGTGCAGACGCTAAGTGGTGGAAACATGTATGAAGAAGTACACCCCTGCAGGGTTAATATCATCTATTCGAATAGCCGTGTCCGCGGTAAAGGACTTCTGGGTTGCTTATATCAGTTCATAGACAAGTGAAAGTGGATACTTTAAAATGCGCAAGATAAGCGTGAGTGCTATGGATGGCGTTCTCGTAGGGAGACGGGAGCCGATCCATAGTGGTGTATTGATATGGTGAATATGTGGACTCGTGTGCGCCACCTCAAAAGAGTTACATTGCAGTCGTAGTTCAGGATAGCCACCGAGTCAAAGCTGGCTTGCTGCAGTTAAACCCCACCATCCCCTTTGTTGATAATGATGCATATGTAGTTAGTTCTGATGTAAGTCTTGCTGGGTACATTTGTACTCACGTTTGCCTATTTTATGTTTTGCAGAGAGACTTCGGTCTCACTAGTAGTTTCGCGTGGACTTCGACGTTTAGCTTGTTACCTCAGCTACGATCTTGTGCCTCGGCAGGATCTGATAGATAGCCAGGCTTCTCAGCCTTTTTCATTTCTAGATGTCTGTACTCAGACATGTTAAGCTTCCGTATGTGCTTGCCCTGTATGCTCTGATTGTTGGGTCATGAGACCCATGTTTGTAATATCTCGCTCCTCGGAGCCTATTGAATAAATTACTTGAGTCGTAGAGTCATGTTGTGATGCCATGTTGTATTTGCACATATCGAGCATATTGTGTGTATGTTATTGAAATGCTTGGTATGTGTGGGATCTGACTATCTAGTTGTTTATCTTTAGTAGCCTCTCTTACCGGGAAATGTCTCCTAGTGTTTCCATTGAGCCTTGGTAGCTTGCTACTGCTCCGGAACACTTAGGCTGGCCGGCATGTGTCCTTCTTCGTTCCTGTGTCTGTCCCTTCGGGGAAATGTCACGCGATGAGTACCGGAGTCCTGTTAGCCCGCTACAGCCCGGTTCATCGGAGTCCTGCTAGCCCAGTGCTACAGCCTGGGTTCACTCGCTGATGACCGACACGTTCGATGCTGGGTCATGGATGCCTGTCCCTGTAAGTTTGTGCCACTTTGGGTTTACGACTAGCCATGTCAGCCCGGGCTCCTTATCATATGGATGCTAGCGACACTGTCATATACGTGTGCCAAAAGGCGCAAACGGTCCCGGGCAAAGGTAAGGCGACACCCATGGGAATACCGTGCGTGAGGCCGCAAAGTGATATGAGGTGTTACATGCTAGATCAATGTGGCATTGAGTCGGGGTCCTGACAGCGTTGGTATCAGAGCTTGACTGCCTGTAGGATTACCAAGCCAAACTGGTCGAAGTTGAGTCTAGAATTCTTTAGTTATATAAGGGAATTGATTGTGGGATGGAACATAAGGCTCTTTTTACTCCTTATACCTCATGGCCTTCTGATCTGAGTCATCATCTTCTCTTCTACGGGGATTAAGAACTAGGCTATCTTTTCTTTCTATCAGGATCACGTGTTACTAATCTGTAGACTTATAAGATTGTTGGACTTAAGCCTCGTTTCAGTTCCTACTACTTCTGTATGTTAATTATTGATCTCGAGACCTTGATATTGTGCTTCTGAGTGGTTATGCCACCATTTTGTAGTATGTCTCAAATCTTTTCTGAGCATTTACAGCCGTTATGCTGTCCGAGTCATCCCAGGTTTCTAAATAGTCTGATGCATTTGCAAAATCCTTTCCCTCTGGTTTCGATGTTCCTTTATGCCAGCTCAATCACACTAATTGTTGAGTTGAGGTATTCTATTCCTTGGCATTTATGTTGGAATTATTATTATGACCCTAGGTGTCTCAGGGGATCATCTAGTGGTCTAGCCATGATTTGTGTCCTAGTGTGATGATTCTGGCCTTTATTCTTGAAAGCATTCCGTGATGCTACTTAGTAGTAGGTATTCTACTCCTGGGTTTTGAACCCGAGATTCACTCTACTTACCTCATGTTGATAGTGTTTGCTAGTTCCTTTAGGATATTAGTAACCTTTGCGATAGTTCTCAAGGTTCGTGGTACATCCTTCTTCCAATTACCATGAACCATTCTTGGCAGGAGTTCTTCTGAACCAAAAGATGACAACAAGAGTGCTCTCGATGAGTTCTCCATGCTATATTGTGACTCTGCGAGCTCAACCTTTCTGCATGGGTTATCCGGAAGAATTATGTTGAACTTGGTTCGACATACTAATCTATGCATCCACAACTCAGAAAGTTATATGTTCCTTTGAGTTGTCCCTCTTTAGTTGTCTACTGATCTTCGTCTATCAATTGATAGTCAAGAGTATGCGTGCGTTCGTTTATCGATGCCTATTACTCTTGTGGTCCGTCAAGCCGTTCTATCGCGGAATGACTAGGAGAAACAAACTCTAGTACCTCTTCCCTATCCAGGATTGGGTCAAAGAAGTTGTGCTCCGCAGATCGAATTGCTAATCCAGCTTTTGTTCTGCTCTACCTTGGAGTATTACATATTTTATATCGAGATTGTTGTAGGAATTGCACACCATCCTATGAACTCTTGGTACAATGATACTTCCTGCCATCATTGTCATTCCTCGGCCCTCGTGTTGATGCAACCGGAATACCGACAAATGAATTGTGATGTGTGAAATCAATACTCCCAGCAACCTCGTTGCTTGGTAGTTAAAGGGTAATAATTTCATTCTTAGCGTGTTGGTTTTGAATCATCCTTCTAAGATTGATCGTGCTACCTAGTCCATTCTCCTGGTTCACTCCTCGATCGATGAGTTAGGATTATTTCAAGTCCTCACTCATTTGATCATACCGTCTTGCCCTCAAAAGCGAGATTGTTCTCGAGCTTAGTAACATACCGGTGGTTCGTGATTTTCTGAATGTCTTCTCGGAAGTATCACCAGGTCGTCACCTGACCGTTATGTTGAGCTCGTGATCAAGTTGGTTTCTTGTGAACCACCCTTTCTCCAAGAATCTGTGTTGGATATCCCGGAGCTAGTTGGTTAAGCTAGACAACAACTTGGAGAGTTGGAAGATAAAAGCTTGCCTAACTTAGTTCATTTTTCAAAAGGGATATCTTGTGTTTGTGTGTGTTGAAGAAAGATGATATCTTCATCGATTGGTCCCTGTGATCAGTTGCTGGACCTACTGTCTTATCAATCCTTTGATTTGAGTGTAGGCTATCGTCAAATCAAATTAGTACCAACGATATTCGTAATGTTGTCTTACTCGTGGTTGATCCCTCGAGCATACACCATTATATCTTTTTGGTCTGACCAATGCTATCACCTTGTTCACTTAACTATGGAATTCCTTTTAAAAGGAAACCCGGATGAATTGTTGTTAAGCCCATTGACAACATCCTTATCTCCTCCATGATTTGTTGAACATTAAGCTAGTGTTGGAAACTTTTGAAAGCATTTCTTCATGCTAGTTCATGAAGCATATGTTCGGATGTAAGAAGTGACTTCCTCCAGTTCATGTGCATTTGATGCAAGTTGCCGCCGTGGATTCGAGAAGGTCAATGTTGTTTCCTTTGGAATCATCCCAAATCAGTCATGCATACGTGTGAAGTATTCTGTGGTCTCGAGACTTGCAACCTCCATTCTATATGTGTCCCTAGCACACCAAACCACTGATTGATTTGTTCAAGGTTAATAAGTTCTAAGTGCTAGTCCTGAAGGTACCAGACGGATTTGTACAAAACTTCGATATCCTCGCTGATGGTTCCCCCTCCTGAACTCGGTAGTGTTTTATTATAAGACTACTTTGTGGTCATGCTTGTCTGGGACAACGTGTTCACATGTTTGTAGCAGAACCAGCTCATGTTTTGGAGCTTACTATCGTAGTTCATTTCCCGAGAATCTCGCAACGTCATCTCGTCGATTTGTGTTGCAAACTTTCATTTTTCTTTCTAGACTTAATGAGTCTGGAATATCCTGACACCAACCAGATCTGAATCTCAGGCAGATATGATGGTTGGAATATTTCCCAAGAATTATAATATTGGTCGCGCGATAACCGGTAAAGTGGATGTCGTGGCCAACACACCCAGCCGGAAGACCTGTTATTATAATATCTTGATTGATGAAGTTGGCCACCTCCCCATAGGGATTTCGTAGGATTTACTCCCTAGTTACCCCTATGGATTTCTGTGTTCCGAAGTCCGACCTTTTACTTGATGTTCTAGTTATCAAACCGTATCTATGAATGGGATACACTAGCACATCAAGGAGAACATTAGAAGCGGAGTGCTAAATGTCTCTCGGTCGATCATCCAGATTTTATTTCCTTGGCCCCGCCAAGGGTGAAATCTGAGAAGGTGTTATCTTCCTTTGCATCTGCATCCTCCATCACCATTCATCATGGTAGTAAGTTGTGTTACCGGACCCTTGACACGGATGTTGATAAAACCTTGATGATTATGGAAATGCTCATGTTCTTGAGAGCACGCACAAGCGCTACGTGTTATCATCGGCTCTAACTGGGATTCCTCTCAGTTTCCTCGGCAAATGCTATGACCTTTTCAAACAGTGAATTCACTCTCTTTTGTTGGGTTCTTCCCCAGTTACCAGAATCATTCCCAGCATTTGCATTTTGTTCCCAGCTTGCACCGCCAATGTGCCATTCTACCATGGATCTCTTCCATTTCCGGTGATAAGCAAAATCATCCATTACGTTGTCTTCAACAAGGTAATCCACATCATCCAAGTCCGAGTATGCCATTCTACCGACCCCCGCCAATCGATTGCTGTGATTTGCCTTCGGCTGATATAGAGAGTCTCAACGATCTCTATATCAAAGGTAATTCTTTTTGCCACTTAAGATAATACTCTACGAATCACCCTCCTCCAGGATGTTTCGTCGTGGTATCATGGCAATTCAACTCCTCGCTATGTTGACAACCGATCATCACCTTCTTAAGTGTGGAATTATTGTCCACCTAGTGAACCTTCGTCATCTGTTTCTTCCACCCCTCTCGATGTGTATCTCGTGTCTCAACCCGAGAAATGGTCCTATGTCTCATTCCGTGAGTTGTTCGATCTTCGAGAAGATCGACCCCTCTAGAGTTTTCCTTTCCTCTTCTTGTCATGATTAGCTGGAGTTCTCAGAGCAAAACGACAAGATAAAGATGGTGTTCAAATCAACGTTCATTTGAAGTACAACCTGGATCGTGAAGATTGTACTAGTTTGCGTTTCCCCTTCATCCTACCCTACGCTTGAATCTCGAGACGAGATTCTTGTTTAGTGGGGGTGAGTTGTCACATCCCTAGCTGCTGGTAGTGCTCTAGGCTAGCTCATGTGTGCATCATGTTTAAATTCTGAAAACCTGAACTGAGGAATTGGAAGCCTCAAAACCCTAAATAAAGAGGGGCAAGAAACCCTAAAATTGCAATCAGTAAATCCAAAATGCCCTAGAAATAGCTCTGACAATTTTGGCAAGAGTTATAAATCAAACCAAAATTGTGGGACATTTCTAAGGAATTATTGGGCTCTGATTTTAAATCAATATTTTATTTGAATTTGGAGTTATATTCATAATATATAATGAATATATTTTCAAATGACCTGAGATATTTTTGTTATGTGTGGAGAAGTCCATTAAGTGACTTCAAAATATCCAGGGGAGTTTTGGCACTGTTTTCAAATTCTGTTTGAATTAAAATTCAGTGCCAATTAAATAAAACAGAACAAAAATAGAAAACAGAAAAAAATAACACAGAGCAGAAGAATTACCTGGCGCCTACCTGTCCAGCCCAGTCGGCCCAGCTCCCCCACCTGGCCAGCCCAGCCCGCCACCGCTACTCCCCCCCTGTCGTCTTCCTCTGCCAGTAGGCAGAGGCGAGGCATGGCGCGTGCCCGAGAGCTCCGGCCACCTCCTGCTTACCTGCTCGTCGCTGGAGGCACCCGAGGGAGCCACGCACTCCCCCTCGGCCCCTGCACCTCTCCTCTCTCCCCCTGGACCCCATTCCCTCCTCTGCTTCCCTCTCGCGAACACCACCGAGCGGAGCTCGCCGTCATCGTCGCCGTACTCATGGCCACCGGCCACCCCTAGCCTCGCCGATGCACCCAGGAGCTCCGCCTCGACCCCCCCTCTTCCTCCCCACCGATCCACGGCCCTCCGGAAGCCCTGCATCGCCGCCAATGCACCATCTTCAACCTCCAGATCCGACGGCCCCCTCCGGTCAATTTGCGGCCTCAGCACGTCCCCGGCTACACCGAGTTGCTCCCCCTCACCGCTGTGAGCTCCTCTTCGTTCTCCCCCTCTCCCCACCATCGATTGCATCCCCTAGTCGTTATTTCTGTGATGGCCGAGAGCTCGCCGCCGCCGCCGTGAAGCTCGCCGTTGCTAGCGACCCCCGCTGACCATGAAGAGCACCTGGACGAGTTCGACACGTCCCGCAGATGCTTCCCAACCGCCTAGCTTGTTCATTTGGAAGCTGCAGCCCCGCGCCGCTCGAACCCGTAGCTCCGGCCGCCGCCGTTCTGGTCGCCGCCGTCGACCCCGGCCTCCCTGTGCCCCGCTGCGTGCGCCCCTAGACGCGCGGGAGCACGGGCTCCCTCCTGGTGCCCTCAGGGTGCCCAACCGCAGCCTGTAGCGCCGCCTCGACCAACTCCGGCGAGTTCCCGCCGCTGCTGTGGTCGCCGGCGTCACCTGTGACGTGGCGCCGGTTAATTAGTGCTAATAACCCCGCTAAACACCCCAGAGCCACTGCCATGTGGGCCCCTGCGCTTAATTAGGTTAATATAATTATTCTGTTAAATTAGTGTTAGTGCCGTGGACCCCACGTGTCAGCTTTGACTCTGGCCCAGTCATTGTTGACCGGTCCCACCTGTCATTCACTCAATCCAGACCTGAGACACTGACCAGTGGGCCCCACTGGTCAGGTTTGACCCGAGCCAGCCCAGTTGACCCTGCTGATGTCACTGTGACGTGGTGCTGACGCCATAATTCATTTCTGGATTTATTATTATTCAGGAAATTCCAGAAAATGCCTAAAACTTCTAAAATTCATAGAAATTCAACCGTAGCTCCAAATTAAATAATTTATATATGAAAAATTATCAGAAAAATTCAAGGAATCCATATGTACCATTTTCATGCATGTTAGAACAACTTATCACTACTGTTTAGGGCAAATGAAGTGAATGGCATTTAAATAACCACATATGGAGTTTGAATTTGAATCTTGGATTCAAACCAACTTCATTTAATCTGGTTTTAGGTGCATTAGCCCAAAACACATTCATATTGCCATGTCATAGCATGCATCATATTGTGCATTGCATTGATCGTGTTTTTTTCTGTATTGCCGGTATTTGTCCCCTCTCGATAGACGTGTACCGACGATGTGATCGATGACACCGATGAAGAGCTATATTATCTTCAGAAGTGCCAGGCAAGCAAAACCCCCTTGTTCATTCCGATACAATCCTACTCTCTCGCTCCTACTCTCTTTTACTGCATTAGGACAACACCGATTCATCTGTTACTTGCTGCGGTAGCTGAACCCCTTTATCCTCTGCATGACCTGTCATTGCCACAGTAAATAGATGAAACCCACTAGCATGAGTAGGAGTTGTTTGAGCCCTGTTGTGCCTACTCATTCATGCTTGTTTGTCATGCCTGCTACTGCTTAGAGTCGAGTCAGGTCTGATTCATCCGGGATGAATCAGAGGTGTGTGAACATGTCCTACTGTGTGTGAGCTAAGTGTGTGAACACGATTTGGTAAAAGGTGTCGGTGAGAGGCCATGTAGGAGTACATGGTGGGTTGTCTCATTGAAGCCGTCCTTAGGAACTGAGTTCTGTGTTTGTGATCCATGATTCAGCTACTACCATGCATTGGGCCCTGAAATATGACCCCGCTCGACTTCTTATTCACCCTTGTCCTCTGTCCAGGAGTTGCAAGTAGTTTCTGGTGTTTGTAGTATGCTGGAGGCCGTGCGCAGCGCTGACCGGAGGGGTGGGCTGTGATGCGGTAGGCACGTGGCCGGGTATACCGGGCGCCCGTTTGGTGTCACGGAACCCTGTTCACATCGTTTGGGGCTGTGAGCGAAACTCCGGCCGGATCTCCTCATGGATGGAACCCGAATAGGCGATAAACCTGGACTAGAGACTTGAGTGTTTAGGTAGGTCGTGGTCTACACCCACGTCGGCTTTCGCTTGAAGTCTGCCGAGCACATGTTGTGTGCAGACGCTAAGTGGTGGAAACATGTATGAAGAAGTACACCCCTGCAGGGTTAACATCATCTATTCGAATAGCCGTGTCCGCGGAAAAGGACTTCTGGGTTGCTTATATCAGTTCATAGACAAGTGAAAGTGGATACTTTAAAATGCGCAAGATAAGCGTGAGTGCTATGGATGGCGTTCTCGTAGGGAGACGGGAGCGGATCCATAGTGGTGTATTGATATGGTGAATATGTGGACTCGTGTGCGCCACCTCAAAAGAGTCGCTTGCAGTCATAGTTTAGGATAGCCACCGAGTCAAAGCTGGCTTGCTGCAGTTAAACCCCACCATCCCCTTGTTGAAAATGATGCATATGTAGTTAGTTCTGATGTAAGTCTTGCTGGGTACATTTGTACTCACGTTTGCCTATTTTATGTTTTGCAGAGAGACTTCAGTCTCACTAGTAGTTCCGCTTGGACTTCGACGTTTAGCTTGATACCTCAGCTACGATCTTGTGCCCTCGGCAGGATCTGATAGATAGTCAGGCTTCTCAGCCTTTTTCATTTATAGATGTCTGTACTCAGACATGATAGCTTCCGCTTGTGCTTTGACTTGTATGCTCTGATTGTTGGGTCATGAGACCCATGTTTGTAATGTCTCGCTCCTCGGAGCCTATTGAATAAACTACTTGAGTCGTAGAGTCATTTTGTGATGCCATGTTGTATTGCACATATCGAGCATATTGTGTATGTTATTGAAATGCTTGGTATGTGTGGGATCTGACCATCTAGTTGTTTATCTTTAGTAGCCTCTCTTACCGGGAAATGTCTCCTAGTGTTACCGCTGAGCCATGGTAGCTTGCTACTGCTCTGGAACACTTAGGCTGGCCGGCATGTGTCCTTCTTCGTTCCTGTGTCTGTCCCTTCGGGGAAATGTCACGCTTTGAGTACCGGAGTCCTGTTAGCCCGCTACAGCCCGGTTTACCGGAGTCCTGCTAGCCCAGTGCTACAGCCCGGACCCACTTGCTGATGACCGACACGTTCGAAGCTGGGTCATGGATGCCTGTCCCTGTAAGTCTGTGCCACTTTGGGTTTACGACTAGTCATGTCAGCCCGGGCTCTTTATCATATGGATGCTAGCGACACTATCATATACGTGAGCCAAAAGGCGCAAACGGTCCCGGGAAAAGGTAAGACGACACCCGTGGGGATACCGTGCGTGAGGCCGCAGAGTGATATAAGGTGTTACCAGCTAGATCGATGTGACATCGAGTCGGGGACCTGACACAAACCAACTTCATTTAATCTGTGGCTAGTTGCATTAGCCCAAAACACATTCATTTTGCCATGTCATGATCATGCATCATATTGTGCATTGCATTGATTATGTTTCCTTCTGTGTTACCGGTATTTGTCCCCTCTCGATAGACGTGATACCGATGATGTGATCGTTGACACTGATGAAGACTCAATGTTATCTTCAGAAGTGCCAGGCAAGCAAAACCCCCTTGTTCATTCCGATACAATCCTACTCTCTCGCTCCTGCTCTCTTTTACTGCATTAGGACAACATCGATTCATCTGTTACTTGCTGCGGTAGCTGAACCCCTTTATCCTTTGCATGACCTGTCATTGCCACAGTAAATAGATGAAACCCACTAGCATGAGTAGGAGTTGTTTGAGCCCTGTTGTGCCTACTCATTCATGCTTGTTTGTCATGCCTGCTACTGCTTAGAGTTGTGTCAGGTCTGATTCATCCGGGATGAATCAGAGGTGTGTGAACATGTCCTACTGTGTGTGAGCTAAGTGTGTGAACACGATTTGGTAAAAGGTATCGGTGAGAGGCCATGTAGGAGTACATGGTGGGTTGTCTCATTGAAGCCGTCCTCAGGAACTGAGTTCTGTGTTTGTGATCCATGATTCAGCTACTACCATACATTGGGCCCTGAAATATGACCCCGCTCGACTTCTTATTCACCCTTGTCCTCTGTCCAGGAGTTGCAAGTAGTTTCTGGTGTTTGTAGTATGCTGGAGGCCGTGGACAGCGCTGACCGTAGGGGTGGGCTGTGATGCGGTAGGCACGTGGCCGGGTATACCGGGCGCCCGTTTGGTGTCACGGAACCCTGTTCACATCGTTTGGGGCTGTGAGCGAAACTCCGGCCGGATCTCCTCATGGATGGAACCCGAATAGGCGATAAACCTGGACTAGAGACTTGAGTGTTTAGGTAGGTCGTGGTCTACACCCACGTCGGCTTTCGCTTGAAGTCTGCCGAGCACATGTCGTGTGCACACGCTAAGTGGTGGAAACATGTATGAAGAAGTACACCCCTGCAGGGTTAATATCATCTATTCGAATAGCCGTGTCCGCGGTAAAGGACTTCTGGGTTGCTTATATCAGTTCATAGACAAGTGAAAGTGGATACTTTAAAATGCGCAAGATAAGCGTGAGTGCTATGGATGGCGTTCTCGTAGGGAGACGGGAGCGGATCCATAGTGGTGTATTGATATGGTGAATATGTGGACTCATGTGCGCCACCTCAAAAGAGTTACATTGCAGTCGTAGTTAAGGATAGCCATCGAGTCAAAGCTGGCTTGCTGCAGTTAAACCCCACCATCCCCTTTGTTGATAATGATGCATATGTAGTTAGTTCTGATGTAAGTCTTGCTGGGTACATTTGTACTCACGTTTGCCTATTTTATGTTTTGCAGAGAGACTTCGGTCTCACTAGTAGTTTCACGTGGACTTCGACGTTTAGCTTGTTACCTCAGCTACGATCTTGTGCCTCGGTAGGATCTGATAGATAGCCAGGCTTCTCAGCCTTTTTCATTTCTAGATGTCTGTACTCAGACATGTTAAGCTTCCGCATGTGCTTGCCCTGTATGCTCTGATTGTTGGGTCATGAGACCCATGTTTGTAATATCTCGCTCCTCGGAGCCTATTGAATAAATTACTTGAGTCGTAGAGTCATGTTGTGATGCCATGTTGTATTTGCACATATCGAGCATATTGTGTGTATGTTATTGAAATGCTTGGTATGTGTGGGATCTGACTATCTAGTTGTTTATCTTTAGTAGCCTCTCTTACCGGGAAATGTCTCCTAGTGTTTCCATTGAGCCTTGGTAGCTTGCTACTGCTCCGGAACACTTAGGCTGGCCGGCATGTGTCCTTCTTCGTTCCTGTGTCTGTCCCTTCGGGGAAATGTCACGCGATGAGTACCGGAGTCCTGTTAGCCCGCTACAGCCCGGTTCACCGGAGTCCTGCTAGCCCAGTGCTACAGCCTGGGTTCACTCGCTGATGACCGACATGTTCGATGCTGGGTCATGGATGCCTATCCCTGTAAGTTTGTGCCACTTTGGGTTTACGACTAGCCATGTCAGCCCGGGCTCCTTATCATATGGATGCTAGCGACACTGTCATATACGTGTGCCAAAAGGCGCAAACGGTCCCGGGCAAAGGTAAGGCGACACCCGTGGGAATACCGTGCGTGAGGCCGCAAAGTGATATGAGGTGTTACATGCTAGATCAATGTGGCATTGAGTCGGGGTCCTGACACTGGGTCTAATACTTCCTATACGGTGGGTAACGCTACCACCAAATTCTTCTCTTGAAGTGTTTTACCCATGGCGTTACATTTGCTATGTCTTCACATTTGGTTTGTCTTCATTTTCAACCTGTCTTAATGATTATCTTCACTATGTTGATATGATTGTCTTCTGGTATATACTGATTTGGTTTGGTTTCTGTCCTCTACAGCATTCACTTATAGCTATGGCTTCTTGATGAATATTTTGAACTAAGTGAATGTGATCGGACCCTAACCCCTCTATGCTTCTTTCCTAAGTCTATTTATCCAAATCATATGCATTCTATTGACACTGTCAAATGTCTTCTCTGCATCCATGTCAGCAGAAGACACAAAGACAAACATTAATCTGTTTTCAATGCTAAATCCTTTCACCTGAAACCCGGAGAAGTGGGAACGACCACCCGACAATCCAGGCGTGCGTGGGAACGTGGAATAACCTCCGATGTGTTGCATGATAGCCACGTGTCCCTTAGATGTGAATCGCCGGGGGCACTTGTGTAATAACTCTGTGCCGTCGCTATCCCTATAAATACACGCCTCACCACAGTCATTATCCTTTCTTCGACTCTCGCACAAACCCTAGCGCCATCGCTAACCCTCGACGACGCCGGCACCGAAGCGCTTAGCTGTCGCGACCTCACTGACGTCGTCTTCACGCTAGCCGCGGACATCGTCTTCTCCGCTGTCGCTGTAGGTGTCCTCCATCGCCAAGTTAGGGCATGGGCGATCGAACTTCTCGGCCTCCTCTCCCACTCCGTCTAGCAGTTCTTCATGTGGTAAATAAAACTTCCTTTTTATGGCCCCCTTTGATCCTATAGATTCATCACTTTCTACCACAAGAAGTTTCTATTCACATAAGTTGGATCTATTTCATACTGGATCTCATAATATGCCTAGTATATTCACTTATGCTTCACAAAGAAGTTAGATTCCTCACTTGTACTTATTCGTGGATTCGTACAAATCTGGAACCAACTCTCTATCTATGAGTGAATGTCTTTGCACTATGAGGTCAATGTCTTCTAAACTGATTTATCTTCAAAATCTTCTGAGAATGCATATGACCTCTTCCCCTTCCCTTGCACCTTAATGCTGTCACAGGTACATGTCCGTGGGAGAATACCTTGGTTCTCATAGTCTGCATTCGTTTGCAGAATTCTTACAGCATCACATTAACTCTCCCGAAGCCAGTTCCTGTTTGACCAGAAGCGGAAGCCTTTGAAGCCTTTAAACGTGTTGAAGCCCTTCAGTTTAAGCTTCATGGCACCAGAGAAACCTACAAGAAAGGGTGGCAGACAGCGTCGTGGCAACACCTCAAGAGATTTGCCTCCTGACCTCTATGAGCTGTACAAGACAGATCCAGAGGAGGACTATAATCAGTGAAAAACTCGAATCCAATTGATTCGAAGATATTGGGAAGAACAGTGGTTCAAGTACAGGTTCGTGACCCAGGAGTATGCTGAGAAGAATGCCATCAAACGACCATGGGGAGACATTCTATACAGAAATCTTCAACCCAAGTCCAGGGATGAAGCCATTGAACAAGGCTTCTATCCTTGCATGGTTCGTGGACCGCAGCCTGTGGATGCAGACCCATATTCATTACTGTGGTGCCGCGATGATAATCTATTCAAGTGCAACCTTTAGTTTGCCAGGAACTCGGCCAAAGAGAAGAAGAATTCACGAGGCTTAGACTTCAATCCAGGCCCCTCTGCTCCTCGTGCTGATGGCACACGCGAACCTGAACCCAATCTTGTTGGGCCCTTCTACAACCTGGAAGGTCTCATCACTCATATCATGGTTCAAGGGACAGCCGTGGATGAGCCTGCAGATGACGCTGAATCTGATGAAGCGCCTGCACCGCTGAAGCCAAAGAAACTGAAGAAGCCTAAAGCTTCAAAGCCTGCTCCTGCACCAAAGGTCTTACAGGCGAAGCCTCTGGCCACTGCACCTTCTGAACACAGTGTGGAGTCTGAAGATTTTTCACGCATCTCCAAGCCCTCGAGAGTGAAGATGCCCTTGCAACCCTCCAACCAAGAACTGACTGCTGCTGCTATTCTACTCAATGACGCCATTGATCTATCCAGCGATGAAGATCTTGCAGTTGACGCTCTTGAGCAACTGATTAAGAGCAAAGAAGAAGGAGAAATCTTCAATGATTTGCCTCTCTTTGACGTAGCAATCCTCCACAACCTCATTGATGAGTGGTTTGAAACCCCCAATCTCAGCTTTGATGATCTGCAACTTCCAATTGGCCTCAGCATCGCTTTCACTGGCGCCATTGCTTCTGAGCTAGCTCTAGCTCAGCGCATCATTGAACTGAAGCAAAAGATCGACTATGAGAAAGCTCAGTTCAAGAAGCACATGGCCAAGCTTAGCGTGCAAGATGTGAAAAACTTCAAGATTATGCTGCACGAGCTCAAGGAAGCCTTTCTCAAGAAACGTAAAGAAGCTAAAGGGTCTCGTGAGCGCATGAAGAGTCTGGCTGACAAGTGCGTGCAAGCCTACAATGAAGCTGAGAAGCGCAAGGCTCTTGGGCGTCCTGGTATCGACCCCAGAATGGCGGCCAAGCCAAAGAAGAAGAAGCCAGCTGTGGCCGAACCCGAAGCAACAAGGCAGGAAGCACATCCCATTGTCTTCCCTGCCAGTATGACAGGTTTGAAGCCTAAGGTCCCCACAGTGCCTTCAGAACTAAAGAAGACAAGGGCTGCCGAGGCTGAAGCCAGAAAGAGGAAAAATGAAGCTTCTGATGCCGCTCCCTCCAAGAAGAAGCGCAAAACCAAGAAATATCAGGCTGCTCCCACAGAGCCCCTTGTTGTCGAGCCCATCTCGGTTGCTCGTCCTGTCTCTTCGCATCAAGAATGACGGATGATAGTTCATGAGCCTGCTTCCACAAAGGCTCCTAAAGCTGAAGACATTCCAGCAGTTGACCCCACCGCTGCTTAAGACATTGGTCACCATGACAATGTTGAAGATGATGAAGTCCTTCCTCAGATCGAGCACCAATTGTTATCATCGCCTGTGCTCACGCACAGCGAACTCATCAGCATTGGTCGTCATCGTGGGCTGATCACCCACAGAGACAGGACACTCCAAGCTCTCCCCAACCACAAGCTACCACAATAGTGCAAAATGATGATGACTTTGAGGCCCCACATGCTCCATCTCCACAAGCGTCACTCACATTACGCAGGCTTCGCAAAGGACCCCGGCCCCAAGTCACTCCCACAATGCACGTGTCTGAATCCGAAGCCAAAATGGCTGAAGATGTTCCAGCTGCATCAGCCGATGAAGAAGATGATGAAGAAGAAGCCCCAAGAGTTACTAGAGTTGCTACACCCCCGTCTCACCAAGATGTTGTTCTCGAGGAGAACGTGACCGACCCTCCAGCTTCTGAAGTGGAGGTTCACAACCCTGAGGCGGCCACCAACATCACTGCTGACGCCAATGACGTTGTCATGGTTGAAGCCAATACGGCGCCAGAAGCCAATGAGGCACCAGAAGTCAATACTGCAACACCTGAAAGTCAATGCTGCAGCACCTGAGGTCCAAGCACCTGAAGCACATGTGGTCCCTGAAGCCCATGAAGACAATGCCAATGCCCATGTTCCCCCTCCAAGACCTCACACAATGGAGCTGGCATTTGATCGTGGTCAGCCAGTTATGGTTCGATGGCCCATTCTGACTCCTCCGCCTGTTGCTGGTCCACAATTTGAGTACCACGTCGAGCACAGGCTGCAAGTTCAAAAGCCCAAGCCAAGACTTCCACAATTCCCAGGCACTGCCACTTCACCTGGGGTCTTCAATGCAAATGTCTTCGTGGCACATAATACCTTCTTCAACAGCTCCAAGAACCCCTATACAAGACCGTGCATTTCCTCAGATCAGTTCTGGAGCTATCAGCAGTGCAGCTACTATTCCTGTGTCCTATACAATCAAGGGCGCATATTTCCACATATGCGCCTCGACTCTGAAGCTATAGCTGGTCTGCCCTGCCTCGAAGAAGCATTGGACTGTTTCCGAGATGCTGGTCTGTTGCAGTTCGTCACTGACAAGGAGCACTGGAACGAAGAATTGCTGCTTCAATTCTATGCCACTCTTCATATTCGAGGCTACAACAGGGATCCGAAGACTTGGGTCCTTGAGTGGATGATAGGCAATGTCCATCATGAAGCTAAAGCTCTTGATATCATTGAGCTCATAGGTCTGCCCACTCCTGGTGAATACTATGAACCAGGTTGTCAACAACATCAAAATGCCTTGGAAAGCATCTTTCAGAAGCCAGAACCCAACATGAGTCAAATGCTGAGTATGATGAAGCCTCTGCATCATGACGCTGAATACCCATCCGAGTTCTTTGTTGAACACCTAGAGTACCTGCCTCGCACCATTTACCACATCATCAGGAAGACTCTATGGCCTGTCAAAGGACACTCATCTACAGCGAAGCTTGAAGGAGCAATGAAGACTTTGGTTTTCTATATCTTCAATGGCATCAGCTTCAATGCTCAAGACTTCTTCATCAGGCAGTTGGCTGCGTGTGGCTCTGACATCTTTGGGTTGAAATTCTATGCTCCATGGGTCATGCGTCTGATAAAGCGTCACTCAGCTTTCAACTATCAGTTGTCTACGCGCAATCATCTTATATTATTGCCCGAGGTTGATCTATCAGTTGAAGCCATTTACCCAGAGCCTGCTAAGGATCCCATTTATCTTCACAATGCTGATCACCAAAGCTTCACTCAGCCCATTGAAGGGATTCCAGCCATTTCTCGTGTTTATCCTCTGGCTGGAAACACACGTGTCCCTCGTGCTCAAACTGATGTCACTGGTAGCACCATTGCGCAAAGGCCTCAAAGACGATCTCGTGTCCTCAATGACCGAGAGCTTCTCGTCGCGCTGCATCAGAAACAGGACAAACATCATGACTGGCTTAAGCGTCAGATGCAAAGCCTCTTGGTGGATGTCAACCGCATTCGCAATCTTGCCACCAAGAATGCCTTTGTCACTCATGAAACCTGTCGGAGGTCATGGAAGAGTTTGACCCTACTGAGTGCTGAAGCTGATCTGCATAACGATGGCTTCATCGAACGCTTCAAGTTTGACTCAACTCCTCCCAGAAATGCTCACTTGCGTGGGAATCCCTCACTTGAAGACTCTGAATACTCGTCCTCAGCTGCGACCGTAAATGCCAGAGTCATCGATGACCAAGATTATGCAACTTCACCTCCTCCACCTTCAACGTGAATCGACACTGCACCAAGTTCGTCTGCACCGCCAACCAATACCGACAACCCTGCTGCTTCACCAACTCCTCAAGGGAATGAGTAGGTGCTCTATGTCTTCAAACCTTTTTGGTCCTTACTGACAAAAGGGGGAGAAGCATATGAGTTTGATAGTCTTCAAGCGGGTCCATATGGGTGGTGGTTTTATATTTTGCCTAGTGTTTACAACTCTCGCTTTCTGATACATTTGGTTCTTTGAGTTGTAACACTTAAACTAGATGGTCGTCTGCTACTTATTTGCTATTCTGTGATGCGATGATAAATTCCGCATGTGCGATGATAACTTCCACACTTAGGTCATTCTGCAGATGTCCATTTTCCATTATGCATGTCATTATCTTCACATACTTTTCATGCATGATGAATTGTCATCATAAGTTGAAGAGGATCTCCACAAGTACAACCTGCCATGTGCATTTGCATACCAAAAGCAAATTACTTATATGCACATCTTCAGGGGGAGCCTTTGCCACTTATGAAGACAATCCCCTATCCTTTACAATTTCACATACTTTATTCCCCGTTGAAAACTTCAACTAGTTTGTCATCAATCACCAAAAAGGGGGAGATTGTAAGTGCATCTAGTGCCATCCCTGGTTGGTTTTGGAGTATTGACGACAAACCTAGTTGAGGGACTAATGTGTTTGTGAGAATTGCAGGATAACACGGGTAAAAGTCCATCATTGATTCGGTTTTCCTACCAGAGATGACCCCTAAAAATGTATGAAGACATTGAAGTCAAAGGTGGTATGTGAAGACATTCACATTGAAGACTATGACAAGAGAAGACATCGCGTGAAGACTATGGAGCGCGAAGACTTAGCAGTTTCACCGTTCTGTGTTTTTCTTTGTTGAGTCATAGGAACCACCGCACTGTTAAGTGGGGTCCAAGTGAACCAGCCAGAATGACTGAAGTGATGCTTAACCAAAATCCTATGTCTTCGAGTGAAGACTATGAGAGAAAATCTTGTCCAGAGTTGGATAAGTCATCTTTGCTTGTAGCCCAAGTAAAGTTGTCGTGTGTGTTCGAAATCTGACCGTTGGAACACATGTCAGTTCCTTAGTGACCGAGGGTCATTTCGGACAAATCAGGTCAGGTTGCCTAGTGGCTATAAATAGCCCACCCCCTACAACCATAAACGGTTGGCTGCTCAGAGTTACTATACGGCTTTTGTCGTTTGAGAGCAACCCACCTCGAAGCCTTTGAGAGAGAATTCCTTGCGAGGATAAAGCCCTAACCACCTGGAGCCAAAGAGAGTTAGGCAACACTGAAGTCTTCCTGTCTGTGTGATCTGAAGACTTATTACACTTGAGGACTATGAATCCTCCAGCCGGTTAGGCGTCGCGTTCTGAGCATCCAAGAGTCATTGTGGATCGCCGGTGAACGAAGTCTGTGAAGCTTTGGAAGTCTACCTTGAAGACATACCAGAGTGATTGGGCAAGGATTGGGTGTCCTCATCTCAAGGGGAATAAGGTGAAGACGTGGTCTTCTGAGTTGAATCTCAGCCTCCCTAACTAGACGTACAGTTGTCACAGAAACTGGAACTGGTCCAACAAATCATTGTCTTTAACAAGTCACTGGTTTCATCCTTCCCATTCCTTTACTTACTGTTGGCCCTGGTGAAGTCATTGCATGATTGCACTATCTTTTGTCTTCATTGAGTGACTGCTTGTTCTGATTGGCTTCACTATATCTTCCTACCTGATCTTTACTGCCTAGCTGCTATTAGTCATTGTGCTTTCACTTCATTGAATACTTGACTATGGTTTGCCTAGTGTAGTCTACCTTCCGCCGCATGGTAATAGGTTTATTTCTATCATTTGTCTTTGAAACTTCCATGTTTTGAAGACTTTCATAAAAATCTCCTATTCACCCCCCCCCCTCTAGTCGATCACTAGCACTTTCACGCGCCTACCCCCCTGGGCGCGCCCTCCACCCTCGTGGGCCCCTCGTGGCTCCCCTGACGTACTTCTTCCGCCTATATATCTCCATATACCCTAAAACTACCAGGGAGCACAATAGATCGGGAGTTCCGCCACCAGAAGCCTCTGTAGCCACCGAAAACAAATCTAGACTCGTTCCGGCACCCTGCCGGAGGGGGAAATCTCTCTCCAGAGGCCATCTTCATCATCCCGGTGCTCTCCAGGATGAGGAGGGAGTAGTTCTCCCTCGGGGCTGAGGGTATGTACCAGTAGCTATGTGTTTGATCTCTCTCTCTCTCTCTCGTGTTCTTGAGGTGATACAATCTTGATGTATCGCGAGCTTTGCTATTATAGTTGGATCTTCTGATGTTTTCTCCCCCCTATACTCTCTTGTAATGGATTGAGTTTTCCCTTTGAAGTTATCTTATCGGATTGAGTCTTTAAAGATTTGAGAACACTTTATGTATGTCTTGCCATGCGTATCTGTGGTGACAATGGGATACCATGTGATTCACTTGATGTATGTTTTGGTGATCAACTTGAGGGTTCCGCCCATGAACCTATGCATAGGGGTTGGCACACGTTTTCGTCGTGATTCTCCGTAGAAACTTTGGGGCACTCTTTGAGGTTCTATGTGTTGGTTGAATAGATGAATCTGAGATTGTGTGATGCATATCGTATAATCATACCCACGGATACTTGAGGTGACATTGGAGTATCTAGGTGACATTAGGGTTTTGGTTGATTTGTGTCTTAAGGTGTTATTCTAGTACGAATTCTAGGGCTGTTTGTGACACTTATAGGAATAGCCCAATGGATTTTTAGAGCACGGTGGTGGATTTGTTTTATAGAAACTATTGATCTCTCATGCTTCACTTTGATTATTTTGAGAGTTTGAAATAGCATGGTAATTTGCTTAAATAATCCTAATATTCTAGGCATCCAAGAATAGTAAAAACTTTCATATAGAGTATTGAATACTAAGAGAAGTTTGATGCTTGATGATTGTTTTGAGATATGGAGATGGTGATATTAGAGTCATGCTAGTTGAGTAGTTGTGAATTTGAGAAATACATGTATTGAAGTTTGTGATTCCCATAGCATGCATGTATCGTGAACCGTTATGTGATGAAGTCGGAGCATGATTTATTTATTGATTGTCCTCCTTATGAGTGGCGGTCGGGGACGAGCGATGGTCTTTTCCTACCAATCTATCCCCCTAGGAGCATGCGTGTAGTACTTTTGTTTTGATAACTAATAGATTTTTGCAATAAGTATGTGAGTTCTTTATGACTAATGTTGAGTCCATGGATTATACGCACTCTCACACTTCCACCATTGCTAGCCTCTCCAATACCGCGCACCTTTCGCCTGTATCATACACCTACCGTATCCTTCCTCAAAACAGCCACCATACCTACCTATCATGGCATTTCCATAGCCATTCCGAGATATATTGCCATGCAACTTTCCATCATTCCGTTTATTATGACACGCTCCATCATTATCATATTGCTATGCATGATCATGTAGTTGACACTGTATTTGTGGCAAAGCCACCGTTCATAACTCTTTCATACATGTCACTCATGAGTCATTGCACATCCCGGTACACCGCCGGAGGCATTCATATAGAGTCATACTTTGTTCTAAGAATCGAGTTGTAATTCTTGAGTTGTAAGTAAATAAAAGTGTGATGATTATCATTACTAGAGCACTGTCCCAGTGAGGAAAGGATGATGGAGACTATGATTCCCCCACAAGTCGGGATGAGACCCCGGACGAAAAAAAAGAAGACAAAGAAGCCCAAATAAAAAAAGAGGCCATGAAAAAAAGAGAAGGCCCAAATAAAAAATAAAATAAATAAAAATAAAAAATGATAGAAAAAGAGAGAAGGGGCAACGCTAATATCCTTTTACCACACTTGTGCTTCAAAGTAGCACCATAATCTTCATGAAGAGAGTCTCCTATGTTGTCACTTTCATATACTAGTGGGAATCTTTCATTATAGAACTTGGCTTGTATATTCCAATGATGGGCTTCCTCAAAATGCGCTAGGTCTTCGTGAGCAAGCAAGTTGGATGCACACCCACTTAGTTTCTTTTGTTCAGCTTTCATACACTTATAGCTCTAGTGCATCCGTTGCATGGCAATCCCTACTCACTCACATTGATATCTATTAATGGGCATCTCCATAGCCCGTTGATACGCTTAGTTGATGTGAGAGTATCTTCTCCTTTTTTGTCTTCTCCACAACCACCATTATATTCCACCTATAGTGTTATGTCCACGGCTCACGCTCATGTATTGCATGAAGCTTGAAAAAGTTTGAGAACATTAAAAGTATGAAACAATTGCTTGGCTTGTCATCAGGGTTGTGCATGATTTAAATATTTTGTGTGGGGAAGATGGAGCATAGCCAGACTATATGATTTTGTAGGGATAGATTTCTTTGGCCATGTTATTTTGAGAAGACATGATTACTTTGTTAGTATGCTTGAAGTATTATTATTTTTATGTCAATATGAACTTTTATCTTGAATCTTTCGGATCTGAATATTCATGCCACAATTAAGAAGAATTACATTGAAATTATGCCAAGTAGCACTCCGCATCAAAAATTCTGTTTTTATCATTTACCTACTCGAGGACGAGCAGGAATTAAGCTTGGGGATGCTGATACGTCTCCAATGTATCTATAATTTTTTATTGCTCCATGCTATATTATCCACTGTTTTGAATGTTTATGGGCTTTATTATACACTTTTATATCATTTTTTTGGGACTAACCTATTAACCCAAGCCCAGTGCCAGTTTCTATTTTTACCTTGTTTTAGAATATCGCAGAAATGGAAAACCAAACGGAGTCCAATTGACCTGAAACTTCACGGAACTTATTTTTGGATCAGAAGAAGCACATAAGACTTGGAGTGCACATCAAGGGATCTACAAGGAAGCCACGAGGCAGGGGGCGCGCCCACCCCCTGGGTGCGCCCTCCACCCTCGTGGGCCCCTCGTGGCTCCCCTGACGTACTTCTTCCGCCTATATATCTCCATATACCCTAAAACGATCAGGGAGCACAATAGATCGGGAGTTCCGCCACCAGAAGCCTCTGTAGCCACCGAAAACCAATCTAGACCCGTTCTGGCACCCTGCCGGAGGGGGAAATCCCTCTCCGGTGGCCATCTTCATCATCCCGGTGCTCTCCATGACGAGGAGGGAGTAGTTCTCCCTCGGGGCTGAGGGTATGTACCAGTAGCTATGTGTTTGATCTCTCTCTCTCGTGTTCTTGAGGTGATACAATCTTGATGTATCGAGAGCTTTGCTATTATAGTTGGATCTTATGATGTTTTCTCCCCCCTCTACTCTCTTGTAATGGATTGAGTTTTCACTTTGAAGTTATCTTATCGGATTGAGTCTTTAAAGATTTGAGAACACTTGATGTATGTCTTGCCATGCGTATTTGTGGTGACAATGGGATACCACGTGATTCACTTGATGTATGTTTTGGTGATCAACATGCGGGTTCTGCCCATGAACCTATGCCTAGGGGTTGGCACACGTTTTCGTCGTGATTCTCTAGTAGAAACTTTGGGGCACTCTTTGAGGTTCTATGTGTTGGTTGAATAGATGAATCTGAGATTGTGTGATGCATATCGTATAATCATACCCATGGATACTTGAGGTGACATTGGAGTATCTAGGTGGCATTAGGGTTTTGGTTCATTTGTGTCTTAAGGTGTTATTCTAGTACGAACTCTAGGGATGTTTGTGACACTTATAGGAATAGCCCAACGGATTGATTGGAAAGAATAACTTTGAGGTGGTTTCGTACCCTACCATAATCTCTTTGTTTGTTCTCCGCTATTAGTGACTTTGGAGTGACTCTTTGTTGCAAGTTGAGGGATAGTTATATGATCCAATTATGTTATTATTGTTGAGAGGACTTGCACTAGTGAAAGTATGAACCCTAGTCCTTGTTTCAGTGCATTGCAATACCGTTTACGCTCACTTTTATCATTCGTTACCTTGATGTTTTTATATTTTCATATTACAAAAACTATTATCTGCTATCCATATACCACTTGTATCACCATCTCTTCGCCGAACTAGTGCACCTATACAATTTACTATTGTATTGGGTGTGTTGGGGACACAAGAGACTCTTTGTTATTTGGTTGCAGGGTTGCTTGAGAGAGACCATCTTCATCCTACGCCTCCTACGGATTGATAAACCTTAGGTCATCCACTTGAGGGAAATTTGCTACTGTCCTACAAACCTCTGCACTTGGAGGCCCACCAACGTCTACAAGAAGAAGGTTGTGCAGTAGACATGAGACAACACGTGTCAGTGAGGTTGCGTTCCCTTGGTTGGGTTTTCGGCGTGCAGGAGCGACTGTGTGAGGGTGCGGTGCGACCGCGACATGCAGGAGCGACTGTGTGAGGGTGCAGTGCGACCGTGACAGCCATGCGCAAGTGTACCTCCTTCTCATTTTGAAAACTTTAGGCAAGCTTGGCAAAAATGTGTGGCGAAGTTTGGCAATGCAAGGCCTAGACCCAAACAGGATAAGTACGTACGTACTAGGAGTACTAGTGTTAAAAAAGAAAGGCGGGGTTTTCCTTCGCGGGATTTAATCGATACAAATCCTTGTTTCACGTGTCAATTAATGCGTATTTTTTCTCCAAAGACCAAAGAGCTAACCATCACACTCCTCATCGCTTGATTAATGCAGTGCCATGCAAACCAACCTTCTCACTTCCGCATGCATGCAGGGGATATTAATGTCCTTGGTTGCTAACCCCATCAATTTTGCCTCGGTTAGTGTTAGTGGCCCTTTGCAAATTGTAATTTTGATATACTAGCCTTGTGTACAAAAAATGGAGGTAGTAACTATATTTGACTTCCTTCCCCATTGCGGTGACGTCGACGATATCTTTTTTTTGGTGGTTTGGCAAAGTGCGTTCAACGGAGAACACCATTGAGGGAGACCACGGTAAGTTGTTCGCAAGTGCCGCCTACAAGCTGAGACAACCGCCTTATTTGCATCCAGGAAGTCCTTTACTAGTACTACTAGGAGTACTAGTGCGGTGAGATGGTTTCTCGAAGAAGACGATGGATAAGCGGAGTCAGCGAAGAGTGAAATGATGGTTGCTTCGTCCGTGCTTTTGTGATTTGACGCCTCACTGCTTTGTGATTTGTGATAGAAGGGACAGGGGAGTAGACTCTACGCTCTATACTATACTACATGCATCCAAGCATGGGAGAAAGAGGAGAGACCTTGCATTTTTCTATTCCTTCAATCAATCAATCAGGGAGCTTCGGTTCCATCTTTTTGGCTTTGGCAACACCGTCCACAATGGTTCCCACGATGCCAAAAGCTATTTTCACATTTTGATACACATTGTGGATGCCCTTAACCGTACCACTTTGTTTTGCTCCTGTGTGCTATCTATACGAATCTCAATTATATTGATCTAAAAAATTATAGAATCAAGATTAGTAAAAAGGAGGTGATTTTGCCGCGCGGATGGCGGGGGACGTTTCTTATTTGAGCAATGCTACATCCACGTAATGGTTTACGTAAAGTTACGAACTGATGTGATGTGGGACTATGTCAGATTTCGGGTTCCGGTAGACCCTTGAGGTTTGAACACTGGGGTGCGCACGGAGATCTCTCCCCTACCGATCTACGCCCAATCTCCTCGCGTGATCTCAGCTAGAAACAACGAAAAACACAAGGGACACGAGGTTTATACTGGTTCTGGCCATCGTTGTGGTGTAATACCCTAGTCCAGTGTGTGGTGTGGTGGATTGCCTCAGGGGCTAATGATGAACAGTACAAGGGAAGAACAGCCTCGTGAGAGGTGTTCTTGAGCTGGTGTGATGAACTGCTAGGGTGAGTTCAGTCGCCTCTCTCTCTCTCTCTCTCTCTCTCTCTCTCTCTCTGCTAGGGTTCTACCCGATCTCTAGATGTCCCTCTACTCTGTGTGGCTATTTCTACTTATAGAGGCCCTGGGCCTCTCCCCAAATAATGAGCGGGAAGGGCGCCAACAATTGGCCATTTTGAAGGGGAACATCCAGTACAAGTTATCCTGACCAAAGGTGGTCTTCGGCTGCCAAAACTACTGGTGATGACGCAGTCTTGGGCTCCACGGTGACCTCCGTCCTGCCGCTCTGCCGGTCTTGGTCTCGTTGCACCGGAATGGTAACCTTTGCCTGATGCCTTGGCCTATGCTTGCCCCCTTTGCACCAAAGGGGAAACAAGGACACTGCGCAGGCCGGCGCCCGCCTAGCACCCTCTTGGTCTCGAACATCATGGCTTGCATCACAGGCTCCTCGCGAGGTACCCCTGCCTTGATCTCTCCACCTCCTCGCGAGCCTGCCTGACGAGGCTGCCTGTGAGGAAGCTTCCTGTCGTCCACCCCGCGAGGCTTGGCCCCTCGCGAGGGTCTTGAGCTTGAGCTAATGAAGATGGGCCGCGCTGGGCCCCTACTTGAGCCACACCGTAGGCCGCAGGCAGGCAAGTCTAGGGACCCCCATTCCCAGAATGCCGACAGTAGCCCCCGGGCCCAAGGCACGCCCGGGCTTGGCCTAGCAGGAAAGCGAAGGGGCAAGCACGAAGCTTCGCGGGCCCTAACAGCCTGCGGCCTTGGGCGCCGCATAGCGATTGATTGGACGTGGGCGACTGCGCTTCCCCATGACGCCTCGGCGACCGCACGACTTGGCAAGTCCCTGCATGCAGAGAAACTGATCATGATTACCTGCGATCGTCCCCATGGCCCCAAAGAGGTTCTCAGTTGCGGAGAAAGGAAAGGCCCCCCC
>NC_041386.1:563045703-563114418 GCF_002162155.2 Triticum dicoccoides
TGAGGCCGCCCTTGCAAGTATACCACGGTCCCCATGGTGGCCTCCCGGGGCCATGGAGGCGGTTCCCTGCATGGTGGTGAGCGCCCGGTTGCCGACGGGGGGCACGCCGTGGGTGTGCGCCCCCCTAGGCCACGCTTTCTCTCTACGGAGGTGCTGCTGGAGTTTGTCTGGTCGGTGGACCCATCCAGCACCAGGCTCCAGCTCCCTCGTTTCTTCGTAGATGAACTGCCGGCCAGCGCTCGGTGCGGCTTCTGGCTCCAGGCAGACGGCTACTGCAGCAGGGCCTCCTGGGCTTCACTCGAGGTCTCTGTTTCTGGGAATGGGGCTCTGACACGCGGCTGGCAAATGTTTGCCCGCGCGCGCAGCGTGGGCCAGTGGTGCACCATGTACTTAAAGTTTGATGGCGACGCCACCCTCTGCATGAGGGTGTTCGGGGAAGATGGTCGCGGTGCCGGGTGCTGCCCTGAAGACGATGACCGCGGCTGCCTGCCCAGCCCCGGCACTGACCAGGATGAAGATGGCGACTGGCGTACAGGCGGCGGTGCTCGGGGTTCACTGAGCTTCAGCGACCCCCTCTCAGGCAGCAGCTCCTCCAGCAGGGGCCGCGACCAGCCACGGCGCCGTCGCGCCCGCCTAGGTGAAGGTAGCAGGTCAGTCCGCTGTCGCGGCCCGGTGAAGCGAGAGGAGGGATCTGCCTGAGCCCCAAGAGCAGCTCGAGCCTTTGCTGTGGGTTGGCGCAGGACGAATCACGCCTGTTTTGTTTTCTTTCTTATCCTGCGCAGAAATAGAAAGTAATGTAGGGCCCCACGGGGCGTGTTAGAACTGCTGTTGTTTAACCATCGCGCTATTTCCGCTATTTCTGTGTTGTGTTTCTGCGCCGCGCACCCATGTGCGGGAACTATTTTAGCTCGGTGGGGCTTGGCGCGGTCCTCGCCTCCCGAGGCCATGGCCTTGTCGTGCGCTTCATGCCCTGCAAGGATCAGTAGGAGGGGTAACTTACGATCTTTGTTGTGGGTGCGATTGGCCCAGGTCCTGTGCTCGTGTCGCGATGCCCGTGGGGCACGGACTGGGAGGGGTGCTCCCGCAGAGGACTCGGGTAGGAAAGCTCCAAATGATCGGGGCAGAAAACACTCGTGAGGGCGCCCACGAACCTCCCTCGCGAGGCTTGTGCGAGAGAAAACGAGGCAAGCGAGCGAGAAAGACAATGAGTCACAAGCCAGGAATGTCAGCAACTCCAATAAAACTTCAAACGGGAATAAACAAGCCAACTGCAGAAAGCAAATGGGAAAGCCGTGTCCGGCACCTATTCTAGTCTTCGACGTCTTCTCACCAGCGCGGAGCTAAGTGCTGCCACTGGGCGTGGGCGGGAGCCCCCGAGGCCTGTGGGCAGCACTCCGGAGACTCCGGGGCGTGTATAGCCCCACTCATTATTACGTGAGAGTGTCACGGGAGGCGAGCTTCACAGGCATTTGCCTTCTTCACAGGCATCAGGCCTTTCCCAAAATGCAGCAGCTTCACAGGCACCGGGCCTTTCCCAAAACGCGGCAGCTTCACAGGCATTCGCCTTCTTCACACGCACCGGGCCTTTCCCAAAACGTAGCAGCTTCACAGGCATTCGCCTTCTTCACACGCACCGGGCCTTTCCCAAAACGCAGCAGCTTCATAGGCATTCGCCTTCTTCGCAAGCACCGGTCCTTTCCCAAAATGCAACAGCTTCATAGGCATTCGCCTTCTTCACAGGCACCGGGCCTTTCCTAGGCGCTAGGCCTCGCTCAGGGATAGAACCTCTGGAGATGTTGAATGTTCCACGCGTTCTGGACGGGTACCCCCTCTGGGGTTTCCAAGCGCGCGGAGCCAGGCCTGGAAACATGAACAACCTTGAATGGGTCCTCCCACATGGGACAGAGCTTGTGCAGCCCCTCCCTGGAGAGAACCCGTCTGAGCACGAGATCCCCTACCTCAAGAGTTCTGGGCGGATGTTGCGGCAGTGGTATCGTCGCAGCGCCTGTTGATACCTTGCCGCTCGTAGCGCGGCTTCTCGACGGTGTTCCTCCCAGCACGAGATCCGTCCCCCACACGGCGTCCTGTTGTGTCTCGTCGAACGCCAGGACCCGTGTGGAGCGATGCCTGACCTCGTGAGGGAGAACAGCCTCTGCTCCATAGACGAGGAAGAACGGGGTCTCGCCAGTCGGCTTGGTCGCAGTTGTGCGGATTGACCACATCACTTACTGGAGCTTGTCGTACCAGCCCCTGCCGCAGGCTTCCATCTTCTTCTTGAAGGTCCTGGCTTTGAGGCCCCTCAGGACCTCCGCGTTGGCCCGCTCGGCCTGGCCATTGCTCCGGGGGTGTGCTACCAAAGCATAACATATCTGCGTTCCAAGGTTAGCACAATACGTTTTGAAGAGATTGCTGGTGAATTGCGAACCGTTGTCGGTGATCATGTGGTTGGGCAGCCCAAATCGGCTCACGAGGCCCTTGATGAATTTGACCGCTGAGCCTGCAGGGATTGTGCGGACGGCTTCCACCTCAGCCCACTTGGTGAATTTGTCCACGGCGACGTAGAGGTAGCGATAGCCCCCTAGCGCCTGAGGAAACGGGCCCAGAATGTCCAGCCCCCAAACTACGAATGGCCATGAGAGGGGTATAGTCTGTAGACCCCCCGTAGGCTGATGGATCTGCTTAGCGTGAAACTGGCAGGCCTCGCAAGCCTTCACAAGCTCAACGGCGTCATTGAGCGTTGTGGGCAATAGAATCCACTACGGAATGCCTTGTCGACGAGGGTCCGTGACGACGAGTGGTGCCCGCAGTCTCCGTCGTGTATGTCCGCCAGTAGCTCCTTCCCTTGCTCTCGGGAGATGCAACGTAGGGACACGTCATTTGGTCGCTTCCTGTAGAACTCTCCATCCCTGATGCAATAAGCCGTGGCCTGCCACGCCACACGCTCCGCTTCCTCCTCATTCTCTGGCAGAGTCCCTTGCATCAGGTAGTTCTTGAGCTCCAGGATCCAACACCCTTCCTGAGGCTCTAACGCCAGGAGCAGGCGTGCCCCTAAGGCTGGGCCGCAGACCGGGGCTCCTAAGGCAGGCGGCTGAAGGAGCTCCTCCCTTGGTTGCGCCGTGCTCGACAATGACGGCACCGCCGAGGGTTTGAAGAGCTGCTCCTCGAACACGCCAGGCTCCTGAGGCAGCCGCCTAGATGCCCTCTTGGCAATTTCATCAGCCTCCTGATTGGTGCCGCGAGGCACATGCTGCAACTCCAGCCCCCAGAATTGTTTCTCCATCTTGCGAACCTCAACAAGGTAGGCTTCCATGTGCTCGTCCTTTGGCTCGTATATCTTGTTGGAGAAGTTGACGAGGAGCTGCGAATCGCCCTTGATGATGAGGCGCTTTACCCCTAAGGCAATTGCAGCCTTCAAGCCTGCTATTAGGCCTTCGTACTCCTCTATGTTGTTGGAGACCTTTTCTCCATGATGGAAGCAAAGTTGTACAGCATAGTAGAGTTTGTCCTGGGTAGGGGATACGAGCACTGCACCAGCTCCTGCAGCGTGTCGGGAGAACGCCCCATCAAAGTACATGACCCAGCCATCCGGTGCTTCACTTCCCGGGGAAAGTGATCGGTCTTTGCCTGCCTCGAGACCTGGCGCTTCTGCCCATTCTGCCACGAAATCCGCAAGTGCGGCTCCCTTGATGACTCTGGTCGTACTGAATTCTAGCTTAAATGCCTGTAGCTCGATGTTCCATTCAGCAACCCTTCCGGCTGAGTTGGGGCTCCTGAGCACTCTTTCCAAGGGGTATGCTGAGACGACTTTGATGGGATGTCCTTGGAAGTAGTGGCGCAGCTTGCGTGAGGCCACTAGTAGCATGAGGAGGAGTTTTTGAGGCATGGGATATCGTGCCCTTGCGTCTCGTAGTACCGTGCTGATGAAGTACACGGGATGCTCGACGAGGTTGAGGGAGCTGGCGCAGCTTGCGTCCTCCAAAGGTCAAGGCGTCTCTTGAGACGATGAGGCTCCCAGTGCTTGGTCGCCTGAAGAGGCCTCTCCTGCTCTGGGTGCATTCTCCCGCTGCGGTTGTTCCTTTCCGGCTGCGGTTGCAGCCTTCGCGAGGCCCTCCTGGCTCTTCTTTACTTCAGTTCAGATGGTCGACGCGGCCTTGGCACGACGCTCCTCCCTGACCGCCACCAGGGCTGCACTAGCGGAGTAGGGGGTGGCCGCAAGGTAGAGCACCAGGGGCTCCCGAGGACGCAGAGCTACCATCACTGGTGGACTGGTAAGGTACCTCTTGAGGTCTTGAAATGCCTTGTTGGCCTCTTCAGTCCATTTGAAGGGGCCCTTTTTCTTCATCAGCTTGAAGAAGGGCAGCGCTCGTTCCCCTAGCTTGGAAATGAAGCGCCCCAGCGCAATCACATGCCCGGTGAGCTTCTGCATTTCTCTGAGGGTCCTCAGCAGGCTCATGTCTTCGACTGCCTTGACCTTCTCCGGGTTGGCCTGGATGCCCCTGTGGGATACGAGGAAACCTAGGAGCTTGCCCGAGGGGACTCCAAATACGCACTTCTCCGGGTTGAGCCGTAGGTCCAATTCGTTGAGGCTTGCAAAGGTTTCTTATAGGTCCTGTATCAGGGTTCTTGCCTCACGATACTTCACCACAATGTCATCGACGTAAGCTTCAACGTTCCTCCCGAGCTGCCGGCCTAAGGCGATGTGCATCAGCCGCTGAAAGGTCGCGCCTGCATTGCGCAACCCAAACGACATGCACGTATAGCAGTACACTCCACACGGGGTCAAGAAAGCCGTCTTCTCCACGTCTTCTACCGCCATCTTGATCTGGTGATAGCCCGAGAAGGCATCTAGGAAGCACAATAGGTCACACTCTGCAGTGGAGTCGACTATCTGGTCAATGCGGGGGAGCGGAAATGGATCCTGCGGGCAGGCCTTGTTGAGGTTGGTGAAGTCGATGCACATGCGCTCCTTTCCTCCCTTTTTTGGCACAACGACCGGATTAGCCAGCCAATCAGGGTAGCGGACCTCGCGGATAACTCCTGCCGCCTCTAGCTTCCAGGTCTCTTGAATGATGAAAGCCTGTTTCTCAATAGACTGTCGCCTTGCCTTCTGCTTCACAGGGCGCACATTGGGGCAGACGTTGAGGTGATGCTCAATCACTTCCCTTGGGACCCCTTCTAACTGATCAGGTTCCCACGCGAACACCTTCCTGTTCGCATGAAGGAACCTGATCAGGGCCTTCTCCTACTCGGGCTCGAGGTTGGCCCCTATGGTGAAGGTGGAGCTAGTGGACCCATCCTCGTCGACTGGTACCTGCTTGGTTTCGCCTTGTCTTGGGTGAACAGATGCTTCTTTTTAGCCGGCGCAGCCCCCTTGGGCTCATGGGCGTCGGTGCTAGTGGGCTGCGCCACTGCGGCCGCCCTGAAAACAAGCTGGAGCACCTGCAGCGCATCCCTTGTGTCTCCTGACACGGTGAGGACGCCGCTGCTCCCAGGCATCTTCATGAGGTTGTACGTCGGGTGAGTTGCTGCCATGAACCGAGCCAAGGCCGGATAGCCGAGGATGGCATTGTAGGGGAGGCCGATGGGGGCAATGTCAAAGTCGAACAGCTCTGTGCGGAAGTTCTCGCAGGTGCCGAAGGTCACTGGGAGGCGGATCTGCCCCAAGGAGGCGGTGGAACCAGCTCCGATGCCCGAGAAGGGCCTGCTGGGTTGGAGCCGCTCCAGCGGCATGTGGAGGAGACTGAAGGCCTCCACCGAGAGCACGTTGAGGCCGGCACCACCGTCGATGAGGGTCCTGGTGACGGCCACTTGGCAGATGGTGGGGGTGCACAGCATCGGGAGCGCACCCGAACCAATGGGGTTGAAGGGGTGGTCCTCCGAGTCGAAGGTTAGATCGGCCTCGGGCGCCACCCAGCCCGGGGGGGCTTCTCGGCGCTTGGAGGCGGTGCTGATCCGGCGGGTGAACGGCTTGACGTGATGGCTCGAGGGTGGTGCCTGGGAGCCACCCAGGAGAGCTGCGACGACGGGCGGCACTGGTGTGGCAAAACGGGCGAGGAAGAGGTCGCGCAGCTCCTCCCAGGAGGTGACAGGGGTCGTCGGCAGGTGGAGAAGCCACGCGCGCGGATGCCGGTGAGGGCCATGGGTAACCAGTTGGCCATCAGTCGGTCATCGCCCCCGGCTCTAAGGATGGCCTCCTCGTACGCCAGCAGGAAGATCATCGGGTCCGTCGCACCGTTGTAGCGCGGCGGCGTCTCAGGCCTGAGCTTGCGCGGCCACTGCACCTGTCGCAAGGCGGGAGCCAAGGCCCAGAGCCCCCGGGCCCTAGTGTCGGCATCCGTTGCTGTAGCGGGCGACGCGTTGTCCGCCATAAGGGCGGGATGCGATGTCGGGGGAGAGCGGGTCGTCAGGAGGGAGGACTCCGGCGCACCCCTACCTGGCGCGCCAAATGTCAGATTTTGGGTTCCGACAGACCCTTGAAGTTCGAACACTGGGGTGCACATGGAGATCTCTCCCCTACCGATCTGCGCCCAATCTCCTCGCGTGATCTCAATTGGAAACAATGAACAACACAAGGGACACGAGGTTTATACTGGTTCGGGCCACCGTTGTGGTGTAATACCCTACTCCAGTGTGTGGTGTGGTGGATTGCCTCATGGGCTGATGATGAACAGTACAAGGGAAGAACAGCCTCGCGAGAGGTGTTCTTGAGCTGGTGCGATGAACTGCTAGGGTGAGTTCAGTCGCCTCTCTCTCTGCTAGGGTTCTACCAAATCTCTAGATGTCCCTCTACTCTGTGTGGCTATTTCTACTTATAGAGGCCCTGGGCCTCTCCCCAAATATTGAGCGGGAAGGGCGCCAAAAATTGGCCATTTTGAAGGGGAACATCCGGTACAAGTTATCCTGACCAAAGGTGGTCTTCGGCTGCCAAAAGTACTGGTGATGACGCCGTCTTGGGCACCAGGTGACCTCCGTCCTGCCGCTCTACTGGTCTTGGTCTCGTTGCACTGGAATGGTAACCTTTGCCTGATGCCTTGGCCTGTGCTTGCCCCCTTTGCACCAAAGGGGAAACAAGGACACTACGCAGGCCGGCGCCCGCCTGGCGCCCGCCTGGTCTTGAACGTCATGGCTTGCGTCACAGGCTCCTCGCGAGGTACCCCTGCCTTGATCTCTCTGCCTCCTCGCGAGCCTGCCTGACGAGGCTGCCTCTGAGGAAGCTTCTTGTCATCTGCCCCGTGAGGCTTGGCCCCTCGCGAGGGTCTTGAGCTTGAGCTGATGAGGATGGGCCGCACTGGGCCCCTACTTGAGCCACGCTGCAGGCCGCAGGCAGGCAAGTCTGGGGACCCCCGTTCCCAGAACGCCGACAGACTATTTGATTGGATTAAAGGAGAGGATTAGGCCCACCACACCTGAAAATCGGGGTGGCATATATAGATTAGATGGAAAGTATACGTAGCAGTTACGTAGCCCTTTGTAAGTCTAGGATTAGGCTTCTTATTTTCGGAGGACGTTGTCCTGGCGGTTTGCTAACATGCGGTCCCACGTGTCAGTGCTTTACCAAGCCGACCCGTGTCCCACATGAGGCAGAACAACGACAGAAGCAACACATGGTTAAGTTGAAGAAGATGAGGGAGAAGCGTATTCAGCAACGAGTGAAATGATGGTTGCTTCGTCCCTCCAACTTAACTGCGGGAAAGGTGCAGCTTTGTGATTTGACGCCTCATTGCTCATTACTACGCCGGCGCCATGACTAGGGTGCTTCACCCCGGCTGCTCTGCACTGTATTCCGATATGGCACGTGGACCCGGTAGCTTGATGTCCCACATGTCAGCGAAAGGGACTAGAATATTTATGAAAGCGAGTGCTCCACTCTTAGGACGGAGGAGTAGACGACACGACGGCCCAGTGAACTGTCACTTGTACTGTATAGTACTATAGTTTTGCTGTTTCGCACGATCCATCGATACAAACCCGATTAAACAGGAAAGGGCGGGATTTTTCCCGCGCGGTAGATGATACTGGCCATACATTTCAAAGGAAATTTTAATGTATGCAAACTGAATAATTATAAGTAACAATATGATATCTAGTAAAACTAAAAACACATATGATTTATTGTGTTAGAGTGTAGTAGTAGTGCTGTATTGCATAGTTGTTAGATGTAGCATGCGAGAACGTGTAGAGATGTAGTTTTGGAGGGCCTACAGAGAGAAAAGCGTAATACGGTCACCAAACTTCAGAATAAGCTGATTACGGTCACTATATACGTTTTGCGGTGATTATACGGTCACTTGCTCACAGTTCAGCATCGGATTGCACTCTGTTGACCGGCCAAATAGTCTGTGTGGCGCCATGTTGACTAGTTAAATTAACCATGTTCCTTGTGGGTCCCACCTATCAGTTCGCATAGGCAAAAGGTCAGATAAACACAAATTTACGCAGGCACGACAAGGCTCCAACCCGTGCGCGGGAATCACCTGGTTGTGTATGTGTCTGTCATGGCCTGATGTGTGCGCATGCACATGTAGGTTGAGCACTTGAGTGTGAAAGTGTGTGTTGGTCATGTGGTGTACTGGTGTGTGCATGCATGCGTGCATGTGTGCGTATGAGTGTTGCGTGCGTGCGTGTGAGTGTTGCATGCGTGTGTGGCTGCATGTGTACGTGTGAGTGTTGCGTGCGTGTGTGGGTGCATGTGTTTGTGTGAGTGTTGCATGGATGCAGTTTGTGTGCATGCGTGCGTGTGTGTATAATCACCACACCAGCTCTTGTGTGTTAAAACAGACGGATCAGCATACCAATACAAGGCCACCTTGTCTGCTGTGCCCGCGGTCATGACTTTGAACCACCGTCCAAATATTTTTTTGTCGTTTGTTTTCATTCTTACTAGCAAGATGCCCGTGCGTTGCACGTAACATAAGGATGCATTTGTCTGACTTGTTTATCTTGTGAGAGAAAAGGATGAATGAGGGAAGGCCTTATTTGCAAATGTGGAGAGGTATGTGGGTACCTTTTTGCAAAATTTCCATACTTTCTTTCGTATCCGTCAGATATAAATCGGACGGCCTATATTGCAGGATGGTAGGCACACCATCATCACCAACTCTATTTTTTATAAGAATGTATTTTATGTATTTTATAATAGTGTAGATGTAGAGTAGATACAAGTCGACAGGTGGGCACGATGGTAGTGAGATATTGTGATGCAACACTAGAGGTGCCACGTGGAGCATTTAACTGGTCAACTAGTCATGTCATGAGCAAATACAGAGTTGTACAGTGAGCCCGTGACTGTATAATAACCACTAAACATAAATGGTGACCGTAATGAGTGGATTCTGAACTCCAATGTACGTATCGTGCTTTCGCTTCAAATACAATGATCGTCATTGCATATATCGCGAGAGAAAGATGAAACATGCGTGCATTTTCTGGGGGCTTACTTTTAGAGGACCTGGAGATAGTTTTGTGTCCATACGTGAAAGGGGTGTACAAGGGGGGTATGCGATGGAGAGAGAGATGCTCTTCGTTTCTCTTTATTATGACTAACTTTGTATATAGTATAAAAATATACAAATTCACAGTGCGGAATAAATATCATTGTGGGCACCATGCAATGCAAATTAGCGTTCGTACTCCTCCATATAACTTTGTAATGTTTTATATATGTAGAAACTCTAAAATAATTTTTTGGCCACACTTTATTCAAAAGGAATGTTGTATGCAAAATAAACGTGAAGAGAGGGCTTTTTAAATCAATGGGGTACGTGATGTAACATGTGTGAATGTGTAGTTGATGCATTTGGCGGGGCCTAGAGAGGTATGTGTGTGTATTACATATTCGAGAGAGGCATGGATAGAGGGGCCGACGGGGGGGCGTGGGAGAGATAGCACGAGAAATGAGAGTGGTCTAGAGAGAGACGAATATGACGTCATGACAAGAGATTCCATTCCCTTGAGTGTGTATATGCAAGGGGGGAGGGAATAGAGGCACCAGAGAAATTTTCTGTGTGTGTGGTGTTTATGTTGGTATGTGTGGGTGTGAGAAGATAATGAGACGTGGGGGCAAAGGGTGTGTCACCGCGTGAGGTCCGGTGGGTCAAGGTGAGGCCCTTCATTCGGTTCTGTCCTGCGTCAAATTGGTCGGCCCGTGACGCATTTAGGAAGACCCGTGGATGACTAGTCGTACAAGACAAAGATAGCAGAATTGTGAAGGACTCTGTGTCCACTGACAAAGCTGGCTAGGATTTGTAACCCTAGGTTCTCAGACTAAGGTAACCCCTTTATCTCTAATATTACTATTCATCCAACCTAACTTTAAGGGGCATCCTACAGAATGCTCTGCTAGAATCATACTCATCGATTAGGAAAAGAGGTGTGAGACAATGCGTGAGAGACAGGCGTAAAGATAATGTGCATACATGAGACACGTAGGCAGGTCCATGTATATAGAAAGGGCCGATGAGGATTGTGCGTGTGTATGTTTGCGAGAGGAAGAGTGCTTGTGATAAAGGTTAGTGAAAACAGTTGTAAATGGTTACGAGAGGGAGGCAGGGTTATATCTAGAGCATGTCTGCGAGAAAGACACCTCGGGAGAGAGTGTGTGAGCATGTGTGAGAGACCACCGATGGAGAGTGAAACTACACGTAAAAGACTGCTCTACACATGATTAAAGATATAAATTGTATCCAAATATTAGGATGGGATCATGATATTTGCAATTCGTGTAAGGAGCGGTCATTGATCCATCAGACATCTAGATTCTATCGAATTTGAGCATGTCTATGTTATTATTCGAGATAATTGATCCACATAGTTAGTATTTTGAACTCCAGACAATGCATCGCTTTAGCAATCGAATATAAATGTGAGTATAGTTCATGTTGTGTGTGTAAAGCACAATATACATATGAAAGTTACACAATTGACATTATAAATAGCTACCTATGAACTATCATACATTTGAATTCAACTTAAGGTGGTTTAAAAAATCGAATTCAACATGAAGTCCATTCAATTATTTGAATTTGATATCATGGCATTTGTAAACCATGCCTAAATTATGGGGGCACCAATCTTTGCTTTGATTTTGTACATAATAGCATATGTAGTCGTGTACAAAATAGATTCAAATTTAGCTCCTCCATTCCAAAATAATCGTAGTTATAGGATTTTCAAGTGTCAAAATTTCAAAAGAAGCGGATAATTTAATGAGGTTTTCAAACATACAAGGTCAAATATAACGTTGTCTATTTAGGTCAATCCTCATAGTTCAAGAGTACTCTAAACGTGAATGCTTGTGTTTCAAAATTTCGAACAAAGTGCCAAAAGAGCCTCTACTCGCCCGAAACCGCGTGAGACCAATGTTTGGTAGTACAAGGAAATTACTTTTCTAATAACTCCGACCCGTGAAACCTACCGGCCCGACGTCCAAAGGTCTAAACCGGGGTAGGTTTGTAGCTTCATCTAGACGCCACACAACCGCATCCGAAAAACATTCATACACAATGGTCGCCTAAGCACACATGCGCGAGGCCGAAATCGCTCCCGCCCACTATTTGGGACACCTAGGGTTACCATCCTACCCCCGACCCGCAGTAGGTTCGAAATTTAAGAGGAGGGAAAAGTTTGTACTTTCCCCAAATTTCAAACAAGCGTGTCCCATCTTCTGTTCAAAAAACCCAAAAACAAGCGCGTCCCAGACTGAAACATGGTTCCCCCCCCCCCCCACCCGTCCGATTCCCCATTCGTACTCCGTGGGCGCCAAAACTACCTCTCCACCAGCCGCGAAACCCCGGCGTCCTCCGTCCGCCACCCCATCCCACCCATCAACCGCCACCCAACTCCATCACGCCGGAGCTGATACCCCGACGTCGTCGTCCACCGCAACCTCAACCGCAACGCCCTCCACGGCTAGTAGTTGAAGCCGAGGCCGAGCCGTCCGTACCCGAGCCAGTTCAACCACGTCGTCCTGCGCCTCACCGCCGCCTCTCCAACTTCACCACCCTCCACCGCACCGGAGCTATTCCTGCTACGCCGTCCTTTTCTGCCTCAGATCTGCTTCCCCTCTGCCGCTGCCTCTGTAACTCGCGATGCACAAGTTTTCTCCTCACATACTATTTCACCTTAGCTAGAGGTCCGTCGCCCCCCTGAATTTCAATTTCTGGCCAGTTGATTCCCAATTAACGGAAGCACTCCCTGGCGTAACAGGCGCTAGTATGCCTATTATGCCGGGGAAGCAGTGCCTTGGTGTTTATCTTAGGGGCGTGTGCGGCCTAGAGCTACTGGCGCCCGATCTGGAGGTCGGCCGGGATTAAAGGGATGGCCTAGGGGCGCTGCCAAGCACAGCGGTGGTGTGAGGTTGATGGGAGGGCGGGGCGGCGGAGGCAGGGGTTTGGGCTGGTGGTCACTGGCGGTTCAAGAAAGATCATCAACAGTGTCTAGTGGGAGGTAGACAAAGGCCATCTGCCCATTCCTTATAGATCGGACGGATCATTAAAAATATTGACTGACCTATTTATTTTCAGTCGACTGTTATCTTAGATATGACCACATGTGGTGGTGTGCTGGAGGAGTACTTGCATTTCCTGTGCTCATATATTACAAAATCATATGGAGTAGAATCTAATTTTGTTTGCCATGCAATGTTGTAGAGCTATCATATGTCTCCTATCATTTATTTTTCAGCCACCTGCTATCTGCTACTTTTACAGTGCACTAGTTCTACACACACTTCACCCTTACTCTCACTATTGTGTTTTTGTGCAAGGGTATTTCAGACTCTGCTGCCATGAGAGAAGCCAAAAAGAAAAGAGAGAAGTCGCTCCAGCTTCGTATGCGGGTAGGCAAGACATGTTACAGCGCTATAAAGGGTGCAGTGTCAGCAGATGGAGACAGTAAGCGTAGCTCTAGAGTTGATGACCTCGCTCGCAATGAACCACCATCCCAGGTGCTTGCTTTAACTTTGCGGTGTCATATGTGGTTGCATGTTCCATATGGTGTCTAGCTTGTATTCGAAAGGCCGAAGTCGGTAAGATAAGGAAAGATATTTTTTATATGAACCACCATCCCGTGAGCACCAGAAGACAAATAGCTAGTCAGGGCACTGGCCGAGCCAGTGACAAGCCCAGCAAAGATAGGCATCACTTGCAAGCCAACTAAAAAGCTACGATGGTGGTGAAGCAGCCCGCCTCCCACCAGGCTCTCAGGTCCTAGATGATCATGCTCACCACTCCAGCCGGATGTCTAGCTTGTATTGCTTCCAATTTGGTTAAATTGCATCTGCTTAGCTTACACATTATACCTTTGAATATGACATGCCTTTTTGTTTTTGGTACATACTAGTACATCTGTGTATTAACCATGTTCTTACATCAAACTAATGTTCTTGTGTATCCCTCGTCAATCACTTATGACGAGGCAGGCAGGCAAGGGGACTACTCCTCATTTAAAGAATGCAGCGTCAGCCTCCCGACATGATTCTCAAGAAATAGAAATGCTAGATGAAGATAGTGAACGTAGCTCTGTAGTTGATTACAGCATTTCCCCTACACTAGCATCGAAGGTGCTTGCTCTAACTTGGCAGCGTGATATGTGGTTGCATGTTGCATACGGTGTCTAGATTGTAATTCTTCCAATCTGGTCAAACTGCATGTGCTAGTCTGCTTAGCTTACATTATACCTGTTAATGTGACATGCCTTCCTGTATTTAGTACATAGTACATCTATCTATTAAGCATGTCCTTACATAAAACTATTGTTTTTTTAGTATCCCGCATAAATCAACATGACGAGACACCTTTAGTATATGCAGTGCGATATTAGTTGCATCTTTCATATGATTTATAGCATGTGTTGCTTCTAATTTGTTGAAATTCCATTTATGATGGGACGCTTTTAACTTGGCAGACTCATATTGGTTGCATCTTTCATGTGGTGTCTAGCTTGCATTGCTTCTTATTTGCTGGAATGGTTTATGCTTAGTTTACACAAATAGTTGTGAACATGCCATGCCGTCCTGTTTTTCGTACATATTCCATCCTGGTATCATGTGTTTGCCTTACATCAAAGTAGTGATTGTCAGTATCATGCATGAATGAGTTATGAAGAGAGAATTTTATTGCTTTTTCTTGTCGGTTTTACTTGACAATTCAAAATCAATAAAGCGGAAGGAAGTTAGCAAGGCAGTGGATAAATGTGCTCCTTCCGAAATGGAGGGCCTCTACAGTTTCTACTCCTCCGCACCCCCAAGATGATTTCCAAGACAACACATGCATAGACACTCAACAAAGCTGTGTTTATGATGAGCACGTCTCCCCTAGTGCAGCATCACCGGTGCTCCCTCTAACTTGGCACTATTATATGTGGTTGCATGTTATGTGTGATGTCTAGTTTGCATTGCTTCTAATTTTTTTGAATTCCATCTGCTTACTTTACACATTATACTTGAATAAGACATGTGTTCCTGTTTCTAGAACATACAATATCTATCTATCACACCATGTTCTTACATCAAATTACTACTATTGTGTAACCTGCAACAATCACTTATCATAAGACACGTTTGACTTCGGAGTGTGATATAGGTTACATCTCACATTCTTTTCTAGCTTGTACTACTAATTTGTTGAAATGGCACTTATGACAAGACAGTTTTAACTTGGTAGAGTGATATTCGTTGCATCTTTCATATGGTGTCTAGCTTTCATTGCTTCTAATTTGTTAAAATGCCTTCTCCTTAGTTTACACATCATAAGCTGTGAATATGCAATGGCACTAATGACGAGAGACCTCTAACATGGTAGTGTGATGTTGTTTGCATCTTGCATATGATTTAGTTCTTGTACTACTTCACATTTGTTTAAACGCCATTTATGATGAGACACTGTTAACTTGGTAGAGCGATATTTGTAGCATCTTTCATATGGTGTCTACCTTCCATTGCATTGCTTCTAATTTGGTGAGATGTCTTCTTCTTAGTTTACACATCATAGTTCTGGTTACCTCTTCCGTCCTGTTTTTCATACATATTACATCCTCCTATCATGTGGTTGTCTAACATCAAAGTTCAGTTTGTCTGCATCACGCATCAATTTATTCTGAAGAACTAAATTATTATTCGTTTTTCTTGTCGGCTTGACTTAACATGGCACACAGAAAGAGGAAGAAACACAGAATGGCAGGGAATGAGAAGCGGATGAATCCTGCAGATTCTGCTGGTACTGATGGTGCAATAGAAGGTCAAAGTCCAGCGGAAAATTCTACAAACACGGCATTCCATGCTACACGAGTTGCAAAAAAAAGCCAAACAGAAACAAATAGCTGCCACAAACAAGCAGAGACAGCCCTAGTTCTTGCAACACCTACCACAGTACTACCAGTTGCACGACTTACTCGTGCGTCAACTGAGCTAGCAGCACGTTCCTAAGCTCCCTTGCCACCTGACACTACTTCCCAAGCACTCTTGACACAAGACGAGTTGGCAATATCAGATGAACCTTGTGAGCTTCAACAGCAAGAAGGTAGTTGCTGGAGTCAAGTTACAGTTGCATGCTTCTTTATATGTAGTCTCACAGTTTGATGTACACTAACACTTCCTATGTTCGTTGTTGGACTAGCACCTAGGCGCAAGAGAAAACAAACATCAGGGATAATGCTCGATAGGTTTACTAAATCTAGAGGAGGAAGAATGGAGATCCATTTTGAGGCAGGTTTAAAAAGGCCACGTGATGCTACAGAGTCAGCCAAGTTAGTATCAGAGGCAGCGGTTGCCGTTAGGTGTCATGTACGTATCCTCCCAACATGGATTCGGTACAGGAATGACAAAGACGAAACCCGGTTCAACACCTTCCTCGACCATTTATCTGTAAGTATGGTTATTTATGGAAACTAGTAATATTGTCTTGCTCTGTCCCATACTTTCTAGGTTGCTGATAATGAGACTCCCATAATTTTCAACATATGAGGTTCAAGTTGGATAGCCAAGATGATGCAACCAGACAAGCTTGCACCCATGTTTTCAAGTCTTCTCTGCGACAGTATCGGTATAACTTGAGGAAAACTCACTTTGAAGGCAAGGCTAACAGTGAACTTTCCCAAACATCTCCAGTGGAAAATATATCGGATGAAGACTGGAGGGGCCTTGTTATACACTGGTCTGATCCAAAGTATCAGGTACATTATATATATGTGATCAGATCACATGTTGAAGTCTTATTTATGCATGTGCCACACAAATCTATCTTCTTGTGGGTGAACTGTTCAAAGAACAAGGCCAACTGTACGAAAGTGAAATTCCAACAGATGACAGGATCTCGTAGCTATATTGCACACTGTGAGGCTCTTGTAATTAGCTGTTGTTTCACTCTTTTTGATGTACCATATTATCCAATCTATATTGACTTATTCGAAATGCAGAGGAAAGCCCGCAAGGACTAAAAAGTACCTGAACCAAATGTTGTGGAAATCTTCAAGGACTGTCACTCCAGCAAGAAGAAGGGCATGACTACACCAGTCAAAGCTGTTGTTGTAAGTCCTTAATCCTCATGCCTTTTAACCACTACTTACTCTGACTTGTGCCTTGAACTGCATGGTTTGCAGCCAATGTCTATTACTCTTTTCAATTTTATACACAATTGTCTTAGCGTATCATTGCACCTTACAAGGTTTAAAAGAGAGGAGTGATGTTCCTTTGATCTTGACCCATAATCTAGTTCCGTGCTGGACTTGACCACACAATGTTACAATTGCCTGTTTGTCTGTTCTCGGTTGTTTTGTGATATGAATGATGTCATACTATGCTTACCGTATTATAAACTTCGTCTCTTTATCCTTAGCCCTCAATACAATGTGAAGAAATATATAATACATTACGATGGTACATGGTCATATGTTTGGAACCTGGTTTTATTATGTACTTTGCAATAAAATACAACTAATATTTTACATGGGTTCACCAGAATAAGTTCTGTATATAGACCAAAGCTATTTTGTTTGATTTTGCTGCCTCCTTAATATCTTCTATTCTGGTACTACTAATGTAAAACCTCAACTTTTCAGCAAGCTATGGAAAAAATGGTGGAATCGCCACCTTCTGAAGGTGGCGAGGCAACTATAACTGCAATGTCAGCTCTTGCTGCAGTGCATCAGTACCTGTCCACTAACAGTGCCAAAAGCACGTTCCTGCGTAATACTGGGTTGGTTGTCAAGGCAATATCGTCCAAACTGACTCATGATCAAGATATGCAAGCTTAGAGCAATGTTGTATCTGCGCTCCAAACACAAGTCCATTCCCTAACAGAGACCCTTTGTGAAACAAGGAGAAACATTGCTCAATGTCATCACGATATGCATGGTTTTGAAACCAGACTATCAAACATTTGCTATGTTGTTTAGGAGCCTAGGGGAAATGAAGGCAAGTGTTATGGTGCTCCATCGGACAATACAACATGAAAACATAACAGTCAGGTCAAATGAACTGACCTTCTGAACTTCTGGTGGTGCATTTATCTACTAGACTGTTAAGTTTTATGCCAACATTCCTTTTGTTATATAGTTGTAATTTGTTTTGGTGCGATACAAATTTATTCTTAACATGCAGCCACCGGCTGAATAAAATAGCAAGCCATTTTTGTATAGTGCAGGGTGTTCCCTATATTTGCACTGGTGGCGATCTTTGATGTCGAGTGGATGTAATCTGTGCAATTGCCTTAATAGCCTAGCGTTAGTTTCAGCCTTATTTATTTCCTAGTCTTCTTTTTCCCTGGTTTGCTAGTGGCCGCAACTACCATTGGACATATACAGGCCGTAGGATCCATGGGTCTCCTACGGGCCGTCAATAAATGGGCCTGTAATCAGTGGGCCTCAGGCCGTCGGATAAATGGGTCTACATGGGCCATAATCGGGCATAATTGGCATCGGCCCAGCACGGTAACAGGACGTTAACAGGCCGTAGGACAGTGAAGGCTTAATTCTGTCACAGGCATAATGGGTTGTTAATGGGCCAGAATATAGGACGGGCTGGAAACGGCGCAATGGGTTAACAGGACAGAAACGGGCCGACTCTTGCCATGGGACAAATTTGGCCCATTAGGGTAACAGGCCAGTAACGGGCCGACTCTTGCCATCAGCCGAATTTGGCCCATTAGGGGAACAGGCCAGTAACGGGCCGACTCTTGCCATGGGCCGAATTTGGCCCATTAGGGGAACAGGCCAATAAAGGGTCAGAAGTAATTGAGGGCCGAAAAGGAGACCAAGAACGTATGGGCCGTCAATAGGCCGGAAGCTAACACGGGCTGGAAACGGCCCATGTAAATCACGGGCCATTAACGGTATAAAGAAAATTACTGTTCATTATGGGCTAGAGTCATCGTGGGCCTGTAAAGGCCCGAAAGATATGAAGGCCTCATATGGGCCGAAAGACGTGGTCGGCCATACATGGGCCGAAAGTGAAATGGGCTGGTGTTATATTCAACGGCCCACATGACGTTGTCGGGCCGATTTCCTTTAGGCCTTAGCAGGCCGTGAGTTAACGGGTCGTAAAATGGGCTACTTGCGAAGAGACCGTTAACAGGCTTTTCATGGGCCAGCCCGTTAACTTTTGACCAAGTCCAACAGGCCGGCTTTGTAAGCTAAATGGGCCAGTGGTGGGCCGTGGCACGTGTCGACATATCATAGGCGCCTATCTGACCCACTGACGAGCTGACATGTGTTTCATCCGGCCAATAAGAATTTTACACGTGGAAATTTCCCATTGGTCGGGGCTGTTAACGGGTTATCGGATCCAAAACCCGACGCGATAGCTTAACGGCGTTCCGTTATGGTGGATGCCACGTGTCGGTCACCCTTGAGGAAAGCACTTCTGTGACGCGCGATTTATCGTCATGGAAGTGGACACTTCTGTGATGATAATTTTGGTAATGTCATGGAACACTTCTACGACAGCACAGTTATGACTATCTTGATTCTGTCATAAAATCGTTATGGATGTACATGCATGACAAAAAACGCGACCTACTGTGACAAACACGTATCATCACGGAAGGGTATGTTTTTTGTAGTGTATGCTCCAAAAACCCTCAACTACTTTCTCATATCCACATATGTCCCAAACCAAAAGTCAAACTCGGCCCCACCGAAACTCTCTATCCGGCACCACCGAGTTCTCTTGACATAGCCACTACCACAAACCCTAGTCACTTCGGTCTCACCGATAGGGATCTCGGTCTCACCGAGATGGGATTGCAAACTCTCTGTTTCCCTTCGTAACGTTTCGGTCTAACCGAGATGAGCGATCGGTCCCACCGAGTCTGCAATGCAAACTCTCTGTTTCCTTTTCATAATGCTTCGGTCCCACCGAGATGAGCGAATCGGTCCCACCGACTTTGCTTGACCAACTCTTTGTTTGCTTATTACCAAAATCGGTCCCACCGAGTTTGTGTAATCGGTCTCACCGAGATTACATTATGCCCTAACCCTAATGAAATCGGTCCCACCGAGTTGACATGTCAGTCCTACCGAAATGCCTAACGGTCACATTATGAACCAAATCGGTCCGACCGAGTTTTCTGATTCGGTCCCACTGAGTTTGGTGATTTGTGTGTAACGGTTAGATTTTGTGTGGAGGCTATATATACCCCTCCACCCACTCTTAATTCATGGAGAGAGCCATCAGAACATGTCAAAGCTTCCAACATATATTTTTCTGAGAGAGAACCACCTACACTTGTGTTGAGACCAAGATATTCCATTCCAACCACATAAATCTTGATCTCTAGCCTTCCCCAAGTTTCTTTCCACTCAAACCATCTTTCTACCAAATCCAATCCTATGAGAGAGAGTTGAGTGTTGGGGAGACTATCATTCGAAGCACAAGAGCAAGGAGTTCATCATCAACACACCATCTATTACCTTTTGGAGAGTGGTGTCTCCTAGATTGGCTAGGTGTCACTTGGGAGCCTCCGTCAAGATTGTGGAGTTGAACCAAGGAGTTTGTATGAGCAAGGAGATCGCCTACTTCGTGAAGATCTACCCTAGTGAGGCAAGTCCTTCGTGGGTGATGGCCATGGTGGGATAGACAATGTTGCTTCTTCGTGGACCCTTTGTGGGTGGAGCCCTCCGTGGACTCGCGCAACCGTTACCCTTCATGGGTTGAAGTCTCCATCAACGTGGATGTACGATAGCACCACCTATCAGAACCACGGATAAAAAATCTCTGTGTCTACATTGCGTTTGCTCCCTCCAAACTCCTCCCTTTACCCTCATATGCAATTGTTTTACATTCCGCTGCTATACTCTTAGAATTGCATGTGTAGGTTGATTACTTGATTTGTGCTAAGTTGCTAAAATCTGTCAAGACTTAAAATTGGGAAAAGGCTAGATTTTTATTTGGTCAAGTAGTCTAATCACCCCCCCCCCTCTAGACATACTTTTGATCCTACAGTTTGGATTGGCTTGCTCAGCATAGTCCTATGCTAGTGGATTGGGTGCAGAAGTGGATGTCCTTTTCCTACCAGGGTACAGTGGTCACTTTGCTAGGATTGTTGCCTGAGGATGTCGCTTTTACAGTGTTCTCTATTTCATTTATCAGACCTGTAGAAGAGAAAGTGAAACATCTAGAATTGCAAGTGTTGTTGGATAAACATGTTGTAGTATTTGAAACTCCTACCACACTACCACCCAGAAGACTCAAAGATCATACTATTCCACTAATTCCTGGAGCAAGACCAGTGTCTGTGAGGCCTTATAGGATTGCTCCCCATTTAAAGGATGAATTGGAGAAGCAGATAAAAGAAATGTTGGCCTCAGGAATGATCAGACATAGCAACAGTGAGTTTTCTTCTCCTGTGTTGCTTGTTAAGGAAAAAGAGGAGGGCACTTGGAGAATGGTGATTGATTACAGACACCTTAGTGCTATTACATTAAAAAGCAAGTATCCAGTCCCTCTTATAGATGAACTTCTGGATGAACTAGCAGGTGCTTGTTGGTTCTCCAAGCTGGATCTGAAAGCCGGTTATTATCAAATCAGACTAGCACCAGGAGAGGAATACAAAACAGCCTTTCAGACTCATAATGGACATTATGAATTTAATGTGATGGGCATGGGGTTGTCAGGAGCACCAGGAACATTTCAAGGGACAATGAATTATGATCTTTCCCCTGTTTTGAGAAAGTGTGCATTAGTATTCTTTGATGATATTTTGGTCTTCAGTAAGACCTTGAGGGAGCATTGGGAGCATTTGGATGAAGTGTTATCTATTCTGCATAGAGAACAGTGGAAGGTGAAAATGTCTAAGTGTGATTTTTCTCAACCTAAGATAGCATACCTAGGACATGTTATTTCAGCAGAGGGGGTTTCTACTGATCCTGATAAAATAGTGGCTGTTCAACAATGGCCTACTCCCCCAAAATGTGAAGGAGGTGAGAGGATTCCTTGGGTTGAGTGGTTACTACAGGAAGTTTATTAAGCATTATGGAATAATTGCACGGCCATTGACTGATCTTCTTAAGAAGAATGTTCCTTTTGTGTGGACCAGTATTATAGATGAAGCTTTTGTGACACTGAAACAAGCACTGGTGTCTGCTCCTGTCCTAGCTTTACCAGATTTTACTAAACCCTTCATGATTGAGACTGATGCTTGTGAATATGGTATTGGTGCAGTGCTCATGCAAGAAGGGAACCCACTAGCATTTGCCAGCAAAACATTGGGGCCCAAGAACAGAGCTCTCTCAGTCTATGAAAAGGAATATTTGGCTATCTTGTTAGCAGTGGATAGGTGGAGGCCTTATCTGCAAGTGCAGCATTTTACTATCAAGATAGATCGAAGGAGTCTGGCTCATCTACAAGATCATAGATTGCATACAGTGTGGCAACAGAAGTGTCTTACTAAACTATTGGGTTTAAACTACCAAATTCAGTACAAGCAAGGCTCAGATAATACTACAGCTGATGCATTGTCCAGAAGACCTCCAGATCAGTCCCAACTTTTCTTAGTGTCCAGTAATCAACCTGCTTGGTTACCTGAGATCATAGATAGTTATCAGCAGGATGAGAAAGCTATGGCTATAATGCAGCAATTAGCTATTCAACCAGCATCTAAACCCCCTACAGTTTGGTAATTGGATTACTCAAATATAAACAGAGCATATGGGTGGGTCCTGTTCCTGCTTTGCATCAGAAAATTTTTGCTGCCTTCCATGATAGCCCTTTGGGGGGGGGGGGCATTCAGGTTTTCCAGTTACATACAAAAGAATTCATGCTTTATTTTCTTGGCATGGTATGAGGAAGTTCATTCGGACCCGGTGCAGTCCTGCTTGCTCTGTCAGAAAGCTAAACCAGAGAGAGTTCCTTATCCTGGATTGTTACCTCCATTACCAGTACCACATCAAGCTTGGCATACTATCTCTATGGATTTCATTAGTGGTCTTCCTCAATCTTCTCAGTTCAACTACATTTTGGTGGTAATTGATAAGTTTTCCAAGTATGGTCATTTCATTCCTTTGAGACATCCTTTTAATGCTCAGAAAGTGGCAAAGGTGTTTTTGGATGATGTATATAAATTACATGGTATGCCAAAGTACATTATCTCTGACAGAGATCCAATATTCACTAACCAATTCTGGAAACTATTGGTTGCTAGAACTAGGACTCGGCTGAATATGAGCACAGCAAATCATCCTAAGACAGATGGTCAGACTGAAAGAGTTAACCAGCAAGTGGAGTGCTATCTCAGGTGTTTCATTAGTGCTCAACCTCATAAATGGAGTAAGTGGTTGTCCTTGTGTGAGTTTTGGTATAATTCCAATTGGCATTCTGCTTTGGGGATGTCTCCTTTTGAGATATTGTATGGGTACACTCCAAGATATTTTGGTATTAGTGAGTCTGATACAATTGCACCAGTGGAAATGCAAGAGTGGTTGCAATCTCGCCAGGCAATTACAGACACAGCAAGACAGCACCTGTTGCAAGCACAACATCGCATGAAAAGCCAAGCCGACAAGCATAGGTCTGACAAAACTTTTGCTGTTGGAGATCAGGTATTCCTGAATATGCAGCCATATGCTCAACTGTCGTTGTACTCTAGGGCAAACCATAAACTTGCTTTTAAGTTTTATGGTACATTCCAAGTTTTGGAAAAGATAGGGGACATATCATATAAGTTGGACCTTCCTGCAACCAGCCGCTTGCATCCTGTGTTTCATGTTTCGCAGCTAAAGAAGTTTCTACCCCGCGATGCTGTTGTCAATCAATCATTGCCTACACCCCAAGCTTCTCTTCAAATTACAGTCCAAGTTTTGCAGCGTAAGGTGTGTCAGGTCGGTCACCAAAATATCGTTCGAGGACTGGTTCAGTGGTCTGACTCTTCGCCAGCTGATGCCATGTGGAAAATTTGGAGTTTCTCAAGCAACAATTACCCCGTGCTCCGGCTTGGGGACAAGCCGGCTCTCAAGGAGGGAGGATTGTCAGTGACACACGGGCGCAGGATACTGAAGATCACCACCAGGTGGCAACAAATTTGGATACTGTTCACCATTCGACAAGTGAGGAAGCAACGGCAAGGATCCAAGCCTCGAGCGGGCCCACAGCGCGGCCCGCTCGAGTCAAGGTGAAGCCCATGTGGAACGGTGGCCCAGAGTGGGTTCGGTAGTTAAATATCACTGTGTAACGTTTGAATTGGTTGGCTTGGACTTGGACGGCGGCTGTGGCCGATTGTAATGGACTTGTAGTTGTGAGGGAGGTTGGGAGGAAATACACGCTACCAAATTCCCCATTCCGCCATGAACCCTAGCTCCTAGCTGTAGATCGATCCCGACCCTTACATATAGCTTCTTCTGCCTGTGTGTTCCTTGGCAATGGTAGCTATGTGCACATCACAGAACCCGCGCCCGACAGTGTCGACATCGAACTTGATGGCTCATGATGGCCTTTCTGAACCGGACATGGCGCAAAGGGGCAGGTTTCTTTCCTTTTCGGATCAAAGTTAGCATAGCACTCCCATATCCATGTTCAGCAGGACTTGCACATAGCTCTGTCTATAACAAGTTGATTGTACGTATGAGGAGAAAAAAATAGGCCACGCTAATGCTGGCCTTGGAGATTTTGGCTGGCAGCGGCAATAGAAGAAGCCCGATGCAATGCAACTCAGACTTCATCATCACGTAAATGCCAATAGGCGCCCTCATCTCCTTCTTCACCGCCTATGCGTCTAATACATACTACATGATATAGTTAGGAATTTGTCTAGATGCAAAGAAGAAAGAGAATATGCATCCATCCTGGCTGCCGGAGTGGTCTGTCCCGGCGGACGTCGCTCTACAACGCCACTTTGAGCCCCGCCGGGACGACGTCGTCGTCGCCAGCTTCCCCAAGTGCGGCACCACATGGGTCAACACCCTCACGTTTGCCACCATGGCGCGGCGCGCCTACCCCACCGCCGGCGCCGGGCACCCCTGCTACGCCTCAACTCACCATGGCAAACCCTAGATGACGAGGGAAAGGAGAGGAGACAACGACTTACCACCGGGGAGAAGTCCAGTACACCGGAGGAGATCACTGCATCGAGGCGGCGGGCGGCGGGGAGGAGTCAGCGGCGGCGTCTTGCGAGGAGTCGAGCGGCGGCCAAATCCTCGAGGCCACCCTCGGGTGTTCCCAAGCGCGTGGGTAGAAGGGGATCGAAGGGGAATCGAGCAGTTTGGCCCATCTAACCCTCGCGTACCAAACGGGCTATTTGGGCCTCGCGAGGATTCTGGGCCTCGTGGGGATAATCCCCTCAAAACCCCTCCGACCCCCTTTGCCAAACGAGGCCTTAAGGGGTACAAAGGTTTATGACGCTCTGATGTAGAAGTGTTTACTAACTAGTTAGAGTAATTCTAGGATTGTACTCTTGTATCTTCTCCATTCACCACTTGCATAATCAATTTGAGATGCGACTAGGGAGCACACGTGTGCTCCCTAGAGTTTCCGAGCACACACCCAAAAAAGATAAGTTCTGTTCTGATGCTACGATGCAAAATCCACTCATAAAAATAAAAGATAGTGTCCCATGTGCAATTATTATGTGTGTTAAATTTTTAAAAAAAGTCATAACTTTTGGACGGAGCATCAAAATTATTATCCGTTTTTACCGTTAGATTCTTGGCGACGAGCTCTTCAAAACTAGATCACATCTTGATATGTTTCGATGAAATTTTTATTCTCGGGCAACTTTGATGCCACATAGAGGCAAATTTTATACTACAGCAGGCAACTTTGGGTTAGGTTGTTTATCACATCTATCAGTTTGATGTTCTTTTGAGTTGGCCACAGTGACTACCAAATTGCCTATCAGCATCTGTAAGTTGCCTACTACGATTACTTGTCAATTTTGGTACTATATAAAGCACCTTGTTGCCCGGTTGCCTATCATGACTACCTATCGACTCAATGCTCCTATAAAGTTGTCTATCATTGCTACCTCTTGAGCACTGTGTTGATTTTCCCTTGAAGAGGAAAGGGTGATGCAGTAAAGCAGCGTAAGTATTTCCCTCAGTTTTTGAGAACCAAGGTATCAATCCAGTAGGAGGCCACGCACGAGTCCCTCGCACCTACACAAACAAATAAATCCTCGCAACCAACGCGATAAGGGGTTGTCAATCCCTACACGGTCACTTACGAGAGTGAGATCTGATAGATATGATAAGATAATATGTTTGGTATTTTTATGATAAAGATGCAAAGTAAAATAAAAGGCAATGAAAAAAGTGTTGGAACATAAATATGATGGAAAATAGACCGGGGGCCATAGGTTTCACTAGTGGCTTCTCTCAAGAGCATAAGTATTACGGTGGGTGAACAAATTACTGTTGAGCAATTGACAGAATTGACCATAGTTATGAGAATATCTAGGTATGATCATGTATATAGGCATCATGTCCGAGACAAGTAGACCTACTCCTGCCTGCATCTACTACTATTACTCCACACATCGACCGCTATCCAGCATGCATCTAGAGTATTAAGTTCATAAGAACAGAGTAACGCTTTAAGCAAGATGACATGATGTAGAGGGATAAACTCATGCAATATGATATAAACCCCATCTTGTTATCCTCGATGGCAACAATACAATACGTGCCTTGCTGCCCCTACTGTCACTGGGAAAGGACACCGCAAGATTGAACCCAAAGCTAAGCACTTCTCCCATTGCAAGAAAGATCAATCTAGTAGGCCAAACCAAACTGATAATTCGAAGAGACTTGCAAAGATAACCAATCATACATAAAATAATTTAGAGAAGATTCAAATATTGTTCATAGATAAACTTGATCATAAACCCACAATTCATCGGTCTCAACAAACACACCACAAAAGAAGGTTACATTGAATAGATCTCCATGAGAGAGGGGGAGAACATTGTATTGAGATCCAAAAAGAGAGAAGAAGCCATCTAGATAATAACTATGGACCCGTAGGTCTGAAGTAAACTACTCACACTTCATCGGAGGGGCTATGGTGTTGATGTAGAAGCCCTCTGTGATCGATGCTCCCTCCGACGGAGCTCCGGAAAAGGCCCCAAGATGGGATCTCGTGGATACAGAAAGTTACGGCGGTGGAATTAGGGTTTTGGCTCTGTATCTGGTAGTTTGGGGGTACGTAGGTATATATAGGAGGAAGGAGTACATCGGTGGAGCAACATGGGGCCCACGAGGGTGGAGGGCGCGCCTAGGGGGTAGGCGTGCCCCCCTACCTCGTGGCCTCCTGGTTGATGTCTTGACGTAGGATCCAAGTCCTCTGGATGACGTTCGTTCCGAAAATCACGTTCCCGAAGGTTTCATTCCGTTTAGACTCCGTTTGATATTCTTTCTCTGCGAAACTCTGAAATAGGCAAAAAAACATCAATTCTGGGTTGGGCCTCCGGTTAATAGGTTAGTCCCAAAAATAATATAAAAGTGTATAATAAAGCCCAATAATGTCCAAAACAGAATATAATATAGCGTGGAATAATCAAAAATTATAGATACGTTGGAGATGTATCAAGCATCCCCAAGCTTAATTCCTTCTCGTCCTCGAGTAGGTAAATGATAAAAATAGAATTTTTGATGTGGAATGCTACTTGGCATAATTTCAATGTAATTCTTCTTAATTGTGGTATGAATATTTAGATCCGAGAGATTCAAGATAAAAGTTCAATATTGACATAAAAATAATAATACTTCAAGCATACTAACTAAGCAATTATGTCCTCTCAAAATAACATGGCCAAAGAAAGTTCATCCCTACAAAATCATATAGTTTAGTCATGCTCCATTTTCGTCACACAAGAATGCTCTCATCATGCACAACCCCGATGACAAGCCAAGCAATTGTTTCATACTTTAGTAATCTCAAACCTTTTCAACTTTCACGCAATACATGAGCGTGAGCCATGGATATAGCACTATGGGTGGAATAGAATATAATTATGGGGGTTATGTGGAGAAGACAAAAAGGGAGAAAGTCTCACATCAACGAGGCTAATCAATGAGCTATGGAGATGCCCATCGATTGATGTTAATGCAAGGAGTAGGGATTGCCATGCAATGGATGCACTAGAGCTATAAATATATGAAAGCTCAACAAAAGAAACTAAGTGGGTGTGCATCCAACTTGCTTGCTCACGAAGACCTAGGGCACTTGAGGAAGCCCATTGTTGGAATATACAAGCCAAGTTCTATAATGAAAAATTCCCACTAGTATATGAAAGTGACAAAACAAGAGACTCTCTATCATGAAGATTATGGTGCTACTTTGAAGCACAAGTGTGGTAAAAAGGATAGTAACATTGTCCCTTCTCTCTTTTTATCTCATTTTTTGGGGCCTTCTTCTTTTTTTATGGCCTTTCTCTTTTTTTCCTCACTTGGGACAATGCTCTAGAAAATGATGATCATCACACTTCTATTTATTTACAACTCAATGATTACAACTCGATACTAGAACAAAGTATGACTCTATAGGAATGCCTCCGGCGGTGTACCGGGATATGCAATGAACCAAGAGTGACATGTATGAAAGAATTATGAATGGTGGCTTTGCCACAAATACTATGTCAACTAAATGATCATGCAAAGCAATATGTCAATGATGAACGTGTCATGATAAACGGAACGGTGGAAGGTTGCATGGCAATATATCTCGGAATGGCTATGGAAATTCCATAATAGGTAGGTATGGTGGCTGTTTTGAGGAAGATATAAGGAGGATTATGTGTGAACGAGCGTACCATATCACGGGGTTTGGATGCACCGACGAAGTTTGCACCAACTCTCAATGTGAGAAAGGGCAATGCACGGTACCGAAGAGGCTAGCAATGATGGAAAGGTGAGAGTGCGTATAATCCATGGACTCAACATTAGTCATAAAGAACTCACATACTTATTGCAAAAATCTACAAGTCATCAAAAACCAAGCACTACGCGCATGCTCCTAGGGGGATAGATTGGTAGGAAAAGACCATCGCTCGTCCCCGACCGCCACTCATAAGGAGGACAATCAAAGAACACCTCATGTTTCAAGTTTGTTACATAACGTTTACCATACGTGCATGCTACGGGACTTGCAAACTTCAACACAAGTATTTCTCAAATTCACAACAAATCAACTAGCACAACTTTGATATCACTACCTCCATGTCTCAAAACAATCATCAAGCATCAAACTTCTCTTAGTATTCAACACACTCATAAGAAAGTTTTTACTAGTCTTAAATACCTAGCATATTAGGATTATTTAAGCAAATTACCATGTTGTTTAAGACTCTAAAAATAATCTAAGTGAAGCCTGATAGAATAACAGTTTCTATAAAACAAAACCACAACCGTGCTCTAAAAGATATAAGTGAAGTACTAGAGCAAAAACTATATAACTCAAAAGATATAAGTGAAGCACATAGAGTATTTTAATAATTTCCAAATCATGTGTGTCTCTCTCAAAAGGTGTGTATAGATAAGATGATTGTGTTATACTAAAAAGCAAATACTCAAATCATACAAGACGCTCCAAGCAAAACACATATCATGTGGTGAATAAAAATATAGCTCCAAGTAAAGTTACCGATGGAAGTAGACGAAACAGGGGATGCCTTCTGGGGAATCCCCAAGCTTTGGCTTTTAGGTGTCCTTAGATTATCTTGGGGGTGCCATGGGAATACCCAAGCTTTGGCTCTTGCCACTCCTTGTTCCATAATCCATCAAATCTTTCACCCAAAACTTGAAAACTTCACCACACAAAACTCAGCAGAAAATCTCGTGAGCTCCGTTAGCGAAAGAAAACAAAAGACCACTTCAAGGTACTGTAATGAACTCATTCTTTATTTATATTGGTGTTAAACCTACTGTATTCCAACTTCTCTATGGTTTATAAACTCTTTTACTAGCCATAGATTCATCAAAATAAGCAAACAACACACGAAAAACAGAATCTGTCAAAAACAGAACAGTCGGTAGTAATCTGTAACTAATGCAAACTTCTGGAACTCCAAAAAATCTACCAAAATAGGACGACCTATAAAATTTGTTTATTGATCAGAAGCAATTGGAATCGATATTTTATCACTTGCTGGTGATTTTTAATAATTATTTTCGTGAACAGAAAGTTTCTGGAATTTTCAGCAAGATCAAATAACTATCATCCAAGAAGATCCTATAGGTTAAACTTGGCACAAACACTAATTAAACACAAAAGGCACAACCAAAACAGAGGCTATATAAATTACTTATTACTAAACAGGAGCAAAAATCAAGGAATAAAAATAAAATTGGGTTTCCTCCTAACAAGCGCTATCGTTAAAGCCTTATAGCTAGGCATAATATTTCAATGATGCTCACATGAAAGACAAGAATTGAAGCACAAAGAGAGCATCATAAAATACGTGACAAACACATCTAAGTCTAACATACTACCTATGCATAGGCATCTTATAGGCAAACAAATTATCAAGGCAAGCAAAAACTAGCATATGCAAGGAAGCGGAAAGAAACAATAGCAATCTCAACATAACGAGAGGTAATTTAGTAACATGAAAATTTCTACCACCATATTTTCCTCTCTCATAATAATTACATGTAGGATAATAAGAAAATTCAACAAAATAGCTATCACATAAAATATCAACATGATCCACATGCATGCAAAGTTGACACTCATCCAAAATAGTGGGATTAACATTAACTAAAGTCATGACCTCTCCAAACCCACTTTCAATAATATTGCAAACACTATTATTAGTCTCATATTCATCATGGAGAGTAAATAAATTTTCAAGATCATAAGAAGAATCACCCCAATCATGATCACTGCAATAAGTGGTGGACATAGAAAAACTAGCATCCCCAAGCTTAGGGTTGTGCATATCATTAACACAATTGACATTAAGGGAATCTATAATAACATCATTGCAATCATGCTTTTCATCAAAGGAACTATCAAGTATGGGTGCAATAGAAACAATCTCATGTTTAACATAAGGAACTATAGAAAACTCATCTTCATAAATATTGGCATCATGGCCACAAGAATAGCAAGCATCATGTTCATCAAGGGATATTTCAATCAAATCGTCGGAATCATAATTATCTATAGATTCATGCATATCATTATTTTCTTCTGAAGCAACGGTCATTCTTTCAATAAATTCTTTGACATAGACATTATGAGCATAGTTTTCATAGCAATATTTAAGTATGTCAAAATTTTCAGATTCGTAGAGAGTAATACCATACTTTTCAATCAAAGAAGCAACTTCATAAGAACCCTTAAAAGCAACAAATTCTTCAATTCGTTCGATATCGTAGTAACTATAAACACCCTTTGCATAAGAAGATAAGATTTCAATATCATTAAACTCACATAGGTAGGGGAGGTGTTTTTTAGGGTTCTTAGAGCAACAAGTAAAATCACAAATTTCACAAAGATTCCAAGCATAACATAGCAATCTGTTTATTTGATTACATAAGAGTCTCCCTTTTTCAGACAAACGGTGAAGCACAAAATAAGCATGCTCATATAAAGATTTCCCATCAACTAGGCTAGTTGGGGTATCAGCACGAGCGCATAAGGATCAAAGATGATCTAAGTAGAACACTTTAAGTGGATCCATATCAATAGATTTTTAGCAAGCAAAGATGCAAGAAAATAGAAGGCACATGGAAACACAAACAAGGATACATACGGGAAGAAGGCAAATAAAAGAAGAGGCAAATAAAACGGCAAGGGTGAAGTGGGCAAGAGGAAAATGAGAGGCAAATGACAAATAATGTATTGCAGGAGATAAGGGTTTGTGATGGGTACTTGGTGTGTTGAATTTTGCATAGGCTCCCCGGCAACAGCGCCAGAAATGGCTTGTTGTCGGGAGTCGAATCTTGACTTGACTTTGCATAGGCCTCCCCGACAACGGCGCCAGAAATCCTTCTTGCTACCTATCGGTGTCAAAACCAGCGGATCTCGGGTAGGGGGTCCCAAACTATGCGTCTAAGGCGGATGGTAACAGGAGGCAGGGGACACAATGTTTACCCAGGTTCGGGCCCTCTTGATGGAGGTAATACCCTATGTCCTGCTTGATTGTTCTTGATGATATGAGTATTACAAGAGTTGATCTACCACGAGATCGTAGAGGCTAAACCCTAGAAGCTAGCCTATGGTATGATTGTATATTGTCCTACGGACTAAACCCTCCGATTTATATAGACACCAGAGGGGGCTAGGGTTACACAAGGTCGGTTACAAGGGAGGAGATCTACATATCCGTATTGCCTAGCTTGCCTTCCACGCCAAGGAGAGTCCCATCCGGACACGGGACGAAGTCTTCAATCTTGTATCTTCATAGTCCAACAGTCCGGCCAAAGGATATAGTCCGGCTGTCCGGAGACCCCCTAATCCAGGACTCCCTCAGTAGCCCCTGAACCAGGCTTCAATGACGATGAGTCCGGCGCGCAGATTTGTCTTCGGCATTGCAAGGCGGGTTCCTCCTCTGAATACTCCATAGAAGATTTTGAACCCAAGGATAGTGTCCGGCTCTGCAAAACAAGTTCCACACACCACCGTAGAGAGAATAATATTTCCACAAATCTAATCCGTTGACACGTTTTGACAGCGCGACATCATGTCATGGCCCGGTCATTATTCGAACCGTTTTTCTCAACCAACACTGCACATATCGCGAGGCAGTTTTCTTGACATGTCTTGTCAAAGCAGAGATCGTGTCCCCCTTATTACAGGATTCTCATCAATACAGACGTGGGTAACCCAACCGTGCCATCAATTACGGCGTTTGGGGAATAAGCGATGTTACCAGGCAAGTGGGGAGGCGCATCGCCTCTTCCGCCCCTATAAAGGGACAAGGATTTACCCTTTTTACCCACGCCTTATTCCTCCTTGCTTACCCATTCTCGCACACTCGAGCTCCAGCGCCCAAGTTTGCGTCTTTCTTCTCAAACCACTCCAAGCATGTCCGGAGCAGGAGGCAAGTGGATGGTCTCCTCCGTCACGGAAGAGAACATCACAAAGTTACAGAAAGCTGGATATCTAGCCGCGGATATCGCGCACCGGCTGCCAGATGCAGGGCAGCTCATCCCTACGCCCGAACCCCATGAGAGGGTAGTTTTTCTTACCCACTTCGTCCGCGGACTGGGATTTCCCCTCCACCCGTTTGTCCGCGGGCTCATGTTCTACTACGAGCTGGATTTTCATGATCTGGCCCCCAATTTCATCCTTAATATCTCGGTGTTTATCGTCGTGTGCGAGGTCTTCCTCCGCATCAGGCCCCACTTCTGCCTGTGGTTGAATACCTTCAATGTTAAACCGAAGGTGGTGGTCGGCCAGCAAGCAGAGTGCGGAGGCACCATGGTGGGCAAAATGCCTAACGTCACCTGGCTCGAAGGATCCTATGTGGAGACCATAAAGGGGTGGCAATCGGGGTGGTTCTACATCATTGAGCCATGCGACACCAACTGGGTGGCGGCCCCCAAATTTCGATCTGGAATCCCCACGCGGCTCACTTCCTGGAAAGAGAAGGGCCTGTCCTGGGGTTCTTCGGTGGAGCTGACCAGACTCCAGACCTGCATCAGGAACATGATGAGCAAGAAAATTAAGCTCGTCAATGTGGTCTAGGTCATGCTCTTACGCCGGATTCTCCCGTGTCAACGATGGGCATTCAACTTGTGGGAGTTCGACCCGGCCCAACACCAGACGCTGCGAGAGCTCTACGACACGATGCATAAGGACGTCTGGAGGGTGCTGTTCAAGGGCGCCGAGGTACCTCCTTCCCTCACTGAGGATCGCGGACTCAGCGCAAAGCGCCATGCCAATCCGGTAAGTTTTTGTATCTCACAGGGTATTTATTTGCCCCAGTTAAATGATCTGTGGGATCTAAGCTCCCATGCCATTAACAGGGACTGGATAAAGACAGCAGAGCAGCTCGATTGCCCAGCCCCCCTGCCTGAAGATCCTGCAGATGCTCTCCTAACGGAGATGCTGGCTCCAGCACCTTACGAGGTGCCAATGAAGAAGACCAAGAATAAGGCCACGGGGACCCAAAAGGGTCTCCGGTGCAAGGTTGTATCGGACTCATCGTCCGATGACTCCAACGCGCACTCCTCCCACGAAAACGAGGAGGAGGAGGCGGAAAATTCTCTCCCCCTAGCCGGGGGAGACAAGAAAAGGAAGGCCGACCCAACCGGGGAGGCCGAAGAATCCAAGAAGGGAAGGACCCTCCCTCCGGACTGCTCCATGACGGCCGCCTACAGTGGCGACGAGTGGCTACCCAGGGTCAAGCCCCTGGCGAAGTCGTAAGTATCCAGACACCATAGTAATTCATGGTATGTTTTATTGCATTGCTTCTCCTCATGCCGAACATGATTATGCAGTCCGTCCCGAGCTCATCTCGACGTATCCTCGTCGAGCAGTTCATTGGACTCGTCGGATATGAACAGTGGTTATCTTCCGACCGCCTCCACCCCTCGCCCTACGGACAACGTCGAGGTATTGTCTCAAAAGGCACCGAGCCGAGGGGAGGTGGTCTTGGGGGCGCCTCAAGGTGACCTCCCGGACCCTGGGTACAAAGGGAGCAAAACTCCCACGGGCTCCGAGTTCGGCCCCCAGCCGAACACTGCGCCGGAACCTTCGATGGTTCCGGACTCCGGCAGGCGATCCCCCGTTAAGGGGGGGCAGCCGCCTGTGCCGGTGTCCTTTGTCCATCCAGAGGCACCGGACAACTTGCTGGAAGCGCTTCACAGCACCTCCATCAACGAAGAGCACCGCACTATCATGAGTGCGGTGATCGAGAAAGTTCAGTCCGCCAAAAATGGATTGACCGAAGCTTGCGCCAGCCTCCTAATAGGCTTTGACGCAAGCAATCAAAATATAAGAAAATATTGCCGCATAGATAGTAGCCCCTGATGCTCTGTTCGGCGTTCGAGAAGAAAGGCCGAATAGAGGATCAAATGATGACTCAGGAGTCTAATCAGAATATGTCTATGTGTATGTGCAGGCTTCACTGCTGGCCGCTACCGCACGTACTGTAGAGGTCTCTGCACTGAAGCAGGACCTGGAGCGTTCCAAGAACGAGCTCGGCCTTACCAAGAGGTAGCTCGAGGAGAGCAAAGGTAAGCAATACCTTGTCTACGCTTTGAAAAGAAGTTCAGTTGTAAAATAATAGGATCATCATGAATTTTCCAGGGGCCATGACCGAAGTGGCGACCCTGAAGAAGGCGATGTCCGAGGCCGAAGACAAAGCAACCAAGGAGCGCATCGAGCGGGAGAAGCAAGAAGCCCGAGTGGTCGAGGTGTAGCAAGAGCTCGAGGCTCTCGCCAAAAACATGAGTCCTTAGAGCTTGACTCTAAGACGCGAGAGTTCGAGCTCGCGCAGGCACTTGAAAGCGCCCGGAGCACCAAGGCTGAAGCCCACAAGGCCCTCCAGGAGATTGATGTGGTGAAGATGATAGCAGTGGGTAAGGCATTCATTATGCAAAGCAAGCATGTGAAGAAAACTTTGCTTTTTCTTACCCGAGTTCGGAGATCTCCAGGAGTGTTCGCAGATCTTCCCCGCAGTGTACTGGATGCCGCGGAGTTTTACCGAGCTGAGGAGGGGAGCTCGACGGAAAAGTTGTTCTGGTCTCAGTATACTGGGACCGAACACCCAATGCCCTTGAGCGACCAGCTGAAGCAACTAGTCGAGCTTCACAAGGCGGCTGAACAGGCCATGAGGGGCCTTATAGTCCGGATGTGGCCCGGCGAGCCCCTGTCCGGCAGCTACTTCGGCCTGGTGAGGCGTGATACGTCCATTTTGCATCATGCTTTTATATTGATATTTATTGCATTATGGGCTGTTATTTCACATTATGTCACAATACTTATGGCTATTCTCTCTTATTTTACAAGGTTTACATAAGGAGGGAGAATGCCGGCAGCTGGAATTCTGGGCTGGAAAAGGTGCAAATATTAGAGACCTATTCTACACAACTCCAAAAGTCCTGAAACTCCACGGAACACCTTATAATAAATAATGAAAAATCCTCACCAAAGATGAAGACCAGGGGGCCCATGCCCTGCTCACGAGGGTGAGGGCCCCCCCTAGAGCGTGTCCCCTGCCTCGTGGGCCCCCTGGTGGCTCTCCGATGACCATCTTCTCCTACATGAAGTATTTCCTCGAGAAAAAAATAAGAAGCAACCTTTCGGGACAAAACTCCGCCACCATGAGGCGGATCCTTGGAGGATCCAATCTAGAGCTCTGGCAGAGCTGTTCTGCAGGGGAAACTTCCCTCCCGGAGGTGGAAATCATCGCCATCATCATCAACAACTCTCCTCTCATCGGGAGAGGGCAATCTCCATCAACATCTTCATCAGCACCATCTCATCTCAAAACCCTAGTTCATCTCTTGTATCCGATTCTTGTCTTCAAGTCCGGGATTGGTGCTAGTAGGTTGCTACTAGTGTTAATTACTCCTTGTAGTTGATGCTAGTTGGTTTAATTGGTGGAATATCGTATGTTCAGATCCTATATGCATATTAATACCCCTCTGATTATGAACATGAATATGCTTTGTGAGTAGTTACATTTGTTCCTGAGGACAAGGGAGAAGTCTTGCTATTAGTAGTCATGTGAATTAGGTATTCGTTAGATATTTTGATGAGATGTATGTTGTCTAGCCTCTAGTGGTATTATGTGAACGTCGACTACATAACACTTCACCATTATTTGGGCCTAGAGGAAGGCATTGAGAAGTAATAAGTAGATGATGGGTTGCTAGAGTGACAGAAGCTTAAACCCTAGTTTATGTGTTGCTTCGTAAGAGGTTGATTTGGATCCATATGTTTCATGCTATGGTTAGGTTTACCTTAATAGTTTTGCTGTAGTTGCAGATGCTTGCAATAGAGGTTAATCATAAGTGGGATGCTTGTTCAAGTAAGAACAAAACCCAAGCACCGGTCCACCCACATATCAAATTATCAAAGTACCGAACGCGAATCATACGAACGTGATGAAAACTAGCTTGACGATATTCCCATGTGTCCTCGGGAGCGCTTTTCCTTATATAAGAGTTTGTCCAGGCTTGTCCTTTGCTACAAAAAGGATTGGGCCACCTTGCTGCACTTTATTTACTTTTGTTACTTGTTGCACGTTACAAATTATCTCATCACAAAACTACCTGTTACCACTTATTTCAGTACTTGCAGAGAATACCTTGCTGAAAACCGTTTATCATTTCCTTCTGCTCCTCGTTGGGTTCGACACTCTTACTTATTGAAAGGACTACGATAGATCCCCTATGCTTGTGGGTCATCAAGACTCTTTTCTGGCGCCGTTTCCGGGGAGTGAAGCGCCTTTGGTAGGTGGAATTTGGTAAGGAAAAATTTACATAGTGTGCTGAAATTTACTATCACTTGTTACTATGGAAAGTAATCCTCTGAGGGGCTTGTTCGGGGTGTCTTCACCCCAACCAGTAGAGCAAAGAATTGCTCCTCAACCTACTGAATCTATTGAAAATGAAATTCCTTATGAGTATCCTTCGAGTATAATAGAAAAACTGGTAGCTAATCCTTTTACAGGAGATGGAACAAAGCATCCTGATGAACACCTAATATATGTGGATGAAGTTTGTGGATTATTTAAGCTTGCAGGTATACCCGATGATGTTGCTAAGAAGAATGTCTTCCCTTTATCTTTGAAGGGAGACGCATTGGTATGGTATAGTCTATGTGATGATACGAGATCATGGATTTATAGAGGATTGAAATTGTAATTTCATCAAAAGTATTACCCTATGCATCTTGTTCATCGTGATCGCAATTATATATATAATTTTTGGCCTCGCGAAGGAGAAAGCATCACTCAGGCTTGGGGGAGGCTTAAATCAATGTTATATTCATGCCCCAATCATAAGCTTCCAAGAGAAACAATTCTTCAAAAATTTATGCTCGGCTTTCTGAAAATAATCGCACCATGCTCGATACTTATTGTGTTGTCTCTTTTATGATGAAGACTATTGAATTCAAATGGGATTTATTGGATAGAATTAAACGCAACTCTGAAGATTGGGACCTCGACAATGGTAAGGAGTCAGGTATGACACCTAAGTTTGATTGTGTTAAATCTTTTATGGATACCAATATTTTCCGTAAGTTTAGCACTAAATATGGACTTGATTATGAGATAGTAGCTTCTTTTTGTGAATCTTTTGCTACTCATGTTGATCTCCCTAAAGAGAAGTGGTTTAAATATCATCCTCCCATAGAAGTAAAAGTAGCTGCACCTATTAAAGTTGAAGAAAAGACTATCACTTATAATGATCCTATTGTTCCTACTTCTTATGTTGAGAAACCACCTTTCCCTGTTAGAATAAAGGATCATGCTAAAGCTTCAACTGTGGTTGGTAAAAGCAATATTAAAACATATACACCTCCTGAGAAAGTTAAAGTTGAACCTAATATTGCTATTGTTAAAGAGCTCTTGTCTGATAATATTGATGGGCATGTTATTCAGTTCTGCGGTGAAACTGCTAGAATTGCTAAACCTTGTGCTAAAGATAAACATAGACATGTGGTAGGCATGACTGTTATTTCTGTTAAAATAGGAGATCATTGTTATCATGGCTTATGTGATATGGGTGCTAGTGCTAGTGTTATACCTTATGACTTGTATAAAGAAATCAAGCATGAAATTGCACCTGCTGAGTTAGAAGATATTGATGTCACAATTAAACTTGCTAATAGAGATACTATTTCAGCAATGGGAATTGTTAGAGATGTTGAAGTCTTGTGCGGGAAAACTAAATATCCTGCTGATTTTCTTGTTCTTAGTTCCCCACAAGATAGATTTTGTCCCATTATATTTGGTAGACCCTTCTTGAATACAGTTAATGCTAGGATAGACTGCGAAAAGAATGTTGTTACTATTGGCTTGGATGATATGACTCATGAGTTTAATTTCTCTAAATTTGGTAAACAACATCGTGAAGAAGAATTGCCTAGTAAGGATGAAATTATTGGTCTTGCTTCTATTGCCGTACCTCCTAGTGATCCTTTAGAACAATATTTGCTAGACCATGAAAATGATATGTTTATGAATGAAAGAAGGGAAATAGATGAAGTATTCTTTAAACAAGAACCTATGCTAAAACACAATTTGCCTGTTGAAATCCTAGGGGATCCTCCTCCACCTATGGGTGATCCTGTGTTTGAGCTTAAACCGTTGCCTGATAATCTTAAATATGCTTATCTTGATGAAAAGAAGATATATCCTGTTATTATTAGTGTTAACCTTTCAGAGCATGAAGAAGAAAGATTATTGAAAACTTGAAGAAGCATTGTGCCGCTATTGGATATACTCTTGATGATCTAAGGGCATTAGTCCCACTCTATGTCAACATAAAATAAATTTGGAAGCAGATGCCAAACCAGTTCGTGATCCTCAACGACGTCTAAATCCTAAGATGAAAGAAGTGGTAAGAAAAGAAATACTAAAGCTTCTGGAGGCAGGTATAATTTATCCCGTTGTTGATAGTCAGTGGGTAAGTCATGTTCATTGTGTCCCTAAGAAGGGAGGTATTACTGTTGTTCCTAATGATAAAGATGAATTGATTCCACAAAGAACTATTATAGGTTATAGGATGGTAATTGATTTCCGCAAATTAAATAAGGCTACTAAGAAAGATCATTACCCCTTACCTTTTATCGATCAAATGCTAGAAAGATTATGCAAACATACACATTACTGCTTTCTAGATGGTTATTCTGGTTTCTCTCAAATACATGTGTCGGCTAAAGATCAATCAAAGACTACTTTTACATACCCTTTTGGTACTTTTGCTTATAGACGTATGCCTTTTGGTTTATGTAATGCACCTGCTACCTTTCAAAGATGCATGATGGCTATATTGTCTGACTTTTGTGAAAAGATTTGTGAGGTTTTCATGGACGACTTTTCCGTCTATGGATCTTCTGTTGATGATTGCTTGAACAATCTTGATCGAGTTTTGCAGAGATGTGAAGAAACTAATCTTGTCTTGAATTGGGAAAAGTGCCACTTTATGGTTAATGAAGGTATTGTCTTGGGGAATAAAGTTTCTGAAAGAGGTATTGAAGTTGATAAAGCCAAGGTTGATGCTATTGAAAAGATGCCATGTTCCAAGGACATCAAAGGTATAAGAAGTTTCCTTAGTCACGCCGGATTTTATAGGAGGTTCATTAAGGACTTCTCAAAAAATTCTTGGCCTCTGACCAATTTATTACAAAAAGATATACCATTTGTCATTGATGATGATTGTGTAGAAGCATTTGAAATACTTAAGAAAGCATTAGTCTCTGCACCTATTGTTCAGCCACCTCATTGGAATTTACCCTTTGAAATTATGTGTGATGCTAGTGATTATGTTGTAGGTGTTGGTCTAGGACAAAGAGTTGATAAGAAATTAAAAGTTACCCATTATGCCAGTAAGACTCTAGACAATGCTCAAAGAAATTATTCTACTACTGAAAAAGAACTTTTAGCAGTTGTATTTGCTTGTGATAAGTTCAGACCTTATATTGTTGATTCTAAAGTAACTATCCACACTGATCATGCTGCTATTAAATATCTTATGGAGAAGAAAGATGCTAAACCTAGACTTATTAGATGGGTTCTCTTGCTACAAGAATTTGATTTGCATATTGTTGATAGGAAAGGAGCTAAGAACCCCGTTGCAGACAACTTATCTAGGTTAGAGAATGTTCTTGATGACCCACTACCTATTGATGATACTTTTCCTGATGAACAATTAAATGTCATAAGTACTTCTCGTAGTACCCCTTGGTATGTTGATTATGCTAATTACATAGTTGCTAAATTTATACCACCTAGCTTCACATACCAACAAAATAAAAAGTTCTTCTATGATTTGAGACATTACTTTTGGGATGACCCACATCTTTATAAGGAAGGCGTAGATGGTGTTATTAGACGTTGTGTACCTGAGCATGAACAGGAACAGATCCTACGCAAGTGCCACTCCGAAACTTATGGAGGACACCACGCGGGAGATAGAACTGCACATAAGGTATTGCAATCCGGTTTTTATTGGCCTACTCTCTTCAAGGATGCCCGTAAGTTTGTCCTATCCTGTGATGAATGTCAAAGAATTGGTAATATTAGTAGACGTCAAGAAATGTCTATGAATTATTCACATGTTATTGAACCGTTTGATGTTTGGGGCTTTGATTATATGGGACCTTTTCCTGCCTCTAATGGATATACACATATTTTAGTGTTGTTGATTATGTTACTAAGTGGGTAGAAGCTATTCCAACTAGTAGTGCTGATCATAACACTTCTATTAAAATGCTTAAAGAAGTTATTTTTCCAAGGTTTGGAGTCCCTAGATATTTAATGACTGATGGTGGTTCACATTTTATTCATGGTGCTTTCTGTAAAATGCTTGCTAAATATGATGTCAATCATAGAATTGCATCTCCGTATCAGCCACAGTCTAGCGGTCAAGTAGAATTGAGTAATAGAGAACTCAAATTAATTTTGCAAAAGACTGTCAATAGGTATAGAAAGAATTGGTCCAAGAAACTTGATGATGCATTATGGGCCTATAGAACTGCATATAAAAATCCTATGGTTATGTCTCCGTATAAAATGGTATATGGAAAAGCATGTCACTTACCTCTCAAACTAGAACATAAGGCATATTGGGCTATTAAAGAGCTCAACTATGATTTCAAACTTGCCGGTGAAAAGAGGTTATTTGATATTAGCTCACTTGATGAATGGAGAACCCAAGCTTACGAAAATGCCAAGTTGTTTAAAGAAAAGGTTAAAAGATGGCATGACAAAAGGATACAAAAGCGTGAGTTTAATGTAGGTGATTATGTATTGCTATACAACCCTCTTTTAAGATTTTTTTTGCAGGAAAACTTCTCTCTAAATGGGAAGGCCCCTATGTTATCGAGGAGGTATATCGTTCCGGTGCCATAAAAATCAAAAACTTCGAAGGCACAAATCCGAAGGTGGTAAATGGTCAAAAAATCAAACATCATATCTCAGGTAATCCCATAAATGTTGAAACCAATATTATTGAAACCGTAACCCCAGAAGAATACATAAGGGACACTTTCCAAAATGTTTCACACTCCGAAAAGGAATAGGTACGTGGTACGGTATGTAAACCGACTCCAAAACAATTTTTAAGGCAACATTTCTCCGTTTTGGAATATTCAGAAAAATAGAAAATTAAGTAGCAGTCCGGGAAGGACACGAGGGCCCCACGAGGGTGGAGGGCGCGCCCTACCCCCCTGGGCACGCCCCCTACCTCGTGAGCACCTCGTGTGCCTTCCGAACTCCGTTTTCTTGCACGATACGTATTTTGGTCGGTAAAAATTCATTATAAATTCTCCCAAAGGTTTTGACTCCTGTATCACGCAAAAATCCTCTATTTTTGTTTTGAGTTGTTGTTGTTGCAGATTAGAGCAAGATGTCTTCTCAAGAGTCAGTCGGGGAGAGCCGAGTATCTAATCCGGCACCGGAACCAAGGGCAAACAGCGACCCTGACCACTTTGGGCCAACAACGGAGGAAGAGATGGAGGCTGACCTAATGAGGCTAGATGCCATGGAGGATCAAGAAGTCACCTCTCGCTTCCGAGTTGGATTCACAATGGGAGAACTGCAGAGCTCAGCTATTCCAAACTCGGTTATCCCTTCCAATGTTAGATTTCTTTCTTATGAGAATATGAAAAAGAGTGTCACTGGTTCTCCCGCAGCTATGCAGCACCCTTGGGTGCAGGGAGCTTTGGCTGTTACAGGAAAACTCTGAAAGGAAATAATGGAGCTCAAGCAGCAAGTCAACAAGCTTGAGGAAGAGAATCGTATTTTGAAGGGCATCATCGCCAAAAACATCACATCACCGTCCCCTAAAAGAGAGACATAATCACATGGGTATGGGCACTCCCCTTGGCAACTGCCAAGCTTGGGGGAGGTGCCCCGGTATCGTATCACCATCACTTTTATCTTTACCGCTTTCCTTAGTTTGATCATATTAGTAGTATTTTGATCTAGTGGAATAAAGTTTATGGCATGATCTAGTTGTGAGTTTTGCTTTATTATCCTTCTATGTAATCGAGTCTGTGAGCTATATAATAAAGATTAGTGATGAGTCAAGGGCTTGATTATTTTACCATGATCCTAAGTGAATAAAAGAAAAGAGAAAGAAATAAAAAGAAACAAAGAGATCATATGGATCCCATGGAGAGTAATGAGCTCACATAGAAAAAGTATGATGAATAAAATTTGTTGAGAGTTGACAAGCATAGCTTTGGTCATCGTTGAAATTAATGGGAAGTAATAAAGAAAGAGAGGTCTTCACATATAGATATACTATCTTGGACATCTTTTATGATTGTGAGCACTCATTAAAATATGACATGCTAAAGAGTTGACATTGGACAAGGAAGACAACGTAATGGGTTATGTTTTCTTACATCTGAGATAAATTATATTGTCTTGGATCCTCCAACATGTTGAGCTTGCCTTTCCCCCTCATGCTAGCCAAATTCATTGCACCAAGTAGAGATACTACTTGTGCTTCCAAATACCCTTAAACCAGCTTTGCCAAGAGAGTCCACCATATCTACCTATGGATTGAATAAGATCCTTCAAGTAAGTTGTCATCGGTGAAAAGCAATAAAAATTGCTCTCTAAATATGTATGATTGATTAGTGTGGGAGAAATAAACTTTATACGATCTTGTGATGTGGAAGTAATAAAAGCGACGGACTTCATAATAAAGGTTCATATCACAAGGGGAAATATAAAGTGACGTTCTTTCGCATTAAGATTTTGTGCATCCAACCATAAAAGAGCATGGCAACCTCTGCTTCCCTCTGCGAAGGGCCTATTTTTTATCATTATCTTCTACCTTATGCAAGAGTCATGGTGATTTTCACCCTACCTTTTTACACTTTATCCTTTGGCAAGCACAATATGTTTGAAAGATCCTGGTATATATGGCTAATTGGATGTGAGTTTACATGAACTATTACTGTTGACATTACCCTTGAGGTAAAACGTTGGGAGGCAAGACTATAAGCCCCTATCTTTCTCTGTGTCCGATTAAAACTCCATACCCATAAGTATTGTGTGAGTGTCAGTAATTGTGAAAGATTATATGATAGTTTAGTATGTGGACTTGCTGAAAAGCTCTTATACATTGACTCTTTCCTATGTTATGATAAATTGCAATTGCTTCAATGACCGAGATTGTAGTTTGTTAGTTCTCAACGAAGTTTATGATTCATACTTGATATTGTGATTGAATTACTACTCTAGCATTAGAGATCATATGACAAGAATTATATAAGTTGTTGTTCTAAGAATGATCATGATGCCCTCATGTCTGTATTTTACTTTTATCGACACCTTCATCTCTAAAAATGTGGACATATTTTTCGATTTCGGCTTTTCGCTTGAGGATAAGCAAGGTCTAAGCTCGGGGGAGTTGATACGTCCATTTTGCATCATACTTTTATATCGATATTTATTGCATTATGGGCTGTTATTTCACATTATGTCACAATACTTATGGCTATTCTCTCTTATTTTACAAGGTTTACATAAGGAGGGAGAATGCCGGTAGCTGGAATTCTGGGCTGGAAAAGGAGCAAATATTAGAGACCTATTCTACACAACTCCAAAAGTCCTGAAACTCCATGGAACACCTTATAATAAATAATGAAAAATCCTCGCCAAAGATGAAGACCAGGGGGGCCACACCCTGCTCACGAGGGTGGGGGCGCCCCCCCCCTAGGGCGCGCCCCCTGCCTCGTGGGCCCCCTGGTGGCTCTCCGATGACCATCTTCTCCTATATGAAGTCTTTTGTCGAGAAAAAAAATAAGAAGCAACCTTTCGGGACGAAACTCCGCTTCCACGAGGCGGAACCTTGACGGATCCAATCTAGAGCTCCGGCAGAGCTGTTCTGCCGGGGAAACTTCCCTCCCGGAGGGGGAAATCATCGCCATCGTCATCACCAACGCTCCTCTCATCGGGAGAGGTCAATCTCCATCAACATCTTCATCAGCACCATCTCATCTCAAAACCCTAGTTCATCTCTTGTATCCAATTCTTGTCTTCAAGTCCGGGATTGGTGCTAGTAGGTTGCTAGTAGTGTTAATTACTCCTTGTAGTTGATGTTAGTTGGTTTAATTGGTGGAAGATCATATGTTCAGATCCTGTATGCATATTAATACCCCTCTGATTATGAACATGAATATGCTTTGTGAGTAGTTACGTTTGTTCCTGAGGACAAGGGAGAAGTCTTGCTATTAGTAGTCATGTGAACTTGGTATTCGTTCGATATTTTGATGAGATGTATGTTGTCTAGCCTCTAGTGGTGTTATGTGAACATCGACTACATAACACTTCACCATTATTTGGGCCTAGAGAAAGGCATTGAGAAGTAATAAGTAGATGATCGGTTGCTAGAGTGACAGAAGCTTAAACCCTAGTTTATGTGTTGCTTCGTAAGGGGCTGATTTGGATCCATATGTTCCATGCTATGGTTAGGTTTACCTTAATAGTTTTGGTGTAGTTGCGGATGCTTGCAATAGAGGTTAATCATAAGTGGGATGCTTGTTCAAGTAAGAACAGCACCCAAGCACCGGTCCACCCACATATCAAATTATCAAAGTACCGAACGCGAATCATACGAACGTGATGAAAACTAGGTTGACGATATTACCATGTGTCCTCGAGAGCGCTTTTCCTTATATAAGAGTTTGTCCAGGCTTGTCCTTTGCTACAAAAAGGATTGGGCCACCTTGCTGCACTTTATTTACTTTTGTTACTTGTTGCTTGTTACAAATTATCTCATCACAAAACTATCTGTTACCACTTATTTCAGTACTTGCAGAGAATACCTTGTTGAAAACCGTTTATCATTTCCTTCTGCTCCTCGTTGGGTTCGACACTCTTACTTATCGAAAGGACTACGATAGATCCCCTATACTTGTGGGTCATCAAGGCGGCTTCTGGATGCCTGCCCACGGCTTGAAGTCATAAAGCAGTCCGTCTGCATCAACGGTGCGCACGGGGCTTTGCTGGACGCCGTGAAGGTGGTGAAGGAGGGGCCGCCGGAGGGCAAGGAGCATCGCTGCCCCAAGATGTATTATGAGAGTGTCCTGAAGGGTTCACGCCTTGTGGCGGATGAATGTGACAAGGATGTAATTTTTGAATGAACATGCTCATGTGATCCTGTAATGTGAAACAAGTTCATCTGCGCTATGCAACGCTTTTTTTTAATTTCAAATATTACCTTCTGTGCGGCCGTTTATAAAATTTGAGAGTTGGCCAGTCGTCGGCTTCTGCCCCCATGTAACTAGTACTGGGGTGTTCGGGATAAACCTGAGCACTCTTTACCCCAATTTTGGGTCCTTCAAGGGAGGTGTTCAGCGCAACGCACCATGCAATCAGACTATAAGACTTTATCACTCTCACTTAGCCATAGAAGTCCACAATTTCAAATCTTGGCGAAGCCCCTAGTATTCGGAAGGCCGAATTTGGGGCGCTATACACGCCTAAGTCGGGCAAGGCCGACTCCTCGCCCGAAGCGGAAAAAGTCTTTAAGGACTTGAGACCTCTCGAACAGCAACCAGTCTCTCGCCTTATCATGACAGTCAGTTTTCGGCTTTCTCTACTGAGGTGCTCGTCCAGAAGAACCGGGACACAATCGCAGTAGTTCTCCCACCGCTACCTTAGCCGATATAGCAGAACGTAAGGTACCAAAGCATGGGAGCCGGGCAAACCCAACTATTGACCCAAGACATGATTCGGAGCTGATGCATATAGTGCTATAAGTTCGGGGTGCCGCACTGCCGGAAGTGTTCGGACTTCTCGCGCCGTATTATGGGGTAAATGAAAGCCCCTGGCGTACTGACTGTACTCGAATGTACGGGTGCGGATTGTCGTAAATGGACATATAAGAAAAAAAAGATAAATAATGCAATAATAGACTAATGCTATGCATTGTTATTTAAATAATACGACGAAGCGTATTGGTACAAGTAGTGCAATAAGCAGAAAGTAGGACTATTCGAAATGTCCTATCCAAGGGCAAGCTGCGTATGGATAGTAGAAAGCGGGTATATCAATTATTATTAGAGACCACCTCGGGGTTCCCGTGTACATCTTAGCTTCTTGCTGCCTTGGTTGTTCCTTCCCGTAATGTGTCTGGCAATCGTACTGCCGGAAAAGGGCTTCCAGAGAGTTAGGCCCTGAAAGAGAAAAGAAATGATAAAGGTATACAGCCCCTAGGGCAGTTAAGCCACATTGGGGGACGTGCCCTGATCATGCCCCCACCTATGTCCATGGTATTTTTAGTGCGTAATTATGTACGCGTGGCACGGATTTCGTCGCTTGACTGGGACTGGGACGGGGGCCGAATTGCTAGGCGAGCTCTGAATGTGCCAGGCGATCATGTTGCAGTTTACTCCGGACTCGCTTGAAGATGTCCGGGGGTTGTAACGCCGAATTAGTGGTTTGCCTTAAAAGGCTGCTTTGTGCTTCTGCTGCGAGGGCTACAGTGTGCTCTTCCGTGCGGAGCGAGCGTACTGTGTTTCCATTTACTGTTATGACCCCCCTAGGTCCTGGCATCTTGAGCTTGAGGTATGCGTAATGCGGTACTGCATTAAATTTTGCAAATGATGTTCGTCCGAGTAGTGTGTGATAGCCAATGCGAAACGGGACGATATCGAAGATTAACTCCTCGCTTCAGAAGTTGTCTGGTGATCCGAAGACCACTTCCAGTGTGATTGAGCCCGTGCAATGGGTCTCTACACCTGGGATTATGCCCTTAAAGGTGGTTTTGGTGGGTTTGATCCTCGAGGGATCGATACCCATTTTTCACATTGTATCCTAACAGAGCAGGTTAAGGCTGCTGCCGCCGTCCATAAGGACTCAAGTGAGGTGAAATCCATCGATGATGGGGTCTAGGACCAGTGCGGCGGATCCGCCATGACGGATACTAGTGGGGTGGTCCCTACGATCAAAGTTGATCGGACAAGCGGACCATGGGTTGAACTTTGGGGCGACGGGCTCCATCGCATAGACGTCCCTTAGTGCATGCTTCCGCTCCCTCTTGGGAATGTGGGTTACGTATATCATGTTCACCGTCTTCACTTGTGGGGGGAACCCCTTCTGTCCTCCCGTGTTCGGCGGCCGGGGCTCCTCCTCGTCATCACTATGCAGCCCTGTGTCCTTGTTTTCGGCATTTAACTTGCCAGCCTGCTTGAACACCCAGCATTCTCTGTTGGTGTGATTGGCTGGCTTGTCGAGGGTGTCGTGGATTTGACACGAGCGATCCAGTATGCGATCCAAATTGGACGGAGCCGGAGTACTTCTTTTAAATGGCTTTTTCCGCTGACCGGATTTAGAGCCTCTGAATCCGGCATTGACTGCCGTATCATCGTTGTTATCGCCGTTGTTGCGGCGCTTTGGTCTGTTACAACATGGTCTGCCGTTGGCATCTTTGGTATCTGAAGTGCCCGGATTCCTTGATGTGTTGTTGCTGCGAGCCAGCCAGCTATCCTCGCCCGCGCAAAAGCGGGTCATGAGTGTCGTGAGGGCTGCCATAGACTTCGGCTTCTCCTGGCCGAGGTGGCGGGCAAGCCACTCATCGCGGATGTTATGCTTGAATGACGTTAGGGCCTCTGCATCCGGACAGTCAACAATTTGGTTTTTCTTGGTCAGGAACCGTGTCCAGAATTGCCTAGCCGATTCCCCTGGCTGCTGAGTTATATGGCTCAAGTCATCAGCATTCGGTGGTCGCACATAAGTGCCCTGGAAGTTGTCAAGGAATGCGTCTTCCAAATCCTCCCAACTGTCGAAGGAGTCTGCTCGCAAGCTATTCAGCCAATGCCGAGCTGGTCCTTTGAGTTTGAGTGGGAGGTACCTGATGGCATGTAGATCGTCACCGCGAGCCATGTGGATGTGAAGGAGGAAATCCTCAATCCATACAGCGGGATCTGTTGTACCATCATACGATTCAATATTTACGGGTGTAAAACCCTCCGGAAATTCGTGATCCATAACTTCATCAGTGAAGCATAGGGGGTGTGCGGTGCCTCTATGCCGGGCTATATCACGACACAGTTCATATGAGTCTTGTCTGCTGTATTCGGCCCGGTCGGATTTACCTTTGGTGTATCCGGCGCGACGATCATTGTGCCGTGTTGGTGCGCATGCCCATGACCCGTATATTGACCTTGCAAGTTTTGCCCTGCTGTCCAATACATCTCGCAGGTCCCGTGTGTTGCCCCGGGCCTTGGTATTTTTTATTGAGTGGCGGCGGGGTGCAGGCTGAACTTTAGGCTGAAATGCATCTCTGGCTCGGCCACGCGGTGGCCGGTCAGCCGCATCGTACACTGGTGATGGAGGTTTCGATGCTTCCTCCTCGAGGTGAGGTAGCAACCTGCATTTTGGGTAACTCTTGGAGGGGCGCTCGAGTTTGTATTCCTCGGCCGCAAGGACTTCGGTCCATCTGTCTGCTAGCAAGTCTTGATCAGCTTGAAGCTGTTGTTGCTTTTTCTTCAGGCTATTTGTTGTGGCCATAAGCCGGCGCTTGAAGCGCTCCTGTTCGACAGGATCCTCAGGTACGATAAATTCTTCTTCGCCGAGGCTCACCTCGTCTTCGGAGAGGGGCATGTAATTGTCCTCTTCTGGTTCTCCATCTGCCGCCTGCTCTGGAGGGCTAGCTTGCTCATCTTCCCACTCTACATCGTGCTGGAGGGGATTGTGGTTGTCTTCGGCACTATCTGGAGTGTTATTATCTCCTGTGCCGGTATCACTCCTTTTGCTGTGGCGGGACTTAGAGCGGCGCCACTGACGTCGATGCTTGGGTTGCTTCTTGGAGGGGTTATCTTCCGCTGTCTCCTCGCCATTACCTTCTTTGGGGGTGTCCACCATGTATATATCATATGATGAGGTGGCGTGTGATAGCCTGGCTTATTAGGGATGATAGACTAATCATATCAATAAGGAATTCCTTCTTTTCCGGGAGCCCATTTAGACAGAACTCCAAAGTTAAGTGTGCTCAGCTTGGAGTAGTGTCAGGATGGGTGACCGACCGGGAAGTTGCTTCTGGGTGCGCACGAGTGAGGACAAAGTGCACAAAAAAGAGTAGTGTTGATCTATGGGGCCAGTCTAGATCCCGCCAGGAGTAACGACCACCGACGGGTGTGTCCGGGGCGTTACAAGTTGGTATCAGAGCCGACCCTCGCGGTTACATGGATGTTTGTGGACAGGTGCGCGGTCATGTTGTGCATGACGTATGTGACCTGTCGTGGCACACGGCATGGCACATGTGCCGGACCGCCAGGAGTAACGACCACCGGCGGGTGTGTCCGGGGCGTTACAAGTTGGTATCAGAGCCGACCCTCGTGGTTACACAGATGTTTGCGAACAGGTGCGCGGTCATGTTGTGCATGACGTTTGTGACCTGTCGTGGCACACGGCATGGCACATGTGCCGGACTGGAAGCACAGACGTATGTGCCAAGAGGGAACGTTCCTGTGGCCCGACGAGGACGTCGATTCCTCTGAGTGGGGGTGTATGTGATAGCCTAGCTTATTAGGGACGATAAACTACTCATATCAATAAGGAATTCCTTCTTTTCCGGGAGCCCATTTAGACAGAACTCCAAAGTTAAGTGTGCTCAGCTTGGAGTAGTGTCAGGATGGGTGACTAACCGAGAAGTTGCTCCTGGGTGCGCACGAGTGAGGACAAAGTGCGCAGAAAAGAGTAGTGTTGATCTGTGGGGCCAGTCTAGATCCCGCCAGGAGTAACGACCACCGGCGGGTGTGTCCGAGGCGTTACATGGCGGTCCAGCGCCCTGTGGGCGGTGGTTCCTATTCGTCTCCTGCATCGTCGTCCATACTTTCGATGTCTTTGGAGTCAAAGTCGAGCATGTCGGTTAAATCATTGACAGTGGCTACTAAGTGGGTGGTGGGTGGGCAGCGAATTTCTTCGTCGTCCGCATCCCATTCTAACCGGACATAGTTCGGCTAAGGTTCTCCTGACAAGGAGAGAGACCTTAATGAATTTAGCACATCGCCGAAAGGTGAGTGCTGAAAGATATCCGCGGAGGTGAACTCCATGATCGGTGCCCAGTCGGATTTGATGGGCGCGGATGCAGGCGGCTCGGAGTCCGTGGCCGGAGACGAATCCAGTGACATAGGCTCGAATCCGTCGAAGATCAAGTCTCTGCGGATGTCGGTAGTGTAGTTTAAGTTTCCGAATCTGGCCTGATGGCCAGGGGCGTAGCTCTCGATCTGCTCTAGATGGCCAAGCGAAGTGGCCCGCAGTGCGAAGCCGCCGAATACAAAGATTTGTCCGGGGAGAAAAACCTCACCCTGGACCGCATTGCTATCGATGATTGAAAGAGCCATCAAGCCTTACGGTGACGACACAGTGGAACTCTCAATGAAAGCACCAATGTCGGTGTCAAAACCGGCGGATCTCGGGTAGGGGGTCCCAAACTGTGCGTCTAAGGCAGATGGTAATAGGAGGCAGGGGACACGATGTTTACCTAGGTTCGGTCCCTCTTCATGGAGGTAATACCCTACGTCCTGCTTGATTGTTCTTGATGATATGAGTATTACAAGAGTTGATCTACCACGAGATCGTAGAGGCTAAACCCTAGAATCTAGCCTATGGTATTATTGTATATTGTCCTACGGACTAAACCCTCCAGTTTATATAGACACCGGAGGGGGCTACAGTTACACAAGGTCGGTTACAAGGGAGGAGATCTACATATCTGTATTGCCTAGCTTGCCTTCCATGCCAAGGAGAGTCTCATCCGGACACGGGGCGAAGTCTTCAATCTTGTATCTTCATAGTCCAACAGTCCGGCCAAAGGATATAGTCTGGCTGTCCGGAGACCCCCTAATCCAGGACTCCCTCACTATCTCTTGAGCACTGCGTTGGTTTTCCCTTGAAGAGGAAAGGGTGATGCAGTAAAGCAACGTAAGTATTTCCCTCAGTTTTTGAGAACCAAGGTATCAATCCAGTAGGAGGCCACGCATGAGTCCCTCGCACCTACACAAACAAATAAATCCTCACAACCAACGCGATAAGGGGTTGTCAATCCCTACACAGTCACTTACGAGAGTGAGATCTGATAGATATGATAAGATAATATTTTTGGTATTTTTATGATAAAGATGCAAAGTAAAATAAAAGGCAATGAAAATAGCTGAGTGTTGGAAGATTAATATGATGGAAAATAGACCCGGTGGCCATAGGTTTCACTAGTGGCTTCTCTCAAGAGCATAAGTATTACGGTGGGTGAACAAATTACTGTTGAGCAATTGACAGAATTGAGCATAGTTATGAGGATATCTATATATGATCATGTATATAGGCATCACGTCCGAGACAAGTAGACCGACTCCTGCCTGCATCTACTACTATTACTCCACACATTGACCGCTATCCAACATGCATCTAGAGTATTAAGTTCATACGAACAGAGTAACGCTTTAAGCAAGATGCCATGATGTAGAGGGATAAACTCATGCAATATGATATAAACCCCATCTTGTTATCCTAGATGTCGACAATACAATACGTGCCTTGCTGCCCCTATTGTCACTGGGAAAGGACACCGCAAGATTGAACCCAAAGCTAAGCACTTCTCCCATTGCAAGAAAGATCAATCTAGTAGGCCCAACCAAACTGATAATTCGAAGAGACTTGCAAAGATAACAAATCATACATAAAAGAATTCAGAGAATATTCAAATATTGTTCATAGATAAACTTGATCATAAACCCACATTCATCGGTCTCAACAAACACACCGCAAAAGAAGGTTACATCAAACAGATCTCCACGAGAGGGGGGGAGAACATTGTATTGACATCCAAAAAGAGAGAAGAAGCCATCTAGCTAATAACTATGGACCCATAGGTATGAAGTAAACTACTCACACTTCATCGGAGGGGCTATGGTGTTGATGTAGAAGCCCTCCGTGAACGATGCCCCCTCCGGCGGAGCTCCGAAAAAGGCCCCAAGATGGGATCTCATGGATATAGAAAGTTACGGGGGTGGAATTAGGGTTTTGGCTCCGTATCTGGTAGTTTTGGGGTACGTAGGTGTAACGCCCTCGATGCGGCTATATCTCCCACGTGTCGAAGCACGACTTAGAGGCATAACCGCATTTAAAGCAATGTCGCAAGTGAGGTAACCTTCACACAACCCATGTAATACATAAGGGAAAGATATACATAGTTGGCTTACAATCGCCACTTCACACAAATATATGAATAAAGCATTACATCAACCAGATACAATCAAGGTCCGACTACGGAACCAAAATAAAAGAAGACTACCCCAAATGCTACACAGATCCCCGATCGTCCCAACTGGGCTCCACTACTGATCAAGTAGATCGAAACAAGACAAAGGACAAGATCTTCATCGAGCTCCTCCTTGAGCTTGGTTGCGTCATCTCCATGGTATCCTCGGCATCTGCAAGCTGGTTTTGGAAGTATCTGTGAGTCACGGGGACTCAGCAATCTCACACCCTCGCGATCAAGACTATTTAAGCTTATAGGAAGGGTAAAAGGTATGATGGGGGGCTGCAGCAAGCGACTAGCATATATGGTGGCTAACATACGCAAATGAGAGCGAGAAGAGAAGGCAAAAGCACGGTCGAACAACTATGATCAAGAAGTGATCCTAGAACAACCTACGTCAAGCATTACTCCAACACCGTGTTCACTTCCCGGACCCCGCCGAGAAGAGACCATCACGATAACACACGCGGTTGGTGCATTTTAATTAAGGTAAACTACAGGTTTTCTACAACCGGACATTAACAAATTCCCATCTGCCCATAACCGCGGGCATGGCTTTCGGAAGTTCAAATCCCTGCAGGGGTGTCCCAATTTAGCCCATCACAAGCTCTTACGGTCAATGAAGGATATTCCTTCTAGCGGGAAGACCCGATCAGACTCGGAATCCCGGTTACAAGACATTTCGACAATGGTAAAACAAGACCAGCAAAGCCGCCTGATGCACCGACAAATCCCGATAGGAGCTGCACATATCTCGTTCTCAGGGCACACCGGATAAGTCAAGCTACGAGTAAAACCAACCCTCGAGTTACCCCGAGGTGGCCCCGCAGGCTGCCCGTTTCGGACCAACACTCAGAGGAGCACTGGCCTGGGGGGTTTAAAATAAAGATGACCCTCGGGCTCGCGAAAACACAAGGGAAGGTTATAGGTTGTTAGTGCAAATGGTAAAACCAAGGTTGGGCCTTCCTGGAGGAGTTTTATTCAAGGCGAACTGTCAAGGGGTTCCCATTATAACCCAACCGCGTAAGGAACGCAAAATCCGGGAACATAACACCGATATGACAGAAACTAGGGCGGCAAGAGTGGAACAAAACACCAGGCATAAGGCCGAGCCTTCCACCCTTTACCAAGTATATAGATGCATTAATTAAATAAGAGATATTGCGATATCCCAACAAGTAAACATGTTCCAACAAGGAACAACATCTCCATGTTCCAACAAGGAATAAACTTCAATCTTCACCTGCAACTAACAACACTATAAGAGGGGCTGAGCAAAGCGGTAACATAGCCAAACAACAGTTTGCTAGGACAAGGTGGGTTAGAGGATTGGTTCAACAATATGGGTGGCATGATAAGCAAGTGGTAGGTATCGCAGCATAGGCATAGCAAAAGAGCGAGCAACTAAGCAAGCAAAGATAGAAGTGATTTCGAGGGTATGGTCATCTTGCCTGAAATCCCGCAAGGAAGAAGAACGAGTCCATGAAGAAGATAAACGGACGTTGTCGAACGAATCCTCACCACACGATGTTACCGGATTACCGAGACGAAGCAACACCGGAAAGAAGCACACAACATAGTAAACAACCACCACATAAGCATGGCACGATGCGCAAACAAGTATGATGCATGTCCAGTTTAATGAGGCATGGCATGGCAAAGTGCACAAACAACCCTACAAATTAAGTGGAGCTCAATATGCAACGAGTTGCATATTGATGAAACACCACGACAATTATTTAGTTCTCTCTCGTTTAGGTACCCAACAATATTAAATGTTGATTAACATGGCAAGAGGCGAGGCATAACAAAACTACACCATCTAAACAATTTAAATGGGGCCGGATATAACAAATAACGAATCCGGTAAATCCCCATATGCATATATTAGGTTAGGTCCTGTTCTGCCCTAAACCATATTTTAGGGTTGTTAAACATGCAAAACAAGTACACCATGTTAAACTAGGCATTTTTCTACCCCATTTACATATAAAGTTTATTAAATTCCGAGTTACGGTTATTTAGCTATGAAATAAATCATTTTAGCATGGCATAGGAGAAAATTTAAACAAACAACATTTTAAACATTTTAAACATAGATGAAAGTTGCATATTATTAAACTAGATGAAAATCTAAGCAAGTTTCATATTAAGTTTGTTTTAATCCGATGCACGGTTATTTACTTGTGAGCAAATTAAAATAATGGCATCCTCCTATAATTATGCATGCACATGATGACATGACAAGATGCAACACGCAAGCGAATGACAATGCAACAACAGCGAATAACTGGAGGACACCTGGCACATCGGTCTCAGGGCGTTGCAACACTCCACCACTATGAGAGGATCTCGTCCCGAGATCTAGAATGGCACCGGAGGGAAAAGGAAGAGGAAGAGAGGAGGTAAAACTAAGTTGCTTCTTTGACAAACGAGTGAAACCAAAGAACCATGCGAGGCTGAACAAAAAGGAAAAGAGGAATGCCCCGAAGATGAACAAAATTGAAAACACTCCATTGGAAAAGAGGAACAATGAACATTACGGAAAACTTGAGATTGTAGAGCTAAGAATGACGAGCGCAAAGGACAAGAAGGAATCGAAACCACTCTGGTTGAAATGAGGTAAACAAAGATCAAGAAGAATAAACATGGGCAGAACTCCGGTTGAAAAGTGATATGAAGCTTGATAAGATGAAAAGAACTTGAGAAAAAAAAGACAGAACACTCCGGTTAAATGGGTAAGCAAAGAAAGAAGCATGAACTTGACAAAACAAGATGATGGGTTGAAAAGAGCAACATCGCAATGCCTCCGGAAGGAAGAAATAGAAGATAGATAATTGAAATAAAATAATGGGGAAGAAAATGCCAAGTTGTGCCACAATTGAGCTTGAAAAGGCATCCTTAGGAGAATGGTCGAACGGAGTTGTAGGAAAACCAACAATGAAAAGATAAGCTTGTAGTGGGCTTATGGAGAATATCTCAAAACTATGAGGTGAAATTCTGCCACTCACGGATAAGATTTGATTGGATTTGTATGTCACGGAGACGAGAAACTATTTCACCGGAAGGATAAATGAAGAACTTGGATCATTTATAAGCACCACAAATAGCAACAATTCTTAGGGAAGGCTTTAGGTGCAACATGACGCAAGATAACTCCAACGAATAGATTGGTGGATTTAAGATATTTCATTCTTAACAACAAGTGAATCATGAAACATGAACTCAAGTTATCAAGAATGACATAATACCACCTCCAATGATATGGAAGAAAGAATTGCACTCCGGATTGCAAGATGAAGAAAAACTTGAGCTCCTCTGAAAAGAATCTTGATGAACACTTCGAGAAGGAATTAAATCCTTGATAAACCATCATGCAGAACCTTCATGAAGAACTCCGTTAAGCAAAAGAATGATCAAACGGAAGGAAAGAGAAGTTGAAAACACAAGGTGAATCCTTGTACCGATTTAGATGAATCTCCGTGGTGAAATAATTGAGAGAACTTGGAACTCCGGGAAAAAGAGAAGATGAAACAATTGAATTCAGGAATTTGATGGACCTCCGGAATAAGGAATTAATCACTAGGAAGAAACAAGAATAAGAATTACGTCATGCTTATCCTTCATCAATTTAAATTGATGACGAGCAAACGGATTTGGCATACTACTTATTCTCGTTGAAAAGGATTAAGAGAGATACCGATAACTTGATAAGGTCTTCAACGAAACACCGGTAGGATTGAAAAGAACGAAAGAATTGATATGATAACCATGGAAGAGAAACTTGAGCAAACCACCGTAAGAATTGAAAAAGAACGAAGAAAAGTTAAATAAACACCGGGAAGAATTAGAGAACGAATCAGGATACTTGAGGGAATTTGATACATGAGAACGAAAGGATCACGACTGATTAGAGAATATTTGAATGATGCACCGGTAAGATTGGAGGATGATAACTGAAAGCTGAGAAAGGAAAAAAACCTGAAATGATGGACTCCGGCTACTCAAACTGAGAAGACTCTTGAATTGCTCCGGATGGGTGAAAAGAAATCTCACAATCAAAACCAATTATGAGAGGATGGCAGCAAACTAAAACCATGAATCTTGAAGAGAATGGAGCAAGATTAAGAGGAAAAATCTTCTTCGGTCTTCAAATGTAGAGAATGACGATGAGAAACACCACCAAGAATTATCGAGATACTCCGGAATAAAGAAGAATGGAAAAGTTGGACCAACGATGAAAAGATTTTTAAAGATCTTGGAGAAAGGCATTTGACTGATGATAATTCATACTTACATCAAACTTCAAAAGAATTTAGGATAGCTCCGGGAAAAATAGAAGAGTCAGGTAAGATCCTGGGAAAGACCTATGGGTTAGGGCCCACTCAAAAGATACACTGTAGAACAATTTAAAAGAGAGAATGCACCGGTTGAATTAAATGGCTAGAATGAGATAACAACCTCGAAATAGGTTGAACGGATCTTGAATGACAAGATGAGCCTTTTGAGAAAGCTTGAGCACGCCAGAACAAATGAATAGCGAGAAGTGAATTATTATGAGGTGCACCGGTATGAGAAGGCATTGAAATGAGGAAAGGGTAAGATCAACAAAGCTTGACTTGAAACCACCGGAGAAGATAAAAGAAACGAAGAATGATGAACTAGAAGCTCCGTTAGTATCTTCATGAGAATCACTGGATAAGAACATTGAAGGAAAAGAATGGAGAGGCTTCACATCAATAAGATGGATACTCTATTAAGAAATCTGAGTCCTTGAAGAAAAACAAGGGAGGGAGGGCGGGAAAAACAAAGGCAACTTGGAGATGGATGAAACAAACAACATTGAGAAGAACTGATAATTGATCTTGCGAATGTTGAAGTGATCGGATCCACTTGAAGATAGACACACCGGTAGAACAATATTGGCATAACAATCTCGATTATCGAGAAGGATTAGTATTCACATCGGAGTATGAGAACACCATTTGGGGAAGGTATGGAATCAACACTTGACATTGAAGCAACTCGAATACCACAACTCCAAACAAAAACAAAGGATTGGCTTGCAGAATAAGCCGGAACAAACATATGATAGAGATTTCATCCGAAGTTTTCGTGGTGGGGCCTACACGGGCTCGATCGTACAGCACCATCATGTACAAGGCAGTGCACATGACATACGAAGCGTCCCTGAGTCGGCATAGCCAAGGACTCTTTAAGACACAACGAGACCACTGTAAAACCAACCGTGAATAGGCGGACCACTAGACATCGAACCCCAATTTCATATCCTATATCCGTCGGAAAGATATCCTAAGAGCTACTTGAATTCCCACTTATAAACTCCCGAAATTTTCCGGTTATGCAATCAGGTGTTGGGGATACAGGGGAAGCATAATATCTCACCCAAAACTAGCAAATCCTACATCCAGCTGTATCCATCCTTCAACACATAACCAAGAAACCTTCGGAAATCGTTTACCTCAACCTTCGAAAAGCATCCGTTATACGAGTTATGGCAATACTCCCGAACTCCTGCCCCAGTAATGGGTGGTGTCGAGGTTATCTCACCAACAACTGCATAAAAGAGATTTTCGATGTCGGCGAAACTAAATTCAGGTATTCCAGAACTGCAACGATAAAATTCTGACGACAACACCTCGGAGCTCAACTCCCCGGGACACTGCCACAACCCCTAAATGACAGGAGGCACCAAGAACAATGTTCTCGTCACAAAACCATCGGAACGATTCCAAGATACCCGCGTGATCCTAAAAATTTTTTTAGTGAAATTTGAGAAGAGAAGAGTCAAAACTCTACGTCAGGAGGCCTCACCAGAGCGACGAAGGGACTGAGGAGTAAAAAGAATTCCTAACTCTCCAATATACATAATCCTAAATGACTCAAAACATTTTTCTACTCTCAACACCGCCAGCTATTTGATCAAGCAGGGGGCTCCTAAGGTCGGGGAAGGCTCTGATACCAACTTGTAACGCCCTCGATGCGGCTATATCGCCCACGTGTCGAAGCACGACTTAGAGGCATAACCGCATTGAAAGCAATGTCGCAAGTGAGGTAAACTTCACACAACCCATGTAATACATAAGGGAAAGAGATACATAGTTGGCTTACAATCGCCACTTCACACAAATACATGAATAAAGCATTACATCAACCAGATACAATCAAGGTCCGACTATGGAACCAAAATAAAAGAAAACTACCCCAAATGCTACACAGATCCCCGATCGTCCCAACTGGGCTCCACTACTGATCAACTAGATCGAAACAAGACAAAGGACAAGATCTTCATCGAGCTCCTCCTTGAGCTTGGTTGCGTCATCTGCACGGTATCCTCGGCACCTGCAAGCTGGTTTTGGAAGTATCTATGAGTCACGGGGACTCAGTAATCTCACACCCTTGCGATCAAGACTATTTAAGCTTATAGGAAGGGTAAAAGGTATGATGTGGGGCTGCAGCAAGCGACTAGCATATATGGTGGCTAACATACGCAAATGAGAGCGAGAAGAGAAGGCAAAAGCACGGTCGAACAACTATGATCAAGAAGTGATCCTAGAACAACCTATGTCAAGCATTACTCCAACACCATGTTCACTTCCCAGACCCCGCCGAGAAGAGACCATCATGGTAACACACGTGGTTGGTGCATTTTAATTAAGGTAAACTTCAGGTTTTCTACAACCGGACATTAACAAATTCCCATCTGCCCATAACCGCGGGCACGGCTTTCGAAAGTTCAAATCCCTGTAGGGGTGTCCCAACTTAGCCCATCACAAGCTCTCACGGTCAACGAAGGATATTCCTTCTAGCGGGAAGACCCGATCAAACTCGGAATCCCGGTTACAAGACATTTCGACAATGGTAAAACAAGACCAGCAAAGCCGCCCGATGCGCCGACAAATCCCGATAGGAGCTGCATATATCTCATTCTCAGGGCACACCGGATAGGTCAAGCTACGAGTAAAACCAACCCTCGAGTTGCCCCGAGGTGGCCCCGCAGGCTACCCGTTTCGGACCAACACTCAGAGGAGCACTAGCCCGGGAGGGTTTAAAATAAAGATGACCCTCGGGCTCGCGAAAACCCAAGGGAAGGTTATAGGTTGTTAGTGCAAATGGTAAAACCAAGGTTGGGCCTTGCTGGAGGAGTTTTATTCAAGGCGAACTGTCAAGGGGTTCCCATTATAACCCAACTGCGTAAGGAACGCAAAATCCGGGAACATAACACCGATATGACGGAAACTAGGGCGGCAAGAGTGGAACAAAACATCAGGCATAAGGCCGAGCCTTCCACCCTTTACCAAGTATATAGATGCATTAATTAAATAAGAGATATTGTGATATCCCAACAAGTAAACATGTTCCAACAAGGAACAACATCTCCATGTTCCAACAAGGAACAAACTTCAATCTTCACCTACAACTAACAACGCTATAAGAGGGGCTGAGCAAAGCGGTAACATAGCCAAATAACGGTTTGCTAGGACAAGGTGGGTTAGAGGCTTGGTTCAACAATATGGGTGGCTTGATAAGCAAGTGGTAGGTATCGCAGCATAGGCATAGCAAAAGAGCGAGCAACTAAGCAAGCAAATATAGAAGTGATTTCGAGGGTATGGTCATCTTGCCTGAAATCCCGCAAGGAAGAAGAACGAGTCCATGAAGAAGATAAACGGACGTTGTCGAACGAATCCTCACAACACGACGTTACCGGATTACCGAGACGAAGCAACACCAGAAAGAAGCACACAACATAGTAAACAACCACCACATAAGCATGGAACGATGCGCAAACAAGTATGATGCATGTCTAGTTTAATGAGGCATGGCATGGCAAAGTGCACAAACAACCCTACAAATTAAGTGGAGCTCAATATACAACGAGTTGCATATTGACGAAACACCACGATAATTATTTAGTTCTCTCTCATTTAGGTACCCAACAATATTAAATGTTGATTAACATGGCAAGAGATGAGGCATAACAAAACTACACCATCTAAACAATTTAAGTGGGGCCGGATATAACAAATAAAGAATCCGGTAAATCCCCATATGCATATATTAGGTTAGGTCCTGTTCTGCCCTAAACCATATTTTGGGGTTGTTAAACATGCAAAACAAGTACACCATGTTAAACTAGGCATTTTTCTACCCCATTTACATATAAAGTTTATTAAATTCCGAGTTACGGTTATTTAGCTATGAAATAAATCATTTTAGCATGGCATAGGAGCAAATTTAAACAAACAACATTTTAAACATTTTAAACATAGGTGAAAGTTGCATATTATTAAACTATATGAAAATCTAAGCAAGTTTCATATTAAGTTTGTTTTAATCCGATGCACGGTTATTTACTTGTGAGCAAATTAAAATAATGGCATCCTCCTGTAATTATGCATGCACATGATGACATGACAAGATGCAACACGCAAGCGAATGACAATGCAACAACAGCGAATAACTGGAGGACACCTGGCACATCGGTCTCGGGGCGTTACAGTAGGTATATATAGGAGGAAGGAGTACGTCGGTGGAGCAACATGGGGCCCACGAGGATGGAGGGCACGCCTGGGGGGTAGGCGCGCCCCCTACCTCGTGCCCTCCTGGTTGATGTCTTGATGTAGGGTCTAAGTCCTATGGATCACATTCGTTCCGAAAATCACGTTCCCGAAGGTTTCATTCCGTTTGGACTCCGTTTGATATTCTTTTTCTGCGACACTCTGAAATAGGCAAAAAAACGGCAATTCTGGGCTGGGCCTCCGGTTAATAGGTTAGTCCCAAAAATAATATAAAAGTGTATAATAAAGCCCAATAATGTCCAAAACAGAATATAATATAGCATGGAACAATAAAAAATTATATATACGTTGGAGACGTATCAATCATGACCGTCAAGTTGCCTAATGTCACCTACGAAGTTGGTTTTGATGAAGTTTTTTTTCTCAAGAAACTTTGCTGTCACAAAGGGGCAACGTTTGTACTACAATAGGCAACTTTCGGTTAGGTTGTGTATCATGATCACCTATCATCTTGATGTTTTTTTGAGTTGGCTATGATGACTATAAAATTGCCTAACATCACCTATAATTTTCCTAGCATCAACTATGAAGTTGCTTTCGACGAACTTTTTTTCTCGAGCAACTTTGGTGCCACGGATAGACAACTTTCGTACTACATTAGGCAACTTTCGTACTATAGTAGGCAATTTTCTGTTAGTTTGTATATCATGGTCATCTATCATCTCGTTGTTCTTTTGAGTTGGCTATGAGGACTATCAAATTGCCTAGCATCACCTATAAGTTGCCTAGCGTCAACTATGAAGTTGTTTTCAACGAACTTTTTCTCTCAAGAAACTTTGGTGCCACGGAGAGGAAAATTTTGTACTACGGTAGGTAACTTTTGGTTAGGTTGTGTATCATGGTCATCTACAATGACTATCAAATTGCCTAAGATCACTTGTAAATTGTCTACCATGACTACCTACCAACTTTGGTGTTACATGATGCACCTTGTTGTTAGATTGCCTAGCATAACTACCTATAAACTCAATGCTCTTATAAAGTTGGTTATCATGGCCGTCAATTTGCTTAGCGTCACCAATGAAATTGCGTTTGATGAAAAAATCTCAATCAACTTTCTTGCCATGGAGAGGCAACTTTATTACAATAAGGAACTTTCACTTAAGTTGTGTATCATGGTCATCTATCATCTCAATGTTCTTTTGAGTTGGCTACGATGACTACCAAGTTACCTACCATCACCTATAGTTGCCTACCAAGCTTCGTACCATCACTTTTGACTAATTAACTAGTAGAACACATTATACAATACAGTTGCTTCTGTGCGGCACTAAAGCTATCTTCCATAAACAAGAAAGTTGCTTTGAAAGTGGTGCAAAATTTATCACCCCGCATAACTTGGCCTCTTTCCCTGGATAGAAGTGGTGCGAAGTTGTCAACCGCCCGAGCAACTTAGCGCTTGTCCATGTCTTTGGAAACTCGCGCCTGCCTCTCTGGCAAGTGGCCCTTGACCATATTTTCGTGTTTTTTTGTGTCAGGTTGGTTGCCACACTCAACCTATCTCCCAATATGTGCTTCTCTCGCGCGTGCCCATGCCCCGACGTCACCACCCACCATCACCAACCTCGAAATCCCACCATCAGCCAAATCGTCAATTCGCCTCCTCCAATCCATAGGCGATTCGACCCAACCCGCCTCCCTCTCTTGTCAGGTCTCGAGAGTGGATCTCTAGGCAAGTCACGCGAGCATCTCTATCATCTACCTACCATGTGTTGAGCTAGTTTTTGTGTGAAAAAACACAATGCTCTTGGGGGTGGATCTCTAGGAAACTTGCGCCAGCATCTCTAGCAACTACTTATCACATGTTGGGCAAGTTTTTGGTGAAATCACATCACTCACGGGAGTAGATCTTTAGGCAACTCACGTCACTATCTCCCGCAACTAACTATCGTGTGTTGGGCATGTTTTGGGCACTTTCCTCCATAAACTCCTATTTAACCTCCCCATGGAACCTCAGTCCACCTCGTCTCTTTGCATGTCGCGTTCATCGACTCCCCCAAAGCCACGAAGGCCCAACCCCCGATCCACAAAACAAGCAATATGTCCCAACCCCCTGGATCTCACACACGGTTCGCGGGCCAAACACCGGTCCAACCCATGACTTTACACACGGGTGGCGCTCCTGCTTCGCTCGGCTCACAGGAGCGGATCTCTAGGTAACTCACGCCAGCATCTCTAGCACCTACCTATCATGCATTGGGCGAGCTTTCGCACACGCGTCTCTGGCAACTATGGGGTTTCTCGATGTTGGTCACCTTAGTGGCCATGTAGGAATGGACGACGAGGTAGTTTAGTGTCTCTTGCATGACAGCGAACATGGAAGAGCGGCGTAGGATTGCACGACCGCTTTTGTCGCCAGAGAACACTCGGACAGGGATTGGCTCCTCTCATGTGGCGCCACCATGGGGAAGGAGGTGAGCTTATGGCATGATCTGTGGTGGGTACCTTAGCGTCTCTTGTACGCACACTAGACACGTAAGAGCGGCATCTGATGGCACGACTGTGTGTCGGTGGAGAAGAACCACGCGGGGCTGAAAAATAGGCAACTTTGCAGTATTGTAGGCTACTTAGAGACAATGGTAGGTAACTAAGCATCAACTGGTAGACAGCTTACCTCATTGCGGTAGGAAAAATGAGGAGATTTTTAGACAAAATTACTTGTACATGTTGTAATGCAATGAAGCTTGCTTCTGTGCACCATCAAAGCTGCCTTCCATCGCAGAAAAGTTACTTTGGATTCGACTGTAGTGTTTCCTTGATTTTCCATGACCATGTAGCGCACGTAGTATTGTTGGTGAGCTTCGGCCGGTATCGTCTCGTCAGTTCGGTCCTTGACTGTATCCAACTCATGTTTTCTTAGCGCCGCCATGGGGAAGGGTTGTCGTGGTGTTTTCTAAGCCTTGTAATGATGTGCAAATGATGTAAACCATCTAACATTGAAAAAGAACATGTAAAGGATATAGAGGTTGATCAATCGCTTCCGTGCTTCAGAAAAAGATGTCAAAGGAGTGCAAAGGATGCAAAGATTGTAGAATGTGGACGATGTACTGTTGTTCTCATGTGCTTGCTTTGGAGTGAGCCAGGAACACAGCACACGCACAGGTGCGTGATGCGGCACTCGAGCAAGCCGTCGCAGGTGTAGCTGCTGGACGCCATCTGCGCCAAGGACCCGAACCAGTCCTGCTTCCCGCACGAGTCCTTCGGGGTTACCGCCGCGCCATATCCGAGACCACACTATTGGAACACCGCCCGCAGCGCGGCCGTTGCGAGAGGAGGCGACAGATCAGCCCTTGGTGTCGGCGGACAACACGGACGAGCCGCCGCGGGCTGACCTGAGCACCAGGTTGTTGGGGAACGTAGCAGAAATTTAAAATTTTCTACGCATCACCAAGATAAATCTATGGAGTAATCTAGCAACAAGGGGAAGGGGAGTGCATCTACATACCCTTGTAGATCGCTAAGCGGAAGCGTTCAAGTGAACGGGGTTGATGGAGTTGTACTCGTCGTGATCCAAATCACCGATGATCCTAGTGCCGAACGGACGGCACCTCCGCGTTCAACACACGTATAGCCCGGTGACGTCTCCTACGCCTTGATCCAGCAAGGGGAGAAGGAGAGGTTGGGGAAGACTCCATCCAGCAGCAGCACGACGGCATGGTGGTGAAGGAGGAGCGTGGTAATCCTGCAGGGCTTCGCCAAGCACCGTAGGAGAAGAGGAGGACTTGGGAGAGAGGGAGGGCTGCGCCAGAACTTGGGTGTGGCTGCCCTTCCAACCCCCACATATATATAGGGGCAAGGGAGAGGGGGGCCGGCCCCCTCAGATCCAATCTGAGAAGTGGGCGGCGGCCAAGGGGGGTTGCCTTGCCCCCCAAGGCAAGGGGGGCGCCCCCCCTTTATGGTTCCCCCAAACCCTAGGCGCATGGGCCCTAGGGGGAGGTGCCCAGCCCACTAAGGGGCTGGTCCCTCTCCACATACAGCCCATAGGGCCCTCCGGGGCAGGTGGACCCTCCCGGTGGACCCCCAGAACCCCTCCGGTGGTCCCGGTACAATACCGGTAACCCCCGAATTATTCCGGTGACCGTATGATGACTTCCCATATATAAATCTTTACCTCCGGACCATTCCGGAACTCCTCGTGACGTCCGGGATCTCATCCGGAACTCCGAACAACATTCGGTAACCACATACATATATTCCCTATAACCCTAGCGTCATCGAACCTTAAGTGTGTAGACCCTACGGGCTCGGGAGTCATGCAGACATGGCCGAGACAACTCTCCGGTAAATAACCAATAGCGGGATCTGGATACCCATATTGGCTCCCACATGCTTCACGATGATCTCATTGGATGAACCACGATGTCAAGGATTCAATCAATCCCGTATACAATTCCCTTTGTCCATCGGTACGATACTTGCCCGAGATTCGATCGTCGGTACCCCGATACCTTGTTCAATCTCGTTACCGGCAAGTCTCTTTACTCGTTCCGTAACACATCATCCCGTGATCAACTCCTTGATCACATTATGCACATTATGATGATGTCCTACCGAGTGGGCCCAGAGATACCTCTCCGTTTACACAGAGTGACAAATCCGAGTCTCGATTTGTGCCAACCCAACAGACACTTTCGGAGATACCTGTAGTGAACCTTTATAGCCACCCAGTTACGTTGTGACGTTTGGTACACCCAAAGCATTCCTACGGTATCCGGGAGTTGCACAATCTCATGGTCTAAGGAAATGATACTTGACATTAGAAAAGCTTTAGCATACGAACTACACGATCTTTGTGCTAGGCTTAGGATTGGGTCTTGTCCATCACATCATTATCCTAATGATGTGATCCCGTTATCAACGACATCCAATGTCCATGGTCAAGAAACCGTAACCATCTATTGATCAACGAGCTAGTCAACTAGAGGCTTACTAGGGACATGGTGTTGTCTATGTATCCACACATGTATCTGAGTTTCCTATCAATACAATTCTAGCATGGATAATAAACGATTATCATGAACAATGAAATATAATATAATAATAACTAATTTATTATTGCCTCTAGGGCATATTTCCAACATAGGTCGCCCTCCAGCGTGGGCTCCATGGTGGCCTTCACCGATGGACCGGGGCGGTTGGCTGATCCAAGCTCCAGATCCTAAAAAGAGGGGGGAAGAGAGGAGACGGCAGCTCAGCTGCTCTATATCCACCGCCGACCGGCTTGCCAGGCTCCTCTGGTCTGCCACCTCCCCCTCGACCTTCCGGGCATCGTCGCCGGCGCTCCTCTGCTTCTTCGCCATCTCTGCTCGACGGGGAAAACGGGATTGGGCTAGTGTTTTTGACAGCACTTTTTAGAATTTGGGAATCAATTTACTTATCGCACAAACACTCTCATTCCTCCAAATTCTTGTGCTAATGAACACACCCCGCAAGAAGAAACGCCCAGAAATTCCCAAGACGTACGTCGCTGTCATCCCCGACATTTCACTGCCAGCCGGCCGCTCTCTTCCTCTGTTTCCCCCGCCGTGTCTCTTGTCCTCTTCTTCCTCCCTCCCTCCCTCCCCTGAACCTAGTTACAAGAGCAAGCAGCTTGCGTCGCTAGCTCTGTGATCTGAGTAACACAGCCGACATGCTGAGGCTACTGGTCATTTGGGCAGCGATCTTGGGCTCCTGCCATGGGCAGTCCGAAGTGTCCCGGAGGAACAGCCGCCTGAGGGTGATGTCACCGCCGGAGCTCGAGGGCACATACGGCTGTGCCAGTACCGACTTCGGTTTCCCGCAGCACGCTGGCTCCATGACTGGCGTGGTCGTCTACCCAAGGCGCAACAGGATGGCCTGCATGAACTTCGATGACTTTGGCATCTCTCTCCGTTCTCGCCCAGCCGGCGCGCTTCCTGTTATCTTGCTCGTCGACACCGGAGGTACATAAGAAATGAATTTGTCCTCCTTTTCATACTCCTATATCTGATGATAAATTTCGTATTCTCTACCGCCGATATCCTTAATTTCACGGTACTGCCTTTATCCGGATTTATATGTTAGGCATGGGTTTTTTAGGTCTTCAATTTGACTAGCGAGCATTTGTGCCTACAAATATCATTAGATTTTTGCGGCATACTACACATGGTTTATTAGTAGAATTAAATACCTACAAATGTGTATCCAAATTATAAACCCAGACGAAGTGATACTATTTTTTATATTAAAGGCATCTCCAACGCCGACCTTCAAACCTCCCGCATCCGTTCAGACCGTACTATCATGATCCGTGATGCGGTCCAGATGTTCCCGCAAAGCGGAGACAAATGTGAGGGGCTTTGTGGGAGTCCGGACCGCTGCCATCCCCGTTTCTGACCGTCCTGGTCCACCCATAACCCCTCCTCTCTCCCGTGCGTGCTTACCGCCCGGCGCCGGCTGCTCGCATTCATGCCGCTGTAGAGCGCGCCGCTTCACATTGAAGACGGCTTAGGGCGAACGTGGCATCTCACTCCCTCCACCATTGAAGCGGCATGCCAGCCGTGGGCGTCGTCCGTCACACGCCCGGCTGAACACGCCTCCTCGCCACATTCAAACGCCTTCAATAAACCCGCGTGGAAATCTACTCCGGCCACACGTCATTCACGAGTGGACTGGCATTAAACACAACGTCGGGTAAACTCCTCCCGTCCACCCTCTCTTTAAACGAGGCCAGACGCCGGGTAAGAATCGCATCATTCCGTCGCTCCCCATCTCCTCCTTCCACCATTTTCTCCCCCTTTCGATGGCATCCGGCGAGCTGGAAGAGCAGTTCTCCTACATAAAAGCCGGCTGGATGGCCAACCGAGCTAGCCGGATACGAGCAAGGCAGCTTGCTGCTCCACCTCCCTCGCCTAGCCCGACGGAGCAAGTTGCCACCCTAAGCCGGCGTGTAGTTCAACACCTTGCCACTCCAAGCCAGCTCGCAGAGGAGTGGCGAGTTGCTCCAGGCCGACACAACGGGGAGCACGGCGGCACGGGCATCGTCGTGTCGTACCGCGCCTCCTGTGCATGTGACCGCGCCATCCGTTGTCAACGCGTGCGTAACCACGCCCTGCCAACAGAGAAAGAAGTCGGCTGCGCGAAGATCGATGAGTCGGTGGCCAGTGCATCCGCGCCCGTCAATATCGAGGGAAAGTAGAACACTGGAGGTCGTCGCCGCTTGGGTCTTGGGAAGGCCACAGCCGGCGTGTTGCCGAGTTGCACAGCTAGCGACTTGCTCGGTTCTTCAGCGTAGACCATCATAGACCCCCACTTGGGCTCCACTGAAACGGAG